>NC_140505.1:148176558-148614058 GCF_964339955.1 Pipistrellus hanaki
AGATTGGGAAGATATAAACAGATGCTATAGGACAATATTATAAAGAGCTGGCTGGGGCAAGGCCCTTAAGGAGATTCCTTTAATAAGGAAAAGTCAGCTTTAAATGCAATGATATTATCATTCCATTTTTACCATCTATAATATATTCTAATGTTTAATACCTCACACATTTGTTATTATTCTGTAGGTGTTTAGTATATATTTATTAAGTGATTATTTATTAATTTAATGAGTAAGTGAGGGAGGTTCTCATAAAGGTCTTAGTCTACTAAAGGTCTGTAACTTTGCAGCATCAACATTTAGTAAAATATTTAAAAACGATGCAAAGTGACAACTTATCTGATGAATTTTGTCACATAAAACTACTCCCTGGCTGGTGTGGCTCAATTGGTTGAGCATCATCCCTGCAGGGAGAGGTCACATGTTGATTCCTGGTCAAGCCTGGGGCTTGAGACTCAATCCCTAGTAGGGAGCATGCAGGAGACAGCCATCAATTTTTTTTCTCTCTCCCTCTTCCTTCCTCTCTCTCTAAAACCAATAAAAATGTTAAAAACAAAAAGGAAAAAAAATCTGTGGATATAAATGTAATTTGAATAAAGGCAAAAGATAACTGATATTTGGGCTAATATAGTACTAAAATAAATTTGTGCAGTATCCATTTGATAGAATTCACGGAGCTTAATTAGGTCCTTTGAAACCAGAGAACTTATTTTCTCAAAAATATTATCGTCTATAGACACAGTAAATTGTAGGTGTCAGCAATTTCAGAAAAACACCAATGGCCCTATCTTAGAGACTTATATGACTAAGAAAGAAAAATATTGCATGAATATGTGCCAAGAATAATTTTCTGCTTGTTTTACTAAGTGTTCCTAGAATCAAAATAAAGAATTCCTAAAAATTATATTCTTTAAATACAGATAGATATATTTCTTTTTATATTTTAGGGGGGGAAAATTAAATGGTCCTTGAAAAGGCATTTTATATCTCTACCAATATAGTATAAAACAATTTGTTGCTCAAAAACGTATTTTAACAACTATATACTTATAATTTAATTATACTTAGTCCCCTGTTAATAGTCAAAAGAATCCTATCTAATAAAAGAGTAATATACAAATTAACCATCACTCTATGACAAAAATGGCAGCACCCATATCCACAAGATGGTGGGGCCCAGTCCTCTTAGCCCCGTCGGAGTCCCCAAGTCCAACCAGCGGCCACAGACTAGGGTGTCTAGCTGGGAGGCGCCTGCCCCCCACGCAGCAAACCCTTCCCAGTGGTGGCAGCCTGGGGTGTCCAGCTGGGAGGTGCCAGCGCCCAGCACGATCCCAGCCAAGGGCGGCAGCTTGGGCTGGTATCTCAGGACAGCAGGGCCTTGCAACCAAGCTGCATGATCCCCTGCCATGGTGGCAGCCTGGGCTAGGGTCTCAGCCTGGCCAGGGTGCAATCCCCTTCCAGGGGTGGCAGCCTGAGGTCTCAACCATTGAGTCACACTAGCCAGACAGATATGGAGGAATTTTAAATGTTCCTTTTTAAAAATATATATTTTATTGATTTTTTTTTACAGAGAGGAAGGGAAAGGAATAGAGAGCTAGAAACATCTATGAGAGAGAAACATCAATCATCTGCCTCCTGCACACTCCCCACTGGGCATGTATCCCCAACCAAGGTACATGCCCTTGGCTGCAATTGAACCTAGGACCCTTGAGCCTGCAGGCCAATACTCCATCCACTGAGCCAAACCAGTTAGGACTGTCCAATATGCTAAAGAAAAAACCCTATCTAATAAGGAGGGAATATGCAAGGGAGGTTTTGGGGGGTGACCAGGGTTTCAGTGGAGGGCAGTTGGGGACAATTGGGCTGGCAGGAGAGCAGTTAGGCATTGATCAGGCTGGCAGGGGATTGGTAAGGGGGTGATCAGGCTGGCAGGAAGAAGCAGTTAGGGCCAGTCAGGAAGACAGGCAAGCGAGTAGTTGGGATCCAGCAGTCCTAGATTGTGAAAAGGATGTCTGACTGCTTGTGGGATCAGTTCTAAACAGGCAGTCAGACATCCCCCAGGGGTCCCAGATTGGAGACAGTGCAGGTTGGGCTGAGGGACACCCCCTTCCCATGCACAAATTTTGTGCACTGGGCCTCTAGTCATATAATAAGCTGTGTAATAAACTATCGATATATGTTCATCATATAAATCAATACTCATTTAATTAAGGAATGGTTTTGGTGATATCAAGCATTTGGGAGCGCAAAAATTTATTCATTTTGCTAAATTTTTATCGAGGCAAATAAAATGCATTTTAAAAACCTACACTTAGATTTGTCAAAAATCTTCCACTGATTCTGTCAGCTGTAGTTGAAACTGAAAACACAAAAGAGAAATTGGGATAACTATAACCCAAGTCAAGGAGAAAGGTACTTGAAAATTATTAGTTTTCATTTTTCTTCAATAGCTACAGATTCACATTATCTTTTATGATGTATTTTTAAAGCCTTATGAGAGGTGCTATTCTTTTCCATGAAAACAGGTGGCTTCTCTCCAGGTTTCCTGTTTCCTCTCAAGCACCTGACTCAGTTAGGCACTGCTTCTCTGCTCAGCAGTGAGGAACTACTTGAAATTTTTAAGTTTGCACATGTGCTGCCCTAACTTGCAGTGATCTCTGCTCTGTAGCATTAAAGAAACTACTGATGTGGACTCAGTATTCTGCTGCATTTGATACCTTTGGAAATGTCAAAGGTACTGATTTGCTATTATCCTTCACTAGTAAGTTTCCTTGTGATTGTACGTATGTTTAATTGACTCCTTTCTTTATGCACTGTCGTGTTCATAAAGCTACTTTCGATGTTTCCTTATGCAACTTGGTATACTAGTGAAGAGTACTGGAGCCAGGCCAGGTCTTTTCCTATCTAGACTGCCAGGGCAAAAGAAAGCTCTTTATTTCCTAATCAAAATTCAGATACATGTGAACAGAGAAGAACAAATGCCAAGCGTGATTTTTACGTAGCCACTCGTTATCAAAATAGTCCCTCTGTTCACTCAAATACTTCAGTGTTGAAACATGGTATAATAGCTTTTATTAAGCAACAACACAAAAACGTAAGTGCTAGGAACTTCGTTGCTATAAATTTCTTTTTGATGTCTATAGAACACTTAACTACAAATGGAACATACACTGTGAACATAAAGATAATATTTAGTTATAAAAATTCTTGGGGCAAACAACTACTAAAGAATAGCAACGCATATAAACAAAACAGAGCTTATAACCTGGAACCAACCACAGTATGTATACCTTAATTATAATAAAACATAAAGGTATCCTTTTACTTTCTTTTCCAGTCCCAGAAATAAGGTGCTTTCCACTTCTGTTGTTTGCTAAATGGGAATAGATATAAATAGCTGAGTTTCTAAATACCTAAAAAGACTCCTCTCCCAAATAATGACAGAATTCAACAAAAGTTATTGACACACTAGAAGAAAAAGAAAAAAAAAGCCAAGGTCTATGTCTATATTCCATGTTTTGTTAAAATCTATGATTAAATATTACCAAGAAAGTTATTTAGCTTGGCAGAATAGTAAAGTAGTTGAAAGCATTGAAATGTTTAAGAAGGATAATCCAACTATTTTTATCAACAAAAAGAAGCCTATGGCTTCATTTTTGATGCTCTAATCTAAGTTAATATTAACAAACTTATCTATACTAATAAAAGGGTAATATGCTAATTAGACCGGGAGACCTTCTGGAGACCTTCTGGATGTCCTTCCAGACAAAGCCAGGGACTTGGCAGGCCTGCAAACCACCCTCAAAGGGCCCTCAGCCCATAGCCCAGGCCGGCCATGCTCCCCAGCAGAGATCCCCCCCGACCCAGCACCCTGAAAGAGATGTTGCCAGCCTGAAAACAGCCCTCAGCCTGCAAATGGCCCTCAGCCCCTCACCCAGACAGGCTACGCCTCCCAGTGGAAACCCCCATCCTGATGGGGGCGTGGCCAGCCTGCAAATGGCCATCAGCCCCTCACCCAGGCTGGCTCCATCCCCAGCAGGAACCTCCCACCCACCCCAATGGTGGTGTGGTCCACCTAAAAGCCACCCCAGGCCCTAGTCCAGGCTGGCCATTCCCCCAAAAAGGACCCACAAACACACACATCTGGGACCCCCTTCAGGGCAGACCAACTGGCCCCCACCCATGCACCGGGCCTTTATCTATATTAATAAAAGGGTAATATACTAATTATACTGGGAGACCTTGTGAACATCCTTCCAGACAAACGCACAGTGATGGGGCTGAGGCAGAAGTGGTTAGGGGCGATCAGGCCGGCAGGGGAGGGGAGTTGGAGGAGAGCAGGCCAGTGAGGGAGAGGGGGCAGTTGGGGGCAAGCAGGCTGGCAAGGGGGTGCAGTTGGGGGCAAGCAGGCTGGTGGGGGGGGAGAGCAGGCTGGTAGGGGGGAGCAGGCTGGTGGGGGGGGGCATTTGGGGGCAATCAGGCCAACAGGCAGCGTGGTAAAGGGCAATCAGGCAGGCAAGCAGGTGAGCAGTTAGGAGCCAGTGGTCCCAGATTGTGAGAGGGATGTCTGACTGCCAGTTTAGGCCCAATCTCTGCCCTCCCCTGCCTTATTGTCCCCAACTGCCCTCCCACAGGCAGTCAAACATCACCAAAGGGGTCCCAGATTGGAGAAGGTGCAGGCTGGGCTGAGACACCCCCCCATACACAAATTTTGTGTAACAGGTCAATAGTCTATATATATAAAAGCCTAAGCAACCATCTAACCATTCAACTGGTAGCTATGTGCACACTGACCATCAGGGGGCACACTTAATGCACAGGCATAATGAATCTCAGAAGGAAGCGGAGAGAGAGGAGGGCAGGAAGAGATTAACCAAAGACTTTATATGCATACTAGAGGCCCAGTGTGTGCACCAATGGGATCCCTCAGTCTAGCCTGTGGGGATCAGGCTGAAACCAGCAGTCTGACATCCCTCAAGGGCTCCCAGATTTTGAGAGGGCACATGCCAGGTCGAGGGACCCCCAACTGGTGCATGAATTTGTGCACCGGGCCTCTAGTTTCATTATATTATTGACTTTCAGAGGGAAAAAAATATTAACTATCAATGTCCCCTATCTTTTATTTAAACTGTTTCAGGCATATAATTGACAAATGGTAGTTTAAAAGTATGAAACATTGTTAGGAAAATTATAAAGAATGGGTGAACAAAAAGATACCTTCTTTGAGGAAGTATAAACCAAGTAATAGAAAGAAAGTAAATGGAATTAAAAGAAGCCAAAATTGAGCTGGGAATAGAAAAGAAGAAAAGTGAGCATCCCCTGCTCCTGATGAGTATGTCTTTCTCTAAGAGATGCTCAGTGTCTTCCACATCTCAGTGTAAACACCTCAATCCACTTCCCACAATGCCTTTCATACTATTAAAATAATATGGCCCATAAATTTTTAATAAATGGATATAAATTACATATAGTACACTGACAACATACTATAGAATTTGATAGACATTAAATCTAGGGGAGTTATAAGCAGAGCCAGAGTTTGTGATTCTATTCTTAAATATCTATTTGCTATACTCATGTCTATTTTACTCAGAATTTTTTTTTTATTCCACATATTCTATTACTACTTTAAAAATTTAAGGGTCCCAAACATCAAAAGACTATTCATCACCATTTGTGATGCTATCAGAAAATAGGAGGTTGGACTCTCCTATCCTATTAATTTTTTAGTGAAAACTTATTATATTTAAAGAACATGAAACACAATGATAAAATATTTATAGAGACATTAAAATATTTATACATGTGAAAGCAAAATGGCCACATTTGTTTCTAAATTTTCTAATGAGTAAAAAGATAATGTAAAAAATAATTCCTTGCCTGACCAGGGCACATGCCCAGGTTGTGGGCACACCCCCAGGAGGCAGGCAATCAATGATTCTCTCTCATTATTGATGCTTCTACCTGTCTCTCCCTCTCCCTTCCTCTCTAAAGTCAATAAAAATATGTTTTAAAATAATAATTCCTCTATTATGCTCTTTGATTCAATGATTTTCAGGAATTGTGGTGCCATTAAATCTACTGTCCTGGGTTTTTTCTGTGTGGTAGTCAATGCTGGTGCCCCACCCAGATCCTCTTAACCTCTATTGCTCCGAATTCCCCAAGAACATCCTACCAGAGCAATGGAAATTGCCCAAGGTAGACTTTACCTGAAGCCATATGACCACATCTGCACTTGCCTCCTCCCCCTCTTTTCTCCTGCGTTCCTCATCTCCTTACCGGTTTCCTTGGAGAGTATGTCCACAGGTGTCCCCAAGCACCTGATGCATGCTCTTTTTCTAGGGAATCTCACTTAGCATAAAAATTTTATACAAAGATAGTCTATTGCCCAATTAAGTTCTTGACCCAGTTTCAGTTTCACTGGATAAAATAATGAAATGCAACTACAAATGTTTCATACATGGAATTAACTAATCCTGAAGTAAAGTCATGTTCTAGCTCCAATGAATAGGCTGAGAATGAGAGCAAAAGAGACCACCTCAGAGTACTGCTGGGCACTTGAGGCAGCGGTCCCAGATTGCCCAGGGGTTACACATCTGGTGCCCTTCCATTGGTCACCTACACTTATTCAATGTGTTTGCTAGCTCTGATTCTTCGTTCCATGTCTCACAGTTTAAATTCCTTCCTATTATGAAGTTGAGTAAAGCTGCTATTGCTACTTTACTTTAGATACTAAATCAATTCAATTATGCTTTTTACTCTGTCATTTTAAAATATCAGTGGAAGAGAAATAATTAGGAACCTGGCATTGATCATAATACAAATTGTCAAGCTCAATTCTAGAGAGAATAACAAGCTAGATGTGATCTCTGTTGTATTCCAGATTATTGTTCATTGACAAACAGCATTTGATAGCAATCCACAAAAGAGTGACATGTGTATAATAGAAAAATTTGAACTAAATAAGCTATTATTAACTTGGTGAAATGAAAATAACACAGATAATCACACCCTTTCCTTAGCAAGTATGCAATAAGCATGGGACAACAATAGAAAAACTCACTAAATTTTAGGTTAGGACGTGTATATTTACAAAATTTATTTTATATTTCCTATGTTTAAGCTAGAAGGAATAATTTATTCTCAAATGCTGCAGAAATATTTCCTCCCTCTATTCTGTTCTAGATTTGTTAATAAAGACTATTCCAGCAGGAGTACAAATTATTCTCAAGTATGTATCATTCTTAATCTTCTCTCCCTCCATCCAGTGAGAGTTAACCAATCTCTGTCTTGCACAGTAAAGGCTGTCTGTCTGCTTCAGTGACTAAAGTGGTACATCTCAACCCCGCTTCCTTCTCTCCCCCAAGCGCATAGCAGAACTTATGCCACTGACAGCAATAATGACCATTCAAGGAACCATCTGGTGGGATCTGAGAATCTCAATCTTTGTTTTACTAAAGAATGCCTTTTATACTCACAGTAAAGGCCCTGTGCATGAAATTCATGAACTCAGGGGGTCCCTCAGCCCAGTCTGCACCCTCTCTCTTTCCAGGAGCCGTTGGGGGACGTTGACTGCCTAAGCCTTCAGTTGGACATCCTTAGCGCTGCCTCTACCACTGTGCTTGCCAGCTGTGAACCCGGCTTCTGGTTGAGTAGTACTCCCCCTATGGGAGCACACTGACCACCAGGGGGAAGCTCCTGCATTGAGCATCTGCCCCCTGGTGGTCAGTGCAAATAATAACGACCAGTCATTATGCCCTTGGGCTAAAACCAGCTATCCAACAAAGATCCTGGATTGTGAGAGGCACAGGTCAGGCCTAGGAACCCCACTGGTGTATGATTGGGGCCATGGAGGGTTGTAAGAGGTTGGCCGGCCAGGAAGATACTGCAGGAGGATTACATGGCATGTCTGGCCCATCTCACTCAGTCCCAATTGGCCAGACCCCAGTAGCAAACTAACCTACTGGTTAGAGCACCTGCCCCCTGGTGATCAGTACAGATCATAGCAAGCAGGTGAGTGGCCTTAGCATATCATTAGCATATTACACTTTTATTGGTTGAACAGTTGACTGGACAATTGGACACTTAGCAAATTAGGCTTTTATTATATAGAATGGTCACATCACCATTCTGAGAGAATTACCTCCATTCAAGGTATTTACAAACATGTGTGCTCCTGGTTGTGGAAAGAAGCTTAGCAGGAGCCAGTGCATAGCTCTTGGTGGGGGGATGAGGAGAGGGGAATTGATATATATGTATCCTGAACAACACAGCTCTCTTCCCATCCCCTTTAGCATTGTGCAAATTCATTTTATAACACTAAGTCACAAAGTGTAATGAGAGAAAGAGAAATGGAACTTAATCTTATGCGCTCTAGTGATCTATTGATTCTTTCAATAACAATTTCTTGACCACCTATTGTATGCCTGCTACTGTGTTGGGTGCTAGGAATACAATTGTGAACACTATTGACACTGTAATTTCCCTCAAAGAGTTTATAGTCTGGTAAGGAGGAGTTTTTCAGCTTTGCTTCTTAAATAAACAGTCTTTTGAAAAATAAAATAGCAACATAAATATGAATTATAAAACCTGTCTGAATAAATAAAAGCATGTGGGGGGAAAAAAGGCAAAACTTGCAATTCAAATATTTACAAAAATAATTTAATATTTGTGTATAAAGCAGGCACAGTTAAAATAGAAGGGAAAAATATTTTTAAAGACTTTTTTTTTCTAGCCCAGCTGGCATGGCTAAGTGTTGATTTATGAATCAGGAGGTCACAGTTTGATTTCTGATCAGGGCACATCCCCATATTGTGGGGTCAATCCCCAGTGGGAAGTTGTGCAGGATGCAGCCAATCAATAATTATCTCTCATCATTGATGTTTATCTTTCTCTCTCTCTCCCTCTCCCTTCCTCTCTGAAATCAATATATGTATATATATATTTTAAAAACAATTTTTTTCTAAACTCATATTCTTGAAAGGGCTTCAATAGAGAGACATAATTAAGCAAATTTAAAAGATATTTTTTCTCCGGTTCTAGTGGAACTCTGAGTTTTAAGAAGAAAAATAAAGTCTATTAAAATTGCACACAATTTAAAAACCAATAGTGACTATACAAACATGAAATAAAAGTAGAGTCAATTTTCAAACAACTCAATTGTTGTGTGTGTGTGTGTATGATTAGCTTCATAGTCGAAACTTTGCCAGTAGTGGTAATATGTATACAAACATCCACAGACCATCCTGGGGAAAATAGGTCAAGGCCAAACAAGTTCATACACACCTAGTTTTATTATGAAAGATGCTCATTAACTACTTTAGTGTTTACCATGAGAACTGCCTTCTGTAGATCATGACTCAACTTCACCTTATTTGTATCTTTCCCTGTACACCCCTTCTCCCAATCTGGGGTTAACTTCAGACCTGAAGTCAGACGTCCCTGTCACTATCATGAGCCATACACCATTAACTGCTACAAGAGAAAAGACACTAGAACAGGGCATGAAGGGGCTGGGGAAAGGGTATGGGTGAGATGGATAGATAGGAAGTGAGCTTTCCCTGTGCTAATAAATGTGGAGCAGAAGTGCTGTCACCGTGTCCTCAAAACTCCCTGAAGAAGGGATGGTAAAAATGGAGCGATGAGCTATGGGACTGGCCAGCCCCACCCACCCTGCTCCATGCTCAGTGGCACAGAGCCTGGGCAAATTTGTGGCTATGAGGCAATGGCATCATATGAGGCACCCAGTGTTTTCGATTCTTGCTTATCTTTATGGCAGTTCATCTCTGCTCCTACCATGGACCAGCTCAAGGATGAATTACACCAGGTATCACGTTATTTCTTTCATATTATTATTTTTTTTTAACCTAATTAACAAAAATTACATGAGGTGCACCACAGAGACAGAAAAAGTTAGGACTGCTCAGGAATGGAATCCAGTAGGGCCTGATGCTCAGTTGGGTGAGGGCCAAGGATATTTGTAAGATTAATTAATAATCCCCTGCCTGTGGATCAATCATATAGTTGCGGTGTACCTTTTAAAACCATGGAAAAGTTGTGAATTTTTCCATAAAATAAAAATCCTTATTTTAGAAATGCATTAAAAGGTACACTTTTGTTAGAAATGAAAGCAGTCACTTGTTTTTCCATGACAGTCACCTTCATCATTGATATTCATTTCATGATGAGAATTCTGTAGACAAATGAAGGTCAAAGCTACCCTAAACTCCACTTGGGAGGAAAACTATTATTTTTGTAAATGTTATCAATGCACACATATGTAGACATATAAATATTTATACAGAAACCTCCTGCCTAGCCAGTGTACAGAAATGGCAATAGAATGATGTGCTCTGGGAATCCTCCCTGTGTGAGTGGACTTGCAAATCAGGAGCATATTGTGTTTCTTTTGCCATCCCTACCACCGTGGCTAATGAAGAAAGGTGAGTATCTATATATATAAAAGGCTAATATACAAAGTGTCCCCTCAGGAGTTCAAACAGGAGTTCCATTGCTCACTATGATGTGCACTGACTACCATGCGGTGGCACAGAATGAAGGAAGGTCCCAGCCAGCAGCTGGCAGCCAGGGAAGGGAGGCCCCAGCCAGCAGTCAGGAGGAAGGCCACAGTCAGTAGCCAGAAGGCCTCCATCAGTCTGATCACCAGCCAGGCCTAGGGAGCCTTCCCATGCACAAATTTTGTGCACCAGGCCTCTAGTTTCATATGACATGAGCAGAAAGGGACTTTGGATTCTACCCAGTTTATAGAAAAGAAAAGATGAGATGCCCCAGAAAGTAAGGTGACTTACTTAGTTAAACCTAAAACCTAGATTTCTTGACTCTCAATCCAATCCTATTTCTGTGATATGGTAAGTATAATCAGAGTAGTAATCTAAGGTATAGGGAGAGGTAAAACATTATCAAGTTGACTAGTGGACGGAGAAGACATTATAGTAGTAAATTTAGGAGAAACTATGAAGGTTAACCAGCCTGTAGAGAAAAAGAAAGACCATAGGCTGAAGTTTGAGAATATTTCCATTTCCCGAAACCACAAGAGTAAGGCAGATAAGAGCACAGTAGAAATACAACAAAGAAGAGTCAGGGTCTTTGGGTAAAGCTGCACCATGCATTTGATTCTCCAAGCTGCCCTAGGAATTGGACCTGACCTTATGGATAAAAATAAATAAATCCAGATAAAAACTAACCAGTAAACAGAGGCAGAGTCATTATGATGTAGGAGACACTATCTTGAAGGAAAGTCTGGGGAGGAGTTTGGTAAAACTGGGTCACAAACAACAATGACACCATGGGAAAGAAAATGATTTATGGTTGACTTTTGCCTGAAAATTGCAAAGCAAGCCTCTAGGTCTTATTGGACTGTTGCTGCTCCCCTGATTTAATGAGGAAGCAGCATACCATATTGTCCTATCTGTGCATCAGCAACTGGAAGGAAACTCCAGATGCTCTGTAGCCTCATGCTCTAGGGTTTCAGGGAAGAGTCTTGGATCAATGAGCCACCCTTGCTATTGCTGCAAGGACTGGGCCAAGCGAGGGGATGAGAGACCAAAACATGAATAACAACAATAAAGCACTAGGCCTGCATTCCACTTTTGCATGTTTGTTGTGTTTGTTTGTTTGTTTGTTAATTGTCACCCAAGGATATTTTTCCCATTGATTGTCACAGAGAGTGGAAGGGAGGGAGGGGGGAAAGAGAGAAACATCAATGAGAGAGAGAGACACGAGCCTCTTGCACATGCTTCCAAGCCCAGGAATTGAGACTGCAACTTAGGTACATGCCCTTGACTGAGAATCAAACCCACCCTTCAGTGTACTGCCCAGCACATTGAGCGACACAATCCAGGGCACACTTCAGCATTTTAAATCTTATCATAGGACCACATATATAATCTTTACAGGAAACCTGTAACACAGGTAGAAATTATTCATCCCTTTTAGAAAACATGTGCACCAAGGCTCAGAGAATCGTATATTACTTGTGGAAGGTCAAACCACTGGTAGCAAGGTTTGAGAATCTGCATTTCCGATCCAATTCTCCATTTCAGTGAACAGATTTACTACAAAATGGAATCACAATCCACAATTAATGCAGAGATTTTTCAAAAGGCATCGCCTCGAATTCCACAGAAATTGTATATTTAAAGTTCACATAGTTCCTTCTAAATAATTTTTTCCAATGGAAATAGAAATTTTTGACATGCATCAGCCTGGTCTCAATGACTGGTTTATTCTAATTAAGATTTCTAGTGAGTGCATAAATCACTTTTCAAATTTAGATTTTAAAGTTAATGGAATGAGATGCATCTGGTAATTTGTTCTGTTAACAGTCTATAATTGAACAGAGGTGGGAGGAGGCTCAAAATCAGGCTATACAAACCCTTTCATGATTACTTAATACTCTTTTGGGATGATCACAAAGCAGCAGTTAAGATATCACTGTTTCTTGTTCCCTGAAAAACCTTCCTCTAGGTAAGAAGCAAAGCTATAAATGGAAATGCAGTAACAGTTATGACAAGCTACCTATGGCCTCTGCAACACATCTGTAGGGGCACATCCATCCCAATTCCTGTTTATGTTGGGTATCATCATTTCTTTGGTAGGGCTCATTGTCATGTGATATTTGAATAAAGCTAATTAGGGTTAACTGTACTTATAAAAGTTGTCAATGAATGTTAAAGTGTCCCATATTTATGCTCTTTACATTTCAAGATTTTCTTATAAACATATAAGTCATAGAGCCTTTTAGTACATACTCTATTAAATTAACCCAATGGTTAAAAACAGAAGCTACTATCTTAACAGATGATCTCAGCATGAGATATAATCTGTGTATTTGTTGCAGGCATATAATAATAATACATAAAAGATTAAAATATACAACTCTCAGAACTCTTAGTTAGTATTAAGTTAGGTTCAATGAGCAAAACAAATATGAAAAACCATTTTAAAAGTTCATAAATAATATTTAATGTGTTTTTTTGAGACAGGCCAGACAACATTCCTTACCTAAACTTTGCACATGGTAAAATCAACAACAAATATAATTTTACAGGTAATATTTTTAATTTCATGAATGTGTATATGTTTATATATATATATATAGCCCAGGAAATAGCCATCAATATTATAATTGTATTTTTTTCCTAAGATAGATATTACATATTATCTGGACTTACCTATACAAGTGAATCTGTTTCATTCAAAATAGAGGTAACTATGATCTCTAAATCATCAAAAGTGATGTCTATCCAACATTTGAACATGTCTTCTATAAGATGTGAAATGGGTGAAGTGAAAATTTCTTACCATCCAAGCTGTGACAAAGTCCCCCATCCAGGTCCCTACAGCAGCTACTTTCATGAAACTTTCATTTCGGATGCCCATGTAGTCTGTAATGATATATGCTCTGTGGAAACAAACACACAAGAGATTGTCCAGACTCAGAAAGCCGTACAGTCAAAGTTCAGCACAATGCAAAGAGACATTTCCCCTCTCGGTAAGCTTTCCTGCTTCCCCTCTTCACATGCACTTTCCAACTGGAGAGGCTAGGAAGGGCTCTGAGGTGTGTGAGTCAGTTCCAATTAGGAGAGAAAGACTGTGGCTATGCCAATTACCATGTGCATTCCATTCTGAGCTGTAAGACTGACAACAGCTTTTGGAAAATCAAACAGAAATACTCAGCAAAGGCATTATTTCATGCTCACTCAAGCATGAGAAGAGCAGAAACAACTGTCGAATTAGAGTAACTTGAAAGGAAAGAGAAGAGCTCACTTTCCTTCAGCCTGTCAAGGCAGGGCTATTGGAGAGGGGCTGGGATGAGGCTTCAGATATAAAACCTGAAAAATGTTCGGAATAATGTCAAAATCTGGGGGAAATTTCCACACGACAAAGCAATGTAAAATGTGATTCAAAGATATCTACTTTAAATTATTACTTAAGTAACACTAGCCAGAAATTGAATTTCATCACTCCTTTTGTTTAGCTTACTCTTGTTTGTTTGCTAACACCAATTCACACTCTTCACAGGTCAAGGAGAGATACAAAGGTATAACAAGTAATGAGACCATGCTTATTGTTTACTCCACATTTTCATTTCCATTTTCTCCTTTGATAGTCAAGAAAATCCTAAGTATTATTTTCCCATTTTTTAATTTCTCAGAAAACTGCAACTCAGATCAGTTAACTTGCCTAATCAATATCACATAACTAATGAATGGTAGTTAGGAACTAAATATCATTCTCTCTCTCTCTCTCTCTCTAACTTTATTCCTCTCAGATTTTTTTACTTGAAATTGTGTTCCTTTTCTTATATGAAAATACCTGTATAGTTTAGAGTACTATTTGAACCTGATTCTTCTTAGATTAACTTTTAAAAAAACAGTAAAGAATGATATGTTTGTCATTTACCTACTAAATGTATGAAGAAGCACATATCTTGAAGCCATTGAGAGGCAAACCATCTCCAGGTTAGTCATGTATTTTCTGGTGTTATTTCAGATAGTTTTTGTAATCCATAAAATAAACAGATAATGAAATAGTTTTACTTAATAACAAAAACAAACTTATGAACTTTAAAAAAACAACTATCTTTTTATATGCTTCATTCACCTACCTTGGAAAATCTGCATAAATCTCTTAAGGTCTCACCCCAAAATTCTGCATGTCTAACTCCATGGCTTTCCATAGAAGCCAAAACATTTATCGCTGCCATAAAGTGCACACTTCCAATGTGCCAGATACTGTTATTAGCACTTTAAACACTGTGTCTCCACATGTCAGGACAATGACATGTATCATTATTCCTGTTTTATCGACATGGAATTAAAGCTTTAGAGAGTTTTTACAACTTTTTCAAGGTCAAGCATTTAGTAAATGGACAAGTTTTGAATCTAAATTTGATTGACTTCCAAATCTAGGCATTTAACCACTATGCTATACCTTCCTACAAGTGCTAAGGAGAGATGAAAATAAAAACCACAAAGGATAACTGCTCTGATTACCAGTATTTTAGCAGGCATGACTTATTTCCTTTGAGGATAATTGATAAAAAGTCAGAAGAGCATCCAGAAGCTGCATCTCCCCAGAGCTACCACCAAGTCTCGGACTCCACTGAGTTCCCTAATCAAGCAGCCTCTACTTGAAAGCCCCCATGTTGACTTGAACAGTTGGTGTTACTCCCGTCAGTACCACTACTGTTGACAGTCCTCGGGCAGTGAACTCAGGGTACTCTGAAGTATTAGCTCTGATAACTGTCCAGCTCTTCTGATGACACCTATTTTGAAGAATATGCTCAATGCCACACCCTACGTGTCTACTTTGCCAATTAGTTCTAGAATGCAGTAGGCTAGGGTGGAAATGTCAGGGCACATTCGTTGTGGTTGAATAGATGTGTATAAAAGAAGGTATAGTTCTTTTATTCAGTATCTAAAAATAAAAATGAGATAAACTTGCTATAGATCAGTGATCCAGTTTCCCCAACCCCCCCCCCAAAAAAAAACACCTAAAAAAATCTAAATAAAATTACCCCCAGATTCTGCTTAAAGATATACGAGAGCTGATTAAGCAATGAGAATTGAAAAAACCGAGATACCAGATTGAAAGGAATCATAAAAAAGGAGAGCTGTATTTCCTGAGGGGACATTTTCTGATTCTGGACTTCGCCTGGACAGAGGGCAGTCTTGGTGGACTGGAGAGACGTGAGAAACTTAGGGAGCCAAGATCCTCCTGAGAAAGTAAGGGCCCAGAAAGGTGCGTGATACTTTTGCTAAATTTTGAGTTTGTTCAGGGGGTAAGCTAAGACACTCAGCAGAAAGTCCCTGAAGAGCACAGCAGAGGTCTGGCAAGTTCCCCACGCTGAAGAGATTGCTATAGTTCAGAACCCGCCAGATGGGATGGCCCAAGAGAATACACAGAGCCATGGAGGGTGGGAGAAATCTACAGACAGATGGTCCTTGACAAAACTGGGAATCAATCCTTGCCAGTCCATTCAATGCCTGGATTTAGGTGACCAGGCTCTCGTCCTCTTACTTAACAGAGGAAAGAAGGAACCTTTTCTGAAAGAATAAAATATCACTTATATCCTCTTTATATATATTTTATATAACAGCCAACATTCATTCAAACATTACTAAAATGTCAATAAATAGAACCGTACCACTAAAAACCAAGAGAGGAAACAATATCTAGACAAATAAGCTCCAGAAGGACAGGACGTTATTTTGGTTCTTCTTTTCACTATTGATTTGCTAGCACCTAGAGCTATGTCTACATATAGAAAGTGATCAGTATTTGCTTAAATGTATGAATTAACGAAATGACCCCAATTCTGCACATTTATTTCTATATGGCATAGGTAGACCTATGCATAGTAAACCATAGAAGCAGAATAAAATGAGATTGAATCATGAAGCACTCTTCCAGGGAGGAAGACATTAAACATGTTTTTAAACTGTTTTTGCATGTTCACTTGATTTCTCCACCGACATTTGTATCTCCATGATAGCTGCCACATGTACATCTACAATGACATATCAGCACAAATCAAAGCTCGGCCCTTCCCCCATGGCTGTGGGCAGGGGATGAGTACTGGATGCTATGAAGATGAGACAGCACAGGGAATTTATGAAATAACTAATATATTTAAAAGTGAAGAGTGATCTATAAAAGTTAGTAGTTAATCTTATTTTTGCTGATTTGGAAAAATTTAAGGAATTACAAATATGCATACCTGTCAAATTTTTTCAATTATTAGTTTACTGATTTGCATATCCATTAACATTTAACTATATTTCCTCTTAGGTTGTAAAGGACAAGGCATGCATACATTTACATCAGCAATTTGAACCAGTCTGAATATCACATTGGACTCATAAAGTTGTGAGACTTTATACCCAATGGTATTAGGCAGTGGTTCTGAATTAAATTTTATTTGCTACGAGGCAGCATTAAAGTTTGAGTTTTGTTTGGAGTTTTTACCTAATTATTTCAATTATTCACACATATTTTGCATTGTCTTGTATTTTAGATGATTATCTCTACTATGCATTGTTCTAAAAAATTTTGCAATTCTATCAGCCTTTCAAGTAAATATTGGTCACTAAACTTTTCTTTAAAGATTCTAAATGAATTTTTATTTCAGACTACAACTTCACGTTTTATGTCTTCTTGAGATTCCAAGCTTACCTGTCAAATTCATAACAAATGTGTAGAAATTTCTAACTACAGGATCTTGGAAAAGTTCATAATTATCTTAGCCAGTAAACATGAGCTACCAAGATTACTGTAGCTTTCTCTCCACCATGAGAGGATACAGCAGGCAGGCAGCCATGTACAAGCCAGGAAGAGAGCTCTCACCAGAACTCATCCATGCCGGTACCCTGATCTCAGACCCCTAGCTTCCAGAACTGTGAAAATAAATGTAAGACTACTGTACCTAAATGGTCATAAACTAAACAGACTCTACTATGGGTTAAATAGTCGATAAAACTGCAATACAATCAGTTGGTCTTACAGGTGAGTCATGATCACTAGCAATAAATAAATAAATAAACAAATAAATAAATAAATAAATAAATAAATAAATAGTCCAACTCACTTCAGCCTGTTATTTATATGTAAGTGGATGCAATCATTGCCAGGTGATTTATGAGTTGAGTCTCTGAAAGTTTAACATGAGGCAGTAAGCATAGATCAGCAAACCAAAACTGATTCTTGCTTCACTGGGGATCCATCTGTGGCCAGATGGTTTCATCTTGTCTCAGCTGTCTCTCCCAGCCATGTTTGGGCAATATAAACAATACGGGGGGCTTCACACATAAGTAAATCATGAATAAGGAGTTGACTTACATAATTACAGATCTGCATTAAACACAATGAAACAAAACAAAAACTCTAAACATCCTTACGACATTGGGGTACAATTGGTCACTACAAAACTTTAGGAAAATATTAACAGCCTTTAATCTAGTCACTTAGTCAACTATTATCCAAATAACCACATTTTAATATTTTGCTCAAAATTCCTAGCTATTGCTTATTGAATTATAGGCTTTGATAGAGCTCCATATATGTGTATGGACCTTCCAGGAAAGACATAGTGTATAAAGCTACGGAGCAAAATCCACTGAAATGTCAAAATGCTGCAGACAATTGTTAGAAGTGGCCTGAAATGATTACAATTGCAACTGTACCTAACACAGCTTATACATAAAATACCACCTCAAATTCACCAACTTTAGCCATTTATCCCTTCTAATGTCTATGAGGAAGTCAGATATAAGAAGACTGTAGATGGATCTTTCATTGAACAAACCCACCAAACTTCAACTATACTTTTCATTCCTTACCTAGCTTTAGCCCATTCGGTGAATTTCACTTATATTCGATGCAGAAACCTTAGTATAATGTCAATTCCTCCATCTCCTTTAATCTCAACATTTGATTAGTCACTAAGGTTCCTTCTGAAGGGCTCTCATATCTATGGTGTTTTCCTTTCATCATCACTACCAATGTCTTAACTCCTTTCATAAACTTCTCTGTTCTGAATTAACACAATCATCGCCCATTTTCCTGTGACTATCTCCCCTTATCTATTGCCACTAGAGTGACTTCTAGAGTTGTCATGTGTTATGACAGGAGAGCAGGAGTCCTGGAACCATAAAGTGCTGGACTTGCAAACAACCTCCCCAATCAAACCAAGGACAAATGATGAACTCATTCACCACCCTGTCCCTCATCTGTAGAATGGGGATTTAAAAATACCTTCCCTTCATAAGAGTTTCTTGAAGATTAAATAAATTATTTAAAGCTTCTGACAATTATTTATAATAAGCATGTTAAAAAATGGTTGCCCTGTCTGGTTTGGCTCAGTGAATAGAACATTAGCCTGCAGACTAACAGGTCCCAGGTTCAATTCCAGTCAAGGGCATGTACCTTGATTGTGGGTACATCCCCAGTAGGAGGTGTGCAGGAGGGAGCTGATTTATATTTTTCTCTCATTGATGTTACTAACTTTCTATCCTTCTCCCTTCCTCTCTGTAAAAAAATAAATAAATAAATAAAATATTAAAATATATATATTTTTAAAAATTGTTGATCTTTGGCCTCCTGGTTCCTACCTTCTAAAATAATTATAGTAGTTCCTTTTGCCACAGAGTAAAAAGACTCTCCACTCTTTCTAAGCCATCTTCTTTTTTAGACAGATCTCTTTCTATCGCACAATCTCCTTTTTTCAGACTCTGCTCCTCACCATGGAATCAGTCTCACTCAATACCACACCATTCTATGACGTACCAAAGTATCTGTGTGCAGTGCCCTCTTTGTTTGAAATGCCATCCTCTTTCCTCTGGCCTAAGATTAGTAACTCAACCTATCCACTGAGAAATCTCCTGCCATTACTCTTAAAAGCCATCCCTTCCCAAGTGTTACTATGTCAATTTGAATATATTCCTATGTTTAATACATTTCCCAGAATATTTTAATGATTTTTCTCACATTGCCCCTCTATCCCAAAAGACTTGGTTCATCAATACAATAGCTAGATAGTAAAGACATTCATTTTATCCATGTGGAAAAAAAAATATTTTACTACCTTGCAAATGGATACTGCCAAACCACATTTGTTGTTTGTTCTGTAAAGTAAAACTTTAGAAGTTTTCAAGGTTACAAAACAATATAGCCTCAAAACTAATTTTAAAGTTACAGAATTTTGTGGTTATTCCCCAAATTGTTTTCTTAGCCCATTTTTTCCCCCTCAACTTCACAAATACTCCAGAAATATACAATCAAGAAGTTGTCTTCTACTTACGATAAACACCATCAAAATACTTCATGTATCTTTACTAAAGTTATTGGACAAATAATAGAAAGCACAAAATTTGTAAATCCTGATCTTGTTGCCAAGAGAATCCCAATAAATCTCAAAGGATTGCAGAGTCACAAATCCCATAAAATTATCTTTATATCTAACTTAATCATATTTTAAAGTTAAGTAACATTCAATGTGTTTATGACTATTCTAATAAAACTTATTGAATTGTAAAAGTGAATTGCAAGCTGTGCCAGAATGGCATTAATTAATTTATCCTACATAATGATGCTTTCTTCCAAAGTAATTAGAGAGGCATAAAATATTTATGCATTCTGCTAAGATTCTGATGTTACTCAAAGTAGGACAAAAAAACAAAAACCAAATTTAACTTTAATCAGCATATGTCAGAAAGATATTGTTCAGGTTGTTTAAAGATCAAGATAGATAAGAAATAATGGGATGAAAACAATGAGACATAAATATAATAATTAACTTTTGGCAGATTAAGCATACATCCACTTAGTGGAGAACAGAGAGCTGGGTAAAGTTTCACAGGAAGTTGGGAAAGGCACCCTAGAATTAAGTTTATCAATGATATGAGTAATATGAGGTAGCATATATAAAATCCAAGGACTTTCCAGGTGTTAAATACTGCTGGAATGCTAAATATCACACACTCTTCACCTTCAGCAACTCTTGGATTTGAATTTTCTGTGTAAGAGCTAAACCTATGGCTATCTCCTTAGTCTAATAATGTTTAATTATTATCACATGCTCTTCAAATTAGAGGTGATATCACTTCGTTGCACCAGAAATTGGCTCTGCAACTTTATTAATTATGCCGTTTAATAATTTATTTGCTCTAACAATGAATTCCAAGCTCTGCTTTTGCAGTATGTGCCTCACAAGTTCTACTCAGCCTATAGAAAGAATAGAAGGAAATAAAGCCACATTGCCTCCCCCCTATACACACACACACAACTTATGAGAATTTCAAGCCCACAAGGTTCTTCCCAAATAATTCAACGAGTTTTCAGAGAGTTTTATTTGTGCTGCTAGAACTTTTAGTTACAAAAATGCTATTCTCAGTTGACACTGATATCAAAAATGGTTCCAAAGTTATCCTGTTCTACTGATATCCACCAAAGCTGTGCTGCAGCTATTCATCTTGTCAGTGTGCATGCCAACATCCAATGGTACTGATATCTGTGTGAAAGGCAAGGGGGACAACATTACAAATTCTGTTACTGTACCCTGTGCCACCTTTACCGATCCTGAGTTCCAACAACAGTACATGCACATTGCTTCACTGCCCTGGAGTGAAAGCAGAAGTTATACCTCAAAGAAAATTAGCCAGGTCTATACTTCCCAAAAGCCTGTTGTCATTTGAGGGATCCCCAGTGAAGCAGCCAAGTTCCCATCAACCACAACCCTCTTCCTTGGTCACAAGTCTGTCTACTCACACACTTCCCAATCATATTTTAATTGGCCACTCTTAAAAATGAACAGACCTCAGATATCATATATTTGAGCAAAATCTCCAGCAGAATTTTAAAAAACTCAAAACTAAACAAAATCAGGGAAGTCAGAGGATACAGCATATGCAGAAAACAGAGAAAAAGTATGAGGCTAGAATTAAGATATTTTTCAGACCTGAAAAGCCAAAATTCTATTGTAAGTTGACTATAAAAAAAAAATTGTTTTATCTAAAATTAAAGCTCCATAAAGGTTGAAAGTTCAAAAGGTTGAAAAAATATACAAACAATAAAAATATATGGTGTAGGTACTAGTACACTGATTTAAATGAAGGCAAAATGTATTATAAATTCACACAGAAAATGTGAGACACCAACGAACAGTAAGTCCTCACTTAAAGTAGTCAACAGATTCTGTGACTTTATAAAATAAAGTATAATGAAACCAATTTTTACCATAAGCTAATTTATATAAATAAGAATTAAGTTATTTTAATTTCTGCATTTTGGGGGACATTACATCATCCTGATAATTTGAAACTTTTGTCATTAGTAAGGTTCCCCTGAGTCAGGTCCTTGAATGTTTTTCTCAACATCATTTTGTTATCATTGACAAAATGCTATGGGGGGGAAAATCGGCAAATTCACACAGAAAATAGGAGATAGCAACATAAAGTTCTCACTTAACATCCAGTGAAAAGTCTTAAAATTGATCACTCTCTAGTAAAACCAATTAAAATATGAGCCCAAAAGGCACAAATAACCAATGTCAGAAATGAAAAAGGGGCATCGCTACAGATGCTGCAGTTTATTAAACAGATCATCAGAGTGCACTTTAAGAAATATAGATGAAACCGACAAATTACAAGAAAAACATTTACAAATTACCAAAATGTACATAGGAATACAAAAATGGCTCTAGTCACAAAGCAAACTGAATTTCATAATTAGAAACTGTCCCGCAAGAAAATTTTAAGCACAGATATGCACAGAGGCAACAAGAGAAATGTGCAGGAATATTTATTGCATCATTATTTATAATAGCTTAAAACTGGCAACAGCCAGAATGTCTAGCAACAAAAGAAGGGAGGGCATAGTCATACAATGAAGGCTATTCAACAATGGAAATACACACACACACACACACACACACACACACACACACACACTACTACTATACACAGCTTGGATGGAGCTTAGAAGCTGTCTTATAAAAGAAGCCAAACCAAAAAAAAAAAAAGAACATACTATGTAGTTACAAGTAGAAAATGCTTAGAAACAGGCAAAATTAAGCCATAGTGATTACAAAAGTATTATACATGGTAAAACTGTCAAAAATGCAAGGGAAGAACATAAAAGTAAAATAGGGCTTACGTTGGAGGGAGAGAGAGGCTTTCTATTAGGAAGAGAAGCCGAGGGCTCTGGGATGCTGGCAGTGTTCTTTTGTTTAATATGAATGGTGATAACATGGGTCACATGGGCATTCACTTATAAATATTTTATAATAGTTCACTTTATAATCATAAGCTGCACATAGGTGTTCTGAGTACTTTTGGGTAGGTATTTATTTCTACATGTTTAAGAATTATGAAAACAGCCGAAACCGGTTTGGCTCAGTGGATAGAGTGTCGGTCTGCAGACTGAAAGGTCCCCCAGGTTCGATTCCGGTCAAGGGCATATACCTTGGTTGCGGGCACGTCCCCAATAGGGGGTGTGCAAGAGGCAGCTGATCGATGATTCTCTCTCATCGATGTTTCTAACTCTCTATTCCTCTCTGTAAAATATCAATAAAATATATTTTTTAAAAAAGAATTATGAAAACATAAAGTACCTATCTATTATTATAGAAAAGGCTTAAGAAATGGCAGCTATAAGTGTCATTTTTAGGGGAATTACTGCATAGCAAAAGATCAACTTAGCTTTGGGGAGAAAAGCATTCTAATATTGGATTGGAGGGAGCCACAAAGGCAAGTGGGGGAATAACAGATGATTCCTGAGGTGCGGTGAAGCCTGGTGCATGTTGGGTGTTGGAACAGCTCAATGAATGCAATGTCCTAGCCAGATTGAGAACAATATAAAGGAATAATAAAAAATAAAGCTGAAGTTAATGATGTAGTGAAGGGCATTAAGTACCTACACTGCAGTTCAGCCCCTGTTTTGAAGCCTGTGGCCAATTCACATTTGGAATTCAGGTTGTTTGAGTTTCTTGCACAAGGCACTACATTTTAAACATCTTCCTTCTTTTTAACTAACCATGATTCTTTGTATTTATTTGTGGAAAACTAATGGTACAGCCATATCAAAGCAATGACTACCGTTTTGACACACATCATGCCTGTAAGGCAGAGAGTAAATCAAGTGCTGATTGAAAGACCCATAAAAATTAACATTTGCTCCATTGACTTCAATGTGTGGAGCAGAAAGTCACCCCGAAGCCCTTGTTCCCTCAGCTCCATGAAGAATCACCTGGGCAACTTCCCAGCAACTCACTTGTTTAAGATAAGAAAGGTGCTGGCAAATGAGGACAAAAAAAAAAAGAGTATAACAAATTCCGGTGAGACCAGCAAAGCTCTCCAAGACCCAGACATGCAGAGCTGGCCACTCATAGGAAACCAGTGGTCTTCCTCAAGAGGGGAAGTATGAAGGCTTGTTAAGGGCTTGACTAAGGCCCAGGAGTAGGGAAGAATGACAAGGACACTCCCAACACACACCCTGAGAAAAGTGATAACCAAGATGCCAACTCAGGGACGTGGATGGGAGAGCTGTTTCCAGCATCCAACATGACTGATAGGAGTTCTTCCGAACCCAGCCATTCGGGATGAGGGACACTCTGTGGCTACGGAGGGTCTGGGCCAGGGAGGACACCCATGCTGAGAGGGCAGGAGCCCATGTATCTGTGCAGTTGAACGCTTGCTTCAACAGCAACACCACATGGCAGCAAGACACACGCAAGTAGAAGAATAATCAGAGGGCAGAGCTTCCTCTCTGGCTGGTATATGACAAGGCATTAAAGTGAAGGTCGATTGGTTGGGTAAAACTTCAAAAGGGAAAGTGGGCCCCTTGCTAATGAATGCAGGTAGAGCTTCAGGTCATTAATTAGAAAGGTTAGAATAAATTAGCCCAAAGTTGTACTATGTGTGTGAAGCATTCATGCTATGAATAGCTGATGCCAGAGATTTCTGCACGATCAGCTTATATCAGCTTTATGTGTTTATTATTCCCTGCAAATATTGAAAGCATAGGTTTTGGGTAGGAATTCGAAGTTTGCCTAGAAATTTCTTTTCAGGGAACTCAGGTACAAGGAGCATAACCCAGCTCTGAAAGAATAGCCACTGAAGACACCTTCCAGCCATCTGCAGCTTAACTAGAAGGATATACTCAGTAATTTATTTATTTATTTATTTGTTGAACAACAGTGATTGAAAACCTCCTATTGAACAGTTCCTGTGCCTGGAACTGGACTAGGTGCTGGGAATAGAAAGATGAATAAGACATGGTCATTACCATTTAGCAAGTAAAAAACAATAGCAACATTCAAATACCTCCACAAAGCCCTTTGTGAAAAATGCTATAAGTGAGGGGAGAAACAGAAATGAAAGCCCCAAGTTCTGGTGTGAAGTGGGGAGCAGGGAGAAGAGCAGGCTTCACAGAGGGAAAGAGGAGGGAAACACATGTGAAGCAGGAAGAAACTGATGTACAGAGGCAAACACAACTGGAAGCAGCAGGCACGTTAGAGGAAAATTCACTGCTGCCAGGGAAGCAGTGGCTGCAGGAGGGAAGGCTGTGCACAGCCTTCATGAGATTTGCTTTTTCAAACACTCAGGGGAATGGGAACAGTGGAACAACAAACCCTGTTACCTACCCCAAGTCTACTTGGATGTTATCTACTTCATAGCTTTAAAATGCTTTCCATTTAGGAAACTCTATCAATCAGGGTTTTTAAAGAAAAAGAACTGGTAGGAAATGATTAGAAATAGATGATGGATAGATGATAGATGATAGATAGATAGGTAGATAGATAGATAGATAGATAGATAGATATCGATAGATAGATAGATGATAGATGATATATAATAGGTAGGTAGGTAGGTAGATAGATAGATGATAGATAGATAGATAGATAGATAGATAGATAGATAGATAGATAGATAGATATAGATAGTCAGACAACATATACATACATACACATACACATACACAAAAATATTTCTTTCAGGGAATTGGCTTATGAAATTGTGGTGGCCGCCAAGTCTGAAATCTGTAGAGTAATTTTGCAGGTTGGACTTGGACAGAGGCTGATGTTTCAATCTTCAGGAAGAACTTGTTTCTCTGGGAAACTTGTTTTGCTTTGAACTGATTGGGTGAGGTCACCCACATTAGCAAGATTATGCCCCTTTAGTTGAAATCAGCTGGTTGTAGGTGTGAACCACATCTACAGAAGACCTTCACAGCCACACCTAGATTGGTGTGTGATTAATTAGCTGGATACATAACAACAAACCATCACTGAAGCCATACTCCCAATTTACAATTAAATACCTATTTGTTTTCACATCCAAAAAGACAGCTCCCATTAACAACTGATACTACATTTTAAAATTTCCACAAATTTAATTTTAAAAATTAACAAAATTCCTATAACATTGCCTCTACTTTCTCTAACACACACGTGCATGTGCGTGCGCACAAACACACACACACACACACACACACACACACACACACACACACAAATACCTCATCAAACAGAGTAGATGCTTCTCATTAATACCCTAGTTGAGAAGCTGAAAGTTGATAGTGTCAATATTTTATCATTCAAACTGTAGGATTTCACAGTATTTCTGAAATTTTAATTCAATTTCCATGAATCCACACCTGTACCTCAGTCTGTAAGGAGTTTTGTTGTTTCAACAGAAACCTCCATAAGCTCTCTGTCTCCCTGCTCCTTTCTGAAGTCCTTACTCACACCAGAATAATTTTTGCTGTCAAGCATCAACTTCCTGCTCTTATGTGAACAGCTGCAGTTAACAGATAACTCACTTTCATGTCCAGCCTAAAAAGCATTCCTTTGAAACCCAAAGGTACTCACTTTTCATTCCTCTTGAATGCAGAGGTCAGGGTTAGACTGGGTATTTTTATTAAATGATCAATTTCTTTTTTTCATTAGCAACAGACTATCTCTTGAGCAGACTATCCTCTGCATACACTATATCCAGCACACTGTGCTGAGCAGTCACCAGCCTGTGAGAAACACTGCAGAATGCTAATAACCTCTGAAATCACCGCCAGCAGATCTGTGAAGATCAGAAACTGTTTCTGTTCTCCTGCTAGTTCCAGCGCAGCATACAAACACAGGTAGCAATATCTAGCACAGTGCCCATGCTGTTGGCATTTAGTTCATACTGGTTAAATCTGAAGTGAAAGGGAGAGAGGTTCCAGCTTTGGGAGAAACACAATCTTCTTTCTTAGATGGTAAGGAAGAACTGAAAATGGATATCAACCCAAACTGAGTTTTGTATGTATTTATGCTAACAATAGAAGAGCACATACTTATTACAGATTTTAGGTTCACTCATATCCAAAATCATACTTTCAGGCATCTTCATAAACCCCTGAACTGAAGCACTGGTGGCTTACAGGGCAGGAGAAGGGGATGGGAACCCCACTGGACCTCCTAACAGTGGTTGCCATAAATGTGTCCCAACAACCAGAAGTCACGAGAGGGGCCTGAGCAATCAGAATCTGAACTGGGATCCCAAAGCCCAGGATTAGCAGATAACTGAGGCCTATTTACAGCTCCTCAGCAACTTAATAAAAAAGCAATTCATCAAGTCCAGGAGGGTGACTTCATAGAAATGTGGGCACTAGGGTACAAAATCAGACAATGTCCACAGGCAGGAACAAAAGAAGCTGGTAGCAACCCTGAGCTAAAAAAACAAACCTTCTAGTTACAGACTCGGTTAGCATTTTATCTCGCGCCTGCCGCTGGAGTGAGGGCATGCTCGGAGTGCTTAAAATGGAGAGAATAGGCCTAAGGGATGCCTCCAGATGTACACTGGCGTCTGAGCCTGGAAGACTTTCCTGCTTTTTATGGTTGAAGTAGAAGTGCACAATGAAAAAAAAATCAGGGCGCAACAGCCTTTCCTTAACATTTTTCTTTTAAAGTGTTTAGTGGCTTCAGTCTGTCTGACAGTCCTCATGCTACACTCCCAATTAAGAACAGAAGATATCTAACAGACGATGGTAATTTCTATTAATATGAAGTATCTGTTGTCTATTTAACCAAATCACCCTCTTCTCCTGTCCTTGTCTCTTCAGGGTGTGGCTTTACCTACTCTGGGCACCCACCTGCACGGGCACCAGGTAATGGCACACCAGTTGCTCTCGGCCCCATCTCCTAACCTCTGCTCTGAGTTTTCTCTCTCCAAGCCTTTCAGTTCCATCCTGCTGACTCTACACCTGAAATAAATTCTTGTCTGCCTAGACTGCACTTCCTTAAAGATCTATATGGATTTTCATCTCCTCCATGCCCAAGACCACCTTCCCAGAATCCTCAGCTCTCCCCACCACTGCTCAAAGGTGAGCATGCCCTGCCCATTCTTCATTTCTAATCTATGCTCTGCTCATGCTCAATCCTGGTGTCACTGTGGATTGCCCTGGGGAACTTCTAAGATACATCATTGCCTGGGCCCAATAGATTCTGACATAATGAAGCTACTGGGAACACAGGCATCAGTACGGATTTAAGCCTCTCGGGGATGCTAACACAGAGAAACTCGGGGACCACAGCTAAAACTTCTGCACGCTGCCCCTGTTGGTCCGCAAGGCAACTTGGAGCATGAGCCACCCCACTAAGTCACAAAGGCACTACAAAGACCCCTGAAAAGCAGGATATTGCATAAAAAGCAGGGTATGTTCTAATTCTAAGCCCCCAAATACCACAGTTATGTACATTTGGACAGATCAGGAATGACCACACCGGAGGCTTGTGAAAAGGAAGCAGGGATGGCCTCCTGCCTTCCAGCAAAGGGCCTATCTTTATTCGTCAGATTGGGTGTCCACCAGATTAATAATGAATTCCGCTGAGAAAAATCATCCTGCCATCAAAAGGCAGCTAGCGTCTGTTCAGGGTGCTCAATTTTAACTACCCAATTCTCTGTTGAAGCTCATGAAAAAATGATGGAAATATCAAAGAACAATCTGCTTCAAAATTATTGATTCAAAAGTGCACAGCACATGAAGACATAATTACATCTTTGGTGATTAACAACCTGAGAATTTGTTCAAATTAGAGACCTTCTGTTTGGAACAAGCTCCAAACATAAGGTGACACGCCTGGCACATGCTGCACTCAAAGTGGCAGGAAGTAAGCAGGCATCACCCCACCTGAACAGCTCTTACTCACATTGGAGTCAGTTTTCCAAATAAATAACTGGAGGGCCTACGTCATGAGTAAAGAGGGGCAGTTTATGTTACTTTAGATTATTTAGAAATTTAGGGGAAATTTACTTGCGGATGGCTGCATTATAATCCCAAATGATGCCCAAGAGCAGAAAAATAAAATGCATGAATTGTGCTTTAAAATCACAGATGGAGATAAAACTACTTATGACAAAACAAAAAATATAAGATTTTTACAATGGGTATTACCGAAAGAAACTGTGAAAAATAAGTGAAGTTTAAGGAAGTGAAAAACTACCAACTCCTGGAAAATAGAGGCTGAAGACAAATGCTCTATATACTGATTTTGATAAAGGCAGATATAGTATCATATTCTTAAATGTTTTTATTAATTTCAGAGAGGAAGGGAGGAGATAGAAACATCAATGATGAGAGAGAATCATTGTTTGGCCACCTCCTACATACCTCCCACTGGGGAGCAAGCCCACAACTTGGTCATGTGCTCTGACCAGGAATCGAACCATGACCTTCTGGTTCCTAGGTTGACACACAACCGCTCCACACACCAGACAGGTAGATATGCATAATATTTAAATAGCTAACTAAGAAAGCAATCCTTTCTGTTTCCTTTCACCAATGCCTACTAAATTTATGGATCAAAAAATAACATGGCACACAATCTTCCTACTCCTCTCCATCTCATACACATAGTAACCTTCAGCTATCCTAAGTCCCCCTTGCTTTTCTGTGTCTGTCAGGTTTACACAATGCTGTTCCCTCTGCCTGGAATGCCTTCCTTTACTTTCTTCAGGAGTCAACCCTTGCCTATCTTTTGAAATAAAGTTCTAATATTACTTCTTCCTTCTCTTCCTCCCCTACTTTCCAAAGATGACTTGTTTTTTCTGTTTCCTAAACCATAGTACTTCCCCCAGGTTAATCTAGGCACTTAATAAAATTTTGTTAATTAATTAATTAAATTATTAGCATTCTCTGAGAAAGAAATTGGGGTCATTTCTCAATGAGAACAAAACTCAACATCAAGTTTTATTATTTTCCATGAATAAAGCTTCCCTGTATTCTGTTGATTTTCTTCTTTTAAGAAGCTTTTAATCATAGAGTGTTTTTAAAATTCAATACTAAAAGTGAAAAGCATTAAAAACTTGAGGAAAATGTTATCTGACATTCCATCAGTCAACACAATTGCTACAATTTCCCCCCAATATATTATCTGTACGTAGCCTCTAAATAAAGAAATCAATGTGTATAAGGATAAAATATGGCAGGAGATTAGAGATATGATAAGTAATAGACAGATCATGACTTATAAAGATAAATTATAATCTACAAATAAGACAACTCTTAATTTGTATATCCCAATAAATCTATACCACAAAGATAGAGTGAGGAATTTCATTGAGAAGATCTCTTGATTTCTATATTTCTGCTTCAGCAACTGAGTGGGTGGCAGTAGCTTTCACCAAATTAGGAAACAGAAAGAGAAGCAGATTTGAAGAGAAGAGATCTATTCAGTTCTGGAAAAGTTGAGATTAAATGCCTATTGAATACCCAGTAAGGAGCTGAATGTACTAGTCTGTATTGCAATAGAGAGAAATATGCAAAAACACTCATATTAGAGGTGGAGTTTGCAGTGCACAGTTACAAAAGTGGGCAAAGTTCCACAAAGAAAATATAAGAGAATTGAGGCCAGAATCACAAGAATGCCAACCTTAAAGTAATTGGAAGAGAGGGGAAAAAACCCTACACTGTTTAAAGAGAGGACTGCTCTAGAGACAGGAGAAAAAATTAAGAGAGTATTATAATGGAATATAATAAATTAAAGAAATTGATTGACAGTATGAAATTAAGTGGAATAAAAAATTAAGAATTAGAATAATGTTAAATTAAACAGTTAGATCATTATTGACCTCAGCAAGATCATTTCAGTGGTTGAGTAGAGGCAAATATGAGAGTCCTTGAGTTTGGTTATATATAAGAAGAAAGGAAATGGAGGCCATGAGTGTAGATATTTTAATCCCAGAAGACTGACTGTAAAGGGAAAGAAAGACATCCAGTAATTGAGCAACATAGAATTAAGGAATGAGAGAGCTGCAATTGTGTTCCTAATAGAGGGAATTAAACCAGAATACCCTTTATCTTGTATTATGGTTATTTTTGTACATTACTTTCTTTCTCTATTGAACTCTTAAGTGGCTAGACTACTGAGATCAATAAATATTATTTAATGAATAGGACAATCAATCAGAAAGAATATGAAAACATGATCACTGCACCCAGGCTTTAAAATTATACAAACAGCCTGATGTCTCAGAGTAAAGCTGGAGTGGGAACACGTACATCTGGATTTTAGTATATACAATAACATAAATAATAAGTTGCTTGACTTAATAACTTTTTTAAATAATATTTGGACTTTAGATTCCTGTGCTGTAAAAAAAGAAAGTCAAAGTTAGTCAAGAATGACAAAGGCTTTAACTAATCCCCAGCTCTAATGGATTGGTCATAGCTACCTAGAACAACAATGTGTTTTGGAAAATTAATTCTGAGGTTCTGTCTTTACTCAAGAAAGCAGAGTACTTTTATGGACCAGTAAGGTCCGCCATATTTGCAGGAGTAGGGCACACCCATGCAACACATTTTCCAACCCTGAAAAAGTTCAAGCATATAGCCCTCAAAGAAAATAAATGATTTATGGTCTTTTCTGAAAAATCATTCAGTATACAGTTTAAAAAAAGAAAAGTCTATAGTAAATTGGACTTAAGACTAGAGAGATATTTTTATGTAGGGCTTGTTTTAAATTCTTAAAAAAAAAAAACGGGCATGTCTAGAATATAGAATCCATATGTAGAAAATCTGAGTGTAGGAATGTTTTTATAGGAAATGGTAGTGTTTGTTTTATTAACTAAATACACAGAAGAATAATGTTTCCCACCTTTATCCCTTACACTTCTACTAAGACTTAGGCAGCGACTTTTCAGCATCCGTAATGCTTGATCGACATTTTTTTATTAACCCCAAAAGACTGATGAAGGTTGGTTGTAAATATAATCAGCCTCACTGATCATATGGGGAAAACAAACCACAGAGAGAATGAACTCCTTTTCAGAGGCTTCTGAGCAAACCAGAATTGGATGTGGGGAAGGCATCTGCTCATAATTCCTAGATCATAATTCCTTTCTCTGTAATCATTTCTCTCCAGCGACCAGAACACTGTAATGACTGGAATAACTGGTTGCTATGATGCCTACTGTGGCCAGCGAACCTGCCTGATGAAAGGCGGGGTGGCAACCAATCCCCAAGCCCCCAACCTGACTGGCCCTGCCCCATCACCTCCTTTACCCCTATAGGGGGTGGGGCCAGCCCTGCCCTGATTGGCCCCCCACTCCATGGGCTCATGGCCCGTCCCACAATGGGTCCCCCACTCTGATCAGGGGCAGAGCTGGCCGGTCAACTGCCTGTGGCCCCTCCTTTTGGCCAGCCCCACTGCTGATCAGCCCCCACAACCCTGATCAGGGGCAAGTCCGGTGGCTATCACACGTAGCCCCTCCCCCCAGCTGGCACAACCCCTGATCAATGCTCCCCACTAATCAGGTGGGGAGCTGGCTAGGCCACCGCCCACAGCCCCTCCCCATGGCCAGTCCTGCCCCCAACAAGCCCCCCCACCTCAATCAGGAGCAGAGCTTGTCGGCCAATCGCCTGCAGCCCCTCCCTGAGCCGGCTGGGCTCTGAGCCCTGATCAGGGCAGGCCAGCTGGACAACCACCCTCCATCTCCTCCTCCCATAGGCCCTGCCCCAATGTGCCCCAATCAGGGATGGGCCGGCTGGACCCCACCCATGCACGAATTCATGCTCTGGGCCTCTAGAACCTACTAAATAATAAATACCTGTTGCTATTGTTGTTTTAATATACTATCAGCTTCAGAGTAACCAATTGATCATTCATCCTGATTGCCATCTGAAGGAAGATCTCTGATTATGAATGCAATGTTAACAGTAAAGTAACAAAAAAAGAAAAGGGATTTAAGAGTAACAAATACTATATACTTTCTTCTGTGCTACATTATCCCATTTCTATGGAAGGGACTTAGTGCTCTCAAAAACTGAGATAGTAAATATTCATTGTACACTATAATTGGATCTCATCTTTTATTCCACGTGCAAAATACTCCATATATATTGCTTGCCAATTATTAATTTGGTGTCAATTATTAATTTGGATTATGCAACCTATAGAAGAAATTTCCCATGCTCCAAATTTCCTAGACATGTAATTGCTATTATTCAAAGCAACAGACTGATTGGAAGAGTTAAGGTACAAGAGAAAGAAAATTAGATGGAATTTAAAACTCTTGGGCTCTGTCACTTATACTCATATTTGACCTCCAACAAGTTATTGACTCTCTGAAAACTGTGTCTACTATCATATACTTCAAATGGAGATAGTACTGTAATACCTGTAGAAGGCCAAATGGGAAGACACCTGGACATTCTTTAGATTGTTGCTGACTGGGCCCGGGATATTGACAGAATCATGTCAGTTGCACTCCTGCCCTGGGAGTGCAGAGATGTTCTTAGTTCCTGGCTTGTGTTTGTTCAGGAGGAAGGAGAGGTGGAACCTGGGCCCTCCCATGCTTCTTGTTTTCCTGTGAAGCCCCTTGTTGGATTGGAGGATAAATAGATGTGCTGCGTGGCTTAGGAGGTCGTCAGTCAGTTTCTCCAGCAGAGGAGGTCTGCGGCCCTCCCAATTCCCAGCTTAAAATCTATCTCTGTGTCTTCTCTCTTTATTTCTAATATTTCTCAATCCCTGGGCACCTCCACTTAGAACAGTTCGTTCTCTCTTTCCGTGCCGGGAGATCCCGCCAGATCAGGCCCCCACAAATACCAATCAGGGAGCCTATGTGTGAATTAAATAAATTAATAAATAAGGTAATTTAGTAACACTTAGAAAATGGTATGACTCAGTAAATATGTGTGACAGGAAAAAAATGCAACTTAGTTGAAAACATTTATATGATAGAATTTTGACTGAATTGGTGTTATGTGCTCAAAGTAATTTAAAAATAATAATAATAAAGCAAAAAAGGATAGAGGGCAGAAGTCAAAGCAATAATTTAAGTGGCTTTACTTTGCTATTACTGATCATGTACTACTTAATAATTCTACCTCATAGAAACATTATTTATGCTCAATTCCTAATTAGTTTTCCAAGGCAGCTTCTACTTAGCAGTGCCTGTTGAAAACAGCAGTAAGTAATGGTCATTTATAGACAAGCCACTCCATATCTTGTGAATAATGACCACTGCTCCTTTCTCTTGACTTGGTTTCCTTTCTTTCACCCTTCAGGAGAAGTGCCAGTTCCATTCTTCTCACTAGAATTTATATTGTAAAGTCTCAGTTTGCTAGATTACAGTGAACTTGCAAGAATGGAATCTATAGTTCTCTTCAACTATGACATGTGAACTAGTGTAGAAGAAGAAAAAAAGAAAAGAAAAAGCAGGAACAAAATGAAATTACCTATCATCTTCTGAAATGCTTAAGGGGAAATCTAGTAAGCACCAGCTTAAAAAAGTCAAGGATGAGATATTATGCCTGCTCAGGAGAAAAGAAAAACATTTGTATTGATTCAGCCATCTGACTTTCTCACGAGTCATACAAGCTTCAACAGCTGTCACCTACATGCCATGTGGATTCCCGTGGCAGGTGCCAGGATCCATCAGCACGCCAAGTGATAGGATGCTGGAATAGGGTGCATCCATGAAGAGCCGGTCTCAGAAAAAGATAAGGTGAAACCTGCACCAAATGTCTGAAAATTTAAAAGAACAGAAAAATACCATGAAGGAGAAATGTTCATTAGAGAACGACAAAGATCACTGCAACCAGCAGCAAAAGAAAAAGGGAAGTGTTCATAAATACAGTGGTGCCTCGCATAACGAACGCCTCGCACAGCGAACTTTGGACAGGTTTTTCATGAAGCCATCGGCCAAAAAGCAGAAAATGGATGAAGATGTGCAAGATTCGGTAGACTCTACTTAGTCTGTCTTAAAATTAAAAAAATGTGTGTGTTTTTTTTAAAAAAATTATGTTTTTAGATGTATCTAAATATAAATATGTCATCTTAGCATATTTTTTTTATGTCATCTTAGCATATTTTATGCTACAGAACGAATTATTTTTTTTAACATGCATTGTTATGGGAAAACGCGTTTCACATAACGAACTTTTCGCATAACAAACTTGCTCCTGGAACGAATTAAGTTCGTTGTGTGAGGCACCACTGTAGAAGGATACGATAGCAAATAACCACTTGGTTAGAAGTGGAACCTACAAGGATGGCACTCAGAGGTCAGTGGGTGTTCTGTGGCTTTCCTTGCTCCTCAGAGCAGTGTTATTGGTTAATACCCCTTCCTTCGGACTTCTAATATCAAGTAGTGAAGGAACTTGACAGTTCTCAGATAAAACATACCCACAAGCTGTAGAGAAAATTCTTCTCAAAAGAAAGAGGTGGAGCTGTGCTAAGGGAAGTGTATTATAGAAGAAAGAAGTATTGTTAAAGCAAGTGATCAAACTTTTCTGTCCTCATTGATTGCAGAAGTGGAAATTTTACTCTAATGCTTGTAATGCCAGCCAAAAGATAACAGTGAACATGAGATAAACAAACAAAAAAAAAGAATAGCAGTGTTTGGACCATTTCCAGAAAATCTTCTGCTACACTGGGTGAGAAGGATAGGGTAGAAGTATGGAGGGATGGGAGAAAAAAAAGAGAAGAGAATAAAGGGAAAGGGAATAAAAGAGAGAGAGAAACAGAGATAGAGAGACAAAGGGACAGAAAGCCAGAGAGAAATGGATAAAAGCAAAAGGAGACAGAGACAGAGAGACTGATTTACTGAAGGAAAATAGGACTGCAAGAAATCACCCAATTCACTTCTCTGCATTCCCGCTGTTTCATCCCTAAATTGGATAGACAGAAGAAAATATATCTTTTTAGATCTGTGGATAAATAAATTCTGAGAGTTTCATGAATAAACTATTCTAGATAGCCAATCCCTTACCTGGGAAATGTTTCTCGTGGCAAATATAAATCCTACGTGCTTTGCTGTTTCTTCTCAGTATTAATGGTGGACTGTTTGAGTCTATCCTCCAGGCAATCATTTTTCCTCTTTATATCTTCCCTCAGGCTTTTTCTTCTCTTGGCTGAATCATTGTTTCTTTACCTGCTTTTCATGGTTCTAATTTTCTAAACTTTTAATTATCTTTATTGGTTTCCTGAGCGTCCTCGGCAAATCCCCCCTGAGCCCACAGTAACAAGAACCTTAGTGCTGGAAGGAAATTCAGCAGTTACACAGGCCTATTTCCTCCCACCATCACAATCTCCCCTTAATATGGACATTGCAGCTTCCTCTGTTGTGTCCATGGGGAAAAGGTACAAAGAAATTAAACGCCTTGGATGAGGCTAGACAGAGGAGGAGGAGGACAGACCTGTGGGCAGGAACTCAAATTCAGAGGCAGCCAGTCCCTGTCTGGGGGAGAGAGGAGACTGGTGGGATACAAGACAGGAAGAGAAAATGGAAGCCAGACTCTGAGGGGGCCAGTGTGCCATGGGGAAGATTTTTATTCTTCCCATTGGGCAACGTGTTTTAAGCAATTGTGTGCAGGATAGGGCTTGTCTGAATGAAAGATCACACTGGCCAGTCTGTAATGTGATCTGGAACTGATGATGTGAGATAATCTGTGAGAATGTTAGTAGTCTCTTAAAATTCTGAGACTCCAATCACCCCTTCTTTGATCCAACCCATGGATCAATAACTTATAGCAATTTTAAGGCCTACTACCTGAGGAGGACTTTTGCCCAGGCTACTACAGCAACTGAGGAAGACACAGGAGACAGAAGACACTGATGCAATTCTGGAAGGACTGCATCCATGACTGCAACTAGAACATAGTTTGGATTTGGAGTGATGTCACCAAGGAGTGACATGACATCAGGAAGAAGATCCTCAAGAGGTTCATCCATAATGCCAAAAGGATGAAGAGGTTGTAACAATAACGAGGGTGTGGTTGAGATGATGCACCCTGCACCCTGTGTGTGGATAAGGATGACATTGAGCAACTCTTGGAGGTGGTCCCTGAGGCACTGACTAATGAAGAAGTGTTGAAACTGGCTCAGGAAAACATAGCTGAAGAAGTGAAAGAAAAGGAAATTGCAGGAGAAGACCAAGAAGAACAGCCTCAGAAAATTTCACAGTGAAAGTTTTAGGAGAATCTTTTATTCAACAAGCTTCTTTAAAAGTTCGAAGACATGGACCCCAACACTGAAAGGTTTCCATTAATGGAGAGGACTGTGGTGCATTATCTGCTTATGTGCAAATCTCTGATGGAGGGAAAAAACAACAACAACAAAGCAAATCCCTGAGGGTATATTTCTGAAAAGAATGGCAGCTCCTCGAAGAGCTTCAGGCAAGTGCTTCAGGGGGTTTCCCAGAAGAAGACATTGTGATCATAGGAGATACAGCCCTTGAGTGCTATTACCTCCGAAGACTGTCAAGTAGGACATGATGTGGAGATGGGAGACAGTAGTATTGGTGATCCTGACCCTATTTAGACCTGGCTGATGTGTGTCTGCATCTTCATTTTTTGCAAAAATTTTAAAGTTAGAAAATTTTAATTTTTAAAAATAAAAATGTATAAGGTTATAAAGAAAATGTTTGTATAGCTGTACAATGTATTTGTGTTTTCAGTGAAGTGTTATTACAAGAATCTTAAAGTTTTAAGACTCTTAAAGTTTATACGTAAAAATGTTGGTATAAGCTACTTAACTTATTATTAAAGAAAATGTATAAAGTTATACTTTTATAAAAAGTATAATTAATTGTATACTTTATAAAATTAGTGTAGGCTATGCATATAGTGCTTATCAAGTGTTTATAAAGCAGTGGATGCTAATGGCCTAGGACATTCACTGACTTGTCCAGAACAACCTTCAGTCCTACAAGCTCCACTAATGGTAAGTGCCCTAAATGAGTGTACTTTTTATCTTTTATACTGTATTTTTACTGTCTCTTTTCTTTGCTTTAGATAGGTTTAAATACACAAACACTCACCACTGTTTTACAGTTACCTATAGTATTCAGTATGGTAACATGCTGTACAGGTTAGTAGCCTAGGAGCAATAGGTGTGTGGTAGGCTATGCCACCTACGTTTGTATAAGTGCACTCTATGATGTTAGTGTAATGATGACATTGCCATGGATGTCAGTACCACAATGAAACCTTTCTCAGAATGAATCCCCACTGTTAACGATGCATGACTGTGATGGATTAGTCTTGTTAAGACCACACAACTGACGGAAAAATATTATGGTATGTAGCTATGAAACAATGTCACATACTTTCAAACAATAAATATTTATTAGTTGTTTATAAATTAGAGAAAATATCTAACAGAGTCCCTGATACATAGTAGGAATTTTTTGAAATTTTAATTCCCTTTCCCTGTTTTCCATATTCTCATACAGTACACATGTATACTCATACACTGGTGTATGGACTTCCCTAATCCATTCTACTCATTAGTAATGAGTGAATTTTGAGAAAGATTGACATGCATGCCCACAGGATGGATTTTCTTAGTAATAATAAAATTCTTGAAGTATCTTTATAACAGGAATGAGAAAAATTAAACATTGGACATGAAAGAAATATTTAAATGGATGTTCCTATAGATTGACTTACTGTCTCTTATCAACCATCTAGACTTGCTCCTTGTGCTAAAGATTTCAAAGATAATTTTTTAAAATATATTTTATTGATTTTTTTACAGAGAGGAGGGGAAAGGGATAGAAAGTTAGAAACACAGATCAGAGAGAAACATCTATCAGCTACTTCCTGCACTGATATGTGCCTGCAAACAAGGTACATGCTCTTGACCGGTATCAAGCCTGGGACTCTTGAGTCTGCAGGCCAATGCTCTATCCACTGAGCCAAACCGGTTAGGGCTCAAAGATAATGTTTAATACTTTTCATTAATGCATTCCCTTCATCACTCCTTCTGAGGCTTCCTATAGAATTAGAAAAACAGACAAAATAAAAATTTAGGAACCACTATTATTAATAAATGCAGGCTCCTAGGTAAAGTGTCAAAACATTTTCAAAGGGCCAGATTTTAACCTCCAGTGAATTCCACTCACTTTTGTCCAATGACAAAATGCATGCCATTCTAACTGAGGCACACATTTTTAAAGTCTGATATTGACATGCACCACACAGACTGCAGAACTAGGCAGAGGTCCATGATTTACTATGATTTATATTCTGTCATTGGAGCCAATGCATAGGGACTGGGTCAAAATCCTCTTCCCTTTCCCCAGCCCTTTAAATGGAATCAAGCATAGGACAATATTAATTTTTTAAGTTAACTTACTTTAATTGAATGGCAATGTTTTATTATACTCATGTATCAACAATGACCACAATAGATCATAAGTGACACGGCTAAAGTAGATCCTTTATGCTTTGCTATTCATTCTCCTTGATGTTTTACCCACAAGCCCTTTAAATACCACCATTAGTATATTAATATACCCCGTTAGTAAATTAACATTACTAAATCATCCCTATACTAGTGACAGCATTCCTAAATCATGCACAACGGTATGCAAACCAGATCATACTTCTTCCAAAAGAGATATTGTTACATCATAGAAATCCATAGCTAAAGGAAACTTAAGTGATCATCCAGTCTATATGCCTTCTTTCAAGAGGAATCAGTTTTCTCTTGTGTTCCACCACTTTGTCCCTCAGAAGGTTCTGTCTCTTGGAAACATGCAAGATAAAGTAATAAGTCAGTGATATTTCTCTTTTTTTATTGTGATAACTAATAACACATGTGACTTACTCTCCTAGCAGTTTTTTCCATTGTAAAATACAGTATCATCTATTGTAAGAACAATGTTGTTCAGCAGGTCTTAGAACGTTTTCATCTTGCATAAGTGAAATCTAATAAACAGCAACTACCATTTCCCACTACCCCAGCCTCTGGCAATCACCATTCTACTTTTTGCTTGCCAGGGGTCTTCAAACTACGGCCCGTGGGCCACATGCAGCCCCCAGGGGAGTCTGATCCTGCCTGCCAGGTTTTTTGGGCAGTGAGCGCAGCCAAGGTGTTACAGTAGGAATTAGTAGTTCATATAGTCCGGCCCTCCAGCTGTCTGAGGGACCCTGATCTGGCCCCCACTTTAAAAAGTTTGAAGACCTCTGTGTTAGACAATACACCTCATATAAGCAGAATTATGTCATATCTGCCCTTTTGTGGCTGGCTGATTTCACTTAGCACAATGCCCTCAAGGTCCATCCAAGTTACCACATATGATAGGATTTCCTTTTTGTAAGACTGCATATTCTATTATATGTACACTATATTTTCTTTATGCATTCATCCCTCATTGGACACTTAAATTACTTCCACCTCTTGGCTATTGTGAATAATGTCACACTGAGCATAACAGTGCAAATATCTTGGAGATCCTGATTTTATCTCATTAGAATATATAACCAGAAGTGGGGATGCTAGATCTTATAGTATTTCTGTTTTTTTTTTTTTTAATTGAGAAATCTCCACACTGTTTTCCATAGTGGCTGCACCATTCTATGATCCCAACAACATCATAAAAACGTTTCAATTTCTTCACATAATCAACAACACTTGTTTCATTTTGTTTTTGATAATGGTCATCCAGACTGGTAGCATCTCTTTGTGGTTTGATGAAGTAGTACTGGCATAAAGACAGGTATATGGACAAATGAAACAAAGAGAATAATAAATCCACGTATTTATGGGCAACTTATCCTCAACAAGGATACCAAGAATACATATCAAGAAAGAATAATCTCTTCAACAAATGGTATTGAGAAAACTGGATGTCCACATGCAACAAAAGTGAAATCGGACCCTTATCTTACACCATACACAAAAATCAACTCAAAATTGATTAAAATGTAACTGGAGATGTGAAATGATAGAATTCCTGGAAGAAAACATAGGGGAAAATCTTTGTAACATTGTTCATGGCAATAATCTCTTGGATGTAACACCAAAAACACAGACAAGAGAAGCAAAAATAGATACACGAAACTAAAATGCTTCTGCAGAGGAAAGGAAGCAACAGAGTGAAAAGGCAACCTACAGAAAGAAAAATACTCAAAAGCTGAATATCTAATAAGGAGTTAATATTTAAAATATACGAGAAACTTCTGCAACTTACTATCAAAAAACAACCTGATTAAAAAATGAGCAAAGGCTAATGCTATGATGGTAATCAGTATGCTAGTGTATGACTCCAACACATTGTATACCTTAAAGTTATACAATGTTATATACATAAATTATATTTAAATATACATACAGTATATATACACATATAATCTACCTGTTTAAAATATATATGTGTGTGTGTGTGTGTGTGTGTGTGTGTGTGTATCTCAATAAACCTGAAAAATAGGCAAAGAACTTGAATAGACATTTCTCCAAAGAAGGCATACCAATATCCAACAGGAATAAATAAAGGGGCTCTTAGCATCACTAACCACCAAGAAAATGTAATTTCTTAAACAATCATATTCAATGAAAACAGATGATTCTCAGTGATGTGCCTGATTTATAACTTCCCAGAAAAAAAGAACCTCCTATGGTTGGGTTGAAAATAAAAAAAATGATTTTTAACATCTGATTTTCACTATAAACATCAGAATTGGCAGAAAACAATCCATGATGCTTGTGCTGACACCTTCCATCCCCCTTGAGGAATAGCCTGGCCTCTGACTCTTATTCACATTAATTGTGAGGACTGAATGAGCTAATATATTATATGTGACAATATGTAAAAAGCACTAAATAAGCTTTAAAAATTATATAAGAATAATAATTATTATAAAAATGGAATTTATGAAAGAAGCAATAAGTCGAAATACTATGAAAAAGAAGAACCTTTGGTTTTATTTTGTAGTGAGTTAAGGATATATCATTTAACTTGAACAATGTAAGACATTCTGTTGTGTTATTCTTTCTACAATTTAGCCTACCTCAGCACCAAGCCAAGTCAGGATTCTTGGAGATCTGGAACTTTATCAGGCTCACCTTGAACTTTCACAGACTGTCTCCCTCTTTGTGGAATACTTTGCCCTCTGTTCTCCCACTGATCTCAGTTTCCTAAATCCTAGTCACCCTTCAGATTGCATTGTAATTACCACTGCTTCAAAGGAACTGCCGTGTCCCAAACCCCACTCCAAACTAGGTCGGTTCAATTTTCCTTACAATAGAATTTCAAAGCTCTTTGTACCTCCCGTTTGTAGCACTAAAAAAAAAACATCAAATCACAAAGTTAGTGTTTTGCTCTGAGATGGCAACATCTTGACCAGAGGGTATGAATAAGAACTATATTTTCAGAAATTATGACTTTATATCAATGTGTGAAGAATCTAGAATGTAATAAGTACCTAAAAAAAATGTTAAGCATTTAAATCCACACACTGGTACAAGAATGAGTTATTTCTATGCTCACTAGTTATTTTATTATAAAGAGAAGTAGCTGACATATCAGGTTCTTCACTGTGATCAGCATAACCATTCTTTGCTACCAGTGAATCATGCTAATTCACATTCTAAGATGAGGCACCTGAGTAAGTAATTCCTTGTGCTACCTGGGGGAGAGGAGGAAATACTCCCACCCTCGCCAGTTCTACAACTCTCACGGCTTATAATTAGACTCCATGTATGGCACCATCCCATCTATGTCACCAGAAAACGTGGGTGTAGTATTGGAAGAAATGTCTGACATATCCAAATAGATGGTTACAATGCAGCATGAATAAAAATGGATGACCCAACTACATTTACCAGAATTTTTTCCAGGCTAACAAAGAAGGAGGAAAATAACTGGAAACATACAATTTTTATGAGTTTCTGTTTTTATACACCATTTTCTCTTGGGTAAATATAACACCCAGACTGCTGTCCTTTCCTAAGCGGTGAATTTTGAAAAAGAATGCAAAGCTGATTGTATTCTGCCCTCTATTGTGCCAACTGAAGCTGCAACGCTGAGAACAGAACTATTTTCCCTTCTGACCTCAATATCAATCTGTGGACATTGTCAATCTTGACGTTTTATTGTCCCTTCCTTAGCAGAATGCTGTAAATAGAAACATTATTGTTATAAATTGTTCTTTGGAGTTTGACATTGTACAAATTACACTGTGTACTCTATTTTATTAAATGGTAAAATTCAGCAGGCTTTCTGTCAGGAGGCCAACCTACAGTACTCTGTTATCCTAAGAAATGAGTGCACTGTTGGCAGGCTAAGCAAAAGGTCTCATCATAACCATTCTGTCAGCAAATAAATCATGAGATCTTTTCTTAGGATACACATTAAAGCATTTATCCTGATCTTCAATATATGCCTTAACATAGAAAGCAATACTCTACATCTCAGCATGGGCTGACGGATGCCTGCATTTAGCAAAGAATCAGCACATAAACAAAACATCAAGAATTTAATACATGAGCCAAAGGGCAGCTGAAGGGAAGTAAACTTGAACCAAGTGTTTTTCTTGTCTTTAAATGGCATTTGAATGTCTGAATACATATCATGTTTAAAGTGCCAGGAGAGGTATATGAAATATTAAAAATGATAAGGTTGTCTCCATGGAACTTATAATTTAGTTGGATAAGTACTGGAGAAAAGAACACATTACATGGTAAGTGACTGATAATCATAATAGATGCTCTAGAACAGTGTTTCCCAAAGTGTGGTACGCGTACCCCCAGGGGTACAGGAAGAGTTTGGTGGGGGTACGCGTTGCACCGGAGTGTGGTGGGGATATGCACTGCACCGTGCTTAGCTACGCCTAATTCTACGTTTTCGTGATTATGAGGGGCACTCAGCTTACGAAAATTATAGAAGGGGTACACATAGAAGAACAAGGGCTCCTTTTTAAATAATTATTGCAAATTAAGTGTTTGTTTAATTGTTATTCACAAATGCATATCATGCTGAAACACCAGATTTCAGTAGCTATAACAGAGACCTTATGGCCCATCAACCCCTAAATCATGTACTATCTTTATAAATAAAAATAAAAATAAAAATAAAAATAAAAATAAAAAAGCTTTCCAAGCCCTACTCTGGAAGATTGTAGGAAGAAGAGATTGCCATGTCTGGACTGGTAAAAAAAAAAAAAAAAAAAAAAAAAAAAAAAAAAAAAAAAAAAGGGGGGGGGGGTGTCTAAGAATGGGTAGAAATCAACAAAGAAAGAAAATGAGGAAAGAGGAATCTGAGCTGAGGGACCATCTGAGCAGAAGTGCAGAGTTAGGAACCAGGGGGGCGGGGCAATGCACAGCAGGCCAGCCTGGCTTAAGGTGATGGTTCAATAGTTTGGAAAAGTAGAGACCACGTGGAAATGGTGGTTTTGAATTGGGCACAAGAATGACAAGGTACCTAAATGCCAAGTGAAGAAATATGGACTTTTTCTTCACAGACAAAAGAGCTTTGATGTGATGGTTTATTGTTTTGCTTGTCTTGTTTTGTTTTTAGCAGATAGAATAGAAATGAAAGATAGTTTCTAAAACATTACCATTTTTTTATTTCAATAAACCAGTCATTTTATTCTACTTAACTAAATCAGCTTACTGCACAGAAAAGAGTCAAAAAACTTTTTATACAGCTCTATAAATTCACCCTTCCTTTTCACTGATTTCAAAGAAAATTTAACATGGTTAAATATAGTTTCTTTCCCAGCACACACTTGTGTCCCTTACACCTGTGACCCATATTTCTTCATGCTTAACACTTGGAGAACCAAAGCCCTGAGCAGCAACAGAGAAAAAGAGTGGTCTTTGACCCTGTCCCTTTTGATTTACAGGGTGGTCAGTGCTGTCAGTTTGATTTGCCCAAAGGTTAAAGCTTAAAGACAGTACAGGACAGTGCTGTCCTCCAAAGAGATAAATGCACCAGGGCCAGCTCCCAGGCAAACAGCACTTGATACTCCTGCTCCTGATCATTTCAGTCTAGTAATCGGGGGCTACGGGTCAGCATGGGGAAGGCTGGGCAAGTCAGTCAAGGTACCCCATTACTCTGCCTGGGGTAGCCCAGTTGCAAACCACTGTGTCTAGCAGGCTTCTTTAAGAGCGCAGCAAGCCAAAACTGGTTTGGCTCAGTGGATAGAGCATCAGCCTGTGGACTGAAAGATCCCAGGTTTGATTCTGGTCAAGAGCATGTACCTTGGTTGCGGGCACATCCCCATTAGGGGGTGTGCAAGAGGCAGCTGATCAATGTTTCTCTCTCATCGATGTTTCTAGCTCTCTATCCCTTTCTCTTCCTCTCTGTAAAAAATGAATAAAATAGCTTGGATCGGTTTGGCTCAGTGGATAGAGCATCAGCCTGCAGACTGAAAGGTACCGGGTTTGATTCCGGTCAAGGGCATGTACCTTGGTTGCGGGCGCATCCCCAGTAAGGGGTGTGCAAGAGGCAGCTGATCGATGTTTCTCTCTCATCGATATTTCTAGCTCTCTATCCCTCTCTCTTCCTCTCTGTGAAAAATCAATAAAATATATATTTTTTAAAAATCAATAAAATATATTTTAAATAATAATAATAATAATAATAATAATAATAATAAAGAGCCCAGCTACATTCTGATGCAGAATTATAGGCTCTCGATAAGTGTGATCCCAGAACTACCCAGGACCAACTGAGAAAGACTCCAGAATCTTCAGGTTACCCTCAAGCCAACTTCAACTATCAGTTGTCACACAGGACCAGATCAGACAGCACAGCATCGCTTGAAAGTTAAAAGGAGACTCCAGTTCTGATTCAAGTCAGCCTCACACTCTGGGACTAGACTTCACTGACCTAGTTTTAAAGGAAAATTTTTAGGTTGCACAGGTATTGGAGGAAATACGACATAATGGGGGGGAGAGGGGGAGAGAGAAACCACAGTTTCTATAGTTGGAAGATGAGTTGAATTTCACCAGATGAGCTCCCCTGAGCCAATCACTCAATTTCCCTGAACATAAGAATGTCTTCCTACCTGTAAAATAGCATCATCATAATCTCATGGTGTTATTGAATAAGTCAAAATAGAAAACATTTATGAAATCACATTGCAAACTTCAACTATTTCCTGTTATTACCACTTCATGTTTTAGACAGCAGGCTGAAAGTGTTGTTTGGGGGCCCTAGACAACAAAACTATTTTTATAAGAAAGCTAAGCTGTTATTTGACTTTTTCACTCTGATTACCTCAAGTGCACAAGGGTGTTTTCCAGAGGCTAATTGATATAGGCGTTGTCATCACTCTATCAGCTAACGGAATGGTGTGCTTGTGTATATTGGTATTTTCCAAAAATTTCTGAAGTAAATCTTTAAGTTCTCAATAATTGTTAACAATGTAAAGGACTTCTGGTATCAAACCATTTGAGAAATACTGATTTATAATGTAAGTGTAGAGCTACTTACATGTACATTAGAACCAAATGAAGCTAAGATCCTTTGCTCATTTGGTAAATATAAGTGTAGATTAGAGAGGCAGAGAGGAATATCTCTAATGTTATGTATCTGTGAGCTTGTCTGTTGAAAAATATTGATAGAATAGAAAAGAAAAACATTGCAAATTTTATTTTATCAACTAAAGTGCATATTGAGTATGTTTTGCATTTACCATGCTATTCTAAAGAACATACAAAAAAAGTCCAGCACACTTTCTGCTTATAAAATTTTGAAACAATTTGTGAACAAATGAATATTTTATAGAACAATATGATATACACTGATTAAAATTCTAACTAAATATTTTTTGTAAAACTTGTAATATAATCAGACACAATTTGGAACTATAATACATGTTCTGATTGTGTGGCACAGACAAAAATATATTAAAAGAATTAGAATAGGAATATTTCTGTGTCAGCAACTTATTATATTACTTATAAAATCATAATAATATAAATAGTAAATTTGAATTTAATTAACATGAGATACAAATTATTCTCCTTGGAAACAAGGCCTGGGAGCAGACCCTGGCTGTTTTAACAAGAAGCCAGGATTATAGTTTGGTCACATATACCATGTTCAGGCATTACAGTACCAACAGTGAAAACCATATTTAAAAAGTAGGCTTCACTATTTTTTTGATGTTGCAGGAATTCATCAAAATTGAAGATACACCAAGAATTCTGAATCTCTGATCTACCCAGAAAGATTTTGTTTGGATTTGAGCCAGAAGCAGAGAAAGTCAAGCAGGTCTAGATCCAAACAGACTCAAGTAGAAAGCAGCTGGGCGTGCAAATCTGGTTCTGGTCTGGAGAGCAGGACCAACGTAGGATGTGAACAGGAATCAAGAGTTGTAAGCAACAGCCAGGACTCCCTAAGCCAAAGCATTTAAACACTTGCTGGCCAACTGAAACAAGAGCCAAGGCAGAGGCTGGCTCCATTTTCCATGGACATTAGCTTTCAGCTTCATTCTTCTTGGTTAAAACTGATAGTTGGGAGTAATTGTTCTTAGATTACTTATAGCAGGAAGCTTTGGTAAAGGAGAAAAAATTCATACAATTTAAAACTCCATACTACAGAATAACATGAGACATGGTCTTACTATTCATAGAAAGGCTAGAATAAAAGTTCTTTTAGCAAAATTGGGTCTGACAAAGATTGGATCAGGAAAAAGACAAGCAAGAATTAGAACATGCCATTGTGGCTTTGGGGAAAATTTTATCTCTCTCTGTTTCTCTTTTTTTCCTCCATAAACTATAATTTCAGAAGAAGTTAATTTTTTAAAGAAACACTACCTCCTTGCTCCTCTTTCTCTTCTCTGGCAAAGAAGGGAACAAAAGGGACAGTATGTTTAATATTTTATAATTACTATTTCACGGATAATTAGGCATGGAGATAAGAAAGATCACTTCTCTTTCCCAGGGAAAAGAGAAATCATATCATTTTAAAGTAGTTCAGGTTAAATAAGCTAACATACAAGAGCTAGAATTTACTATTAGCAAATATCTTTTATAGATGAGAAACCATTTTGCTCTTCCCTAATACATCTTTCTTGGTCTATTTTCTGTGTTGTTGAAATGGATTCTTGAATGTGTAAGAGGGAGCTGAGGGTGACCTTGGATATGTACTCAGATCAAGGTCCCCAGAGATAACTTGGTGAGAGTGAACCAGACAGAGCCCCCAGCACCACTAGCCACCTTGAAATAATAATGGCTTTATAATTATTATTTATATTTAAAAGTTCAAATGAATATCTTATATAATAAAAGTCTAACATGACAGAATGACTGGTCTCTATGACCTGCATTGACCACCAGGGGGAAGACACTCAATGCAGGAGCTGCCCCCTGGTCAATACACTCCCACAGGGAGAGAGCTGCTTAGCCAGAAGCCGGGCTCAAGACTGGCGAGTGCAGCAGTGGTGGCTGGAGCCTTTCTTGCCTTTGAGGCAGCGCTAAGAATGTCCGACTGCCCGTGGGGAGCTGACCTAAGCTGTCAGTTGGATAGCCCCTAGGGCTTTTGGGCTACGAGAGGGTGCAGGCCAGACTGAGGGATAACCCCTCCCCACCAGCCCAGTGCACGAATTTGTGCACGGACTTCTAATATGTTATATTTCTGCTGGCCAACTACATTTATTGACTCTGTAGTCATAATAAAAACATGCCCTGGGCCCCTTACTAATTTAACCAAAACAAAATTTTTGAGCATTTATCATATAAAAGCACTTTCACAGTACTATATAGATCACATGTGTCAAACACAAGGCCCACGGGCCAAATCCAGCCCGCCAGGCCTTGCAATGTGGCCCGCACCGCGCTGTCATCACTGCACTCCGCTGTCAGTTTATGACATTGTCAGTTTATGACTGTTCAGTAAACCATTCAGCCCGCGATTTAGGCTGGATTTTAGATTTTGGCCCCTTCTCTGATTGAGTTCGACACCCCTAATATAGATAAATGAGACAAAATCCCGATCAAATTATTTTCATCAGATTATGGGAAATAAGGTCAGTACAAAACACTATGAAATGAGAGATGCCCTTATGTTAAAAATAAAGGGTTGGTAATGCACCCTTATAAGTTAATAGCAAAACACGGAATAGGTCAAATTTGTAGATCTATAACAATATAGAACCAACATGGTTTTCTTCATTGGCAACATTTAATGAGCACATACTCTGTCAGACACTGATATCATTTAACCCTCAAGGCATCTTAGCTGGATGTAATTTTCAGGAATCCTGCCACTAGGACGTGGTGCAGGGAAGCAAAGATCTCAGAGAAGTTCTTCCTTACTCCTCAGAAGCTGCTTAAACTTTCACCCCCATGGGGAGCACTGAGTAACTGTCTGAGGAGAGCAGCAGTGCAGAGCACTTTCTTACAGGAAGCACCAGGGCAAGGAAGTATTGGCACCAAATCCAACACAGCCATTGTTATGCCACTGTAAACAAAGCAAGCCAGTGAGTAATGAGACTTAGCATGGGGGCTGCAATCCCTAAGGAGCACTTAAAAGCCAGGCCTGGGAATCCAAGCCCTCTCCCCAGGGAGACAGGTGATGTGAATGACATTCCCAGAGAGTGACCTTTTCAGACACAGAGGAAGGCAAAAGCCAGAGACACCTAACCAGCAGAGCTGCGCTTCTCATAACACGCTCTGCCTCTCACAGTGGAAATGGCACTTCGGGGCACAACTGGATTCTAAAATTGTGTTTTAAATAATTACAATCATTAACATAATTATGTTATAGTACCTTTTGTATTGATATGTTACCACTGACAATGGCATAATGATATACTACAGTAAAGGGCTTTTTAAAAAATAAAACTACAGATATGGTAGCAATGGCTTAAGTTGTTACCATGCTGAACTTTTTAATTCCATAAATACAGGAAAACTCCTCAAAGTGCAAAGTCCAATATTAATGAAAATTGATTAATATAAATATAAGTGTCAGAGCCAAGTTCAGTTCTTAGCTTATCCCAATAATAGGTGAATTAGAAGCAAAGAGCTTTATGATGAAAGACCACTTTTACTTCTAGGTTTAAAAAACATATATCTGTCACCTATTTTTAAATATAGAATTTAAACAGAGATGGGCATTCTCTTCTTGGAGACCATTTTAAATTTAAAAATATTAACACTGCTTTTCAGAATCCACATAGTGTTTTGAAAGCCTGTTGGGTTCCAAAATATTTGGCTTATGATTTATGTTGTATTTAAGGGTGATTTTATTTAGAGGGGAAAAACACACACAAATTTTTTAAATAAATCAATAAAAAAAAAACACCAAACACTAAGGAAGAAATATTACACAAAAGACATGAAAAGACAAAAGGCATTTCACAAACGAAGAAACTGGCAATAATAACAAATATATATATAAGATGTCCACCCTGTTTAGTGCTCAGATATATGAAAATTAAGACCACAATGAAATAATTTTACACTGAATAGATTGGCACAAATTAGTAAGTTTGATATTACCAAATGCTACGGAGAATGTGGATCCAGTGAGGTAGTGCTGGTGACAAGCTAGTGCAAGCATTTTTTTTTTTTTAAAAGAATTTGTCATTATATGGTAAAGTTGAACATTTGGATAAACTATAGTCTCACAATTCTGATCTTCATTTACATGCCCTAGAAGAACTTTTGCAAATGTGTATCGTAAGATGTTCACACTAATATTAACAGCAGTGTAGTATATACCCTGTTTCCCCAAAAATAAGACAGTGTCTTATATTAGCTTTTGCTCCCAAAGATGCGCTAGGTCTTATTTTCAGGGGATGTCTTATTTTTCCATGAAGAAGAATACGGTACACATTTATTGTTAAATGAAAATAAAGGAAATTTATTACCTGTATACAGTACGGTAGTACGGTAGTTGTCAACACAAACCAGACAAACTGTGAATGCTACAGTATCAAGAATTTACTCATTTATTCAATGACAATCATGTCATCATCTTCTGGAACATAATCATAACAATCCAATTCCTGAATTTCCTGGTGAATTTCTTGTGACTCCATTTCTTTCAGAATCAGTGGACCAAATCTCTCATGTTTAGCCTAGGGGGGGCCTTATTTTCGGGGGGATGCCTTATATTTCACTCAGAAGTAAACTTGTAAGTAGGTCTTATTTTCGGAGGATGTCTTATTTTGGGGGAAACACAGTAATAGGATAAACTGAATTGCCCAAATGTCCAATGATAGGATAAAGGTATATAACTTCTGGTATGTTCATGGGATGGGCTCTAAATTCAGAGAAAATGAATGAAATACAGCCAGATACAATATCAGAGGTTAGAAAACAAAAAAATTACAGAAGTTAAAAAATAAGCAAAATTACACAACAACGTTTTTTGGTTTTAGTATATATAAAATTAAAATAAAGACATTAGAATAATAAAAACAAACTGCAAACAATCCCTAGCTCTGAAGGGATCCTGGATGATATAATCAGTCATGTTTTAATTCTTCATCTAGAGGTAGAGTTCATTATACTGTTGTGCCATTTAACATGCCTGTGTGTAGCACACATTGTTTTATATTCATAATTGGTATATTTAAATGTATTTAAAGATTTATATGTAAAATCAAGTGACATAATTATTTCTTAGTTGTAATTAGTCTAATTTTCTTCTTTACTTCTTAGAAAGCACTTTTACATAATTCATTTTCCCCAACTGTATTTTATTGATCAATCATTCAAATTGCTATTAAGAACCAAATAAAGTCATTTAAAGTGGTCAGAAGTTCCAGTTAAGTCTCACATATTCCTGGTGAAAAAATGTTGAATTTTGACTAAAATATTTTTAATATGTTGTTAAATCCTTTTTTTTATTCTAAACTCAGATTTTCCTACACTATCATTCAGTTAATAGGAACATGTAGCTATCATGTTATAAATAACATGGGTATAATTTTAATTTTACATCAAACAGTGTAAGTAAATATTAATATGGTATTAACGTTATTCTAAGAGGACTATTGTATTTATATTACATATGAGTGAACAGTTACCCTCCTTTTTGTTAAAATGATCTTACATCTCACATATACAGCTTAAAATTTCATACAAAATTAAATAATGTTTTAATATTACTTGCCTAAAAAAGTTTTTCTGGTATATCTTTCTTTTTTAAAAGGCTTTAAAATTTTCTTACATTGAGAGTTATACAAGTGACTCCCACTCACAGCAATGCTGTCCCTGGCTCTAACACCTAAACGTGGCATATGTGACATAGTAAACCATGCTGACATGATATCATTAATGAAACTGTGAGACACCATGTTTCCAATTTATAGGGATTCCAACAAAGAATGTGCTTGATGAGATTTAGAGATTTATTTGTTTACTAACTCAGTCAGAAGTTTTACCTTTTGGACTTATTTCAGCCTCAAAAGAAATCCCAAGATTGCTTCCCTTTCACAATAATTATGATCAGTTATCATGAAAGTCACAGACTTAGAATCAAAAAGAAGAGTCAACTAGGAGAAAGCCATTCTGTGGGAGAAATCTCAGATTTATATTCCAAGGCCATTTAATTATTGATTCTATACAGATCAATTTCTTTATGTATAAATGGATATCTACAAATCACAGAAGCTTGTGTCTCTGAGTGTGAATCATCGTACAGATTTGCATATATTTCTAATACTGCGTGACTCAGAGGAACTATAAAAAATGAATTGGGAACAGTAAAAGTTAGAACACTAATTAGGATTGCATTTAGCCAAGTTAAATCAGATGCAAATATAGCTTATGGTTGCAAAAATATATTACTTTCAAGTTTATGGCAATTAATTACTTCAGGACATGACAAATATTACTAAACTAAACAAGTCCCTAAAACCACAGTTTAAACTAGATCAGAAGAACAAAAATACCCAACTAAAATGGATTATTCCTTTCAGGACTGATATTTTTCAGTTTCTGATATTTATTGGGCACCTCTTAGATGCCATGCAAATGCCAATGCAAAAATAATACCATGAGCCAACCCAACCTGTTAGGATTATGTGGTCTTAATGTTTAGTCCATAAATAATTATAACATAAAGTCCAGTTTAACTCTAAAACGACTTACATTATCACTACGTAAAGAAAGATCAAAATCAGAAATGAAATCATTGAGAACAGGAGTTGGCAAACTTTTTCTCTGAAGGGCCAGATAGTAAATATTTTAAGCTTTGAGGACTTTTTGTTGCAACAACTCTGCTTGCCATTTGCAACACAAAACAGCTCCACTTCACAGACAGTATGTAGCAGATGATACACAAATGAATAAGCATGCCTATGTTCCAGCAACACTTTATTGATGGACACTGAAACTTAAATTTTATACAAACTTCATGTTTCATTAAATGTTATTCTTTTGTTTTTCCCCCAACCATTTAAAAATGTGAATATCATTCTATCCATCCACATTTTCTCCTGTAATTCTGAAAATGTCTTCTTTGTCTTGTCAATCGCTATAAGTTCTGGTGTTAGGATGAAGAGCACCTTCTCTTCTAGTTGGTTACTCTGAGGAATAACTAGTTCTTGAAGGGTGGGCAGGATTAGGAAAGGCAGAGATGGGAGAAGAGCATTCCAGAGGGACAACCCTTAGTGCAGACCCACGGCTTGCAAAGGTTGGGAGACATACTGGGGATTGAAAAGGGTTTCACTTGTCTGGAGCCAAAGATATCTGGAGAGAGCTGCTGGAGAATGAAGTTAAAGCAAGTGGGAGAAGGGCATACGTGGCATTGGAGTGCTGATTGAAAGCGAGGATTCTGGAGTCCAAGTGTCCATACCCTGGCTCTGCCAATTATTGGCTGAGGGACTTCGGATCTATCTCCTTGTTTCGGTTTCCTCACTGAAAAATGGAAATTCTGATAGTGCCGACCACATTAGATTTCAGTGAAGATAAATGAGTCAAGGTATGTAGAGCCTGGTGTGGAATAAGCATTCAACACATTTAACTTAAAAAAAAAAAAAAAAGTAAAAATCACTTAGCTCATGGACCAAATCAAATCTACCAGGATTTGGCCCCGGAGCCATAGTGTAAAGTTATTCTCTTTTAGAAAAGTCTCTTTTTTAAAAGTATCATTTTAAAAAAATTAAATGTATTGGGATGACATTCGTTAATAGGATCAAATAGGTTTCAGGTGTGAATTTCTGTTACAAGATCTAAATATTGCACTGTATGCCCTCCACCCAAAGTCAAATCATCTATGCATCACATGAAAAAGAAAAAGAAAAGAAAACCTTTGTGTTTCTCATATTGCTTTTAAGGTTCTAAGATGGTTCTTTGGGTAAGAATTACCTAACCTCAATAGAGTACTTAGAGAAAAACTCCTTTATTGCATTTAATTTAAATCCACTTTAAAGAGTACCTCCCTAAGGGTAAAGAATTTTTAATACATTTCCCCTCAGTTTCATAAAATTTTATATGGAGATCATCAGATCTGCCTTATCCAAAATATCTTGGTCTATCTTTAAACACTGAGTTTAAACAAGTGGGAGCAAATATAGTGTACATTGAGTCCCCACTACCTTCCCTGTGGGTCACCCAAGTATGCATACCCTTGTGAGCTGCCAGCTGCAAATGGCCCATCATGGAGAGCCAGCTGTGGGCCAGCGGCAGCGGCACAATGGAATACTCAAGCTGAGGAGAGTGGCCCTGCCTAGAATGCTAAAGAACTGCTTCCTGGGAATGTGGCATCATTCTCAGACAGCTTATCCAATTTAAACTATTGCGTATGGCCTTATAATTGGCTACAAATAAATTAGATATTCTTAAATATCTCTAGCATAGTTAGCATCTCTCTGTCCTGCAAAGGCATGATCCTGAAAAGCATCAGTTGAAGGGGGGAAAAAAGTGCCAGTGATATCAAAATGTCTTTTAAACAAATGGTGCTCCATTTATGAAAAATCAACATTTTGGATCATTGCAATGTTTCCTTTTTTTCCTGAGATTTTATCATCAACATAGAAGTTATGGCTATTTCTTTCCTGCAATTTTCCGTTCTGAATTCTGTCTCTTTAATGTTGAATTTATTTTGAGCTACTTGCTTGTGAGGAACATCATGGAAATGTTAGCTATTTTTCTCCCTCAAGTATCTCTTTGGATTTGTGTGATATTAACTACAATACCATATTTTCAAATCAGAGAATTTCTAAAGCTATGTCTGAGAAGAAAGGACTTTCTATGAATAAGGAAATATACGGAAGCTGGAACTGGCAGCAAATGAAATAAAAATTATGCTATTGGAATCATTTGTTTAGTCTGAAGCAGCAACATTTTGCATCTTTTTCAAGGTCAACACTGACCATGAAATTATCTTAATGCTTCTAAGTTCTTAGGGAGTAACCCTTCATCTCATAAAAAAAAAAAATAAATTAATTTTAAAAAAAAGTTTAGAATATAAATTAGCAGTTTAGCAGATGGCATTGCAAATAAGAACAAAATCTTGCAGGAGCCATTCCCTTCAGATCAACATAAAGGTGCAATGAATTAACCAGGCTCGGGGCTGGAGTGTAATGTTATATCTGTTTGTTGTTGTTTCTACACAATAAATTTAGCTCAGGCCATTCCAAAGTAAACCAAGACATAAAGTTCTGGGGCGTAAAAGTTCTTACATAGGCTATAAACTAAAATGGTCCAAACATCAAATGAAAACAAAGCTCTCTGTATTCTGCAAAACCTCCGGGCAGAGTTCTTGACCTGCTTGCAGCAAGTTGTACCAGTGGAAATGCATCCGGTAAAGAAACACAGGTTGGTAGGGCATTATAAATGGGACTCATTTGAACAACTGTTCTAATGAACACTTTCTCCTACCTTCCGCTGGTTAAGCTTTGCTCCTGCTGAGTATGCCTGGATATTTCCTATGTGTTAACTCCCCAGGAACTTGTTGTAATGTCTCCCGGTGAGGATAAGACAGTACTGCATTCTATAGTTGCCAGCTGGTAGGAACAAAAACACCTGGGCAAAGCACTTGTGAAATGGCATATTTCTTCTCCCTGGCAGGCACAGCAGATTGAGGAATCCGCTTCCTGCTTTGGCCTTAAGAAAAGGGCATTGCACAAAATGTGAAAGCAGTAGTTTCAGTCCTGCCTTTACCTCCACCGTTCCCAGATATGGGTGGTGGGTTTTGTTTTTGTCACTTTTGCCCATTCCATTGGGCTGAACATTTCACAACTTGCTACAATGAATCCACCATCGGATCTGTATCCATCTCTACTCCCAAAGGGAACAACTACCTTTATCCATGCATAATCAGAAATTAACATATTTTTGTGGAGACTGATTACTGAGATATATAACAGCATTGGCTAATTGGGAATAGGTGCTGAATTGCTATCACATTTAAGTCTACAGGATAAAGGTAGGATCATAAACAGAACACCTCACTTGCATACTAAACAGCCTTCATGAGCTGAGAGGTGTTAGGAATAAATAAAAAAACTTTGTAAAACCACAACAATAATCCATTATTATATTTTTATACAGAAAGTTTAATTAGCAACATTTTTAAAGGATTGTTTTTATCTTGCCTCTGGTGTTCAAGTTATGATTCACTTAAATGTTATGCTGCCTTATATATAATTAGAATTCAATTACTTCCATCAGTAATTATTATTTTTATACTTTTTAAAATGTATTGTTTTCTTTTTTATTAGATTTATTGAAGTGACATTGGTTAATAAAAGTGTATACGTTTCTGGTATACAATTCTATAACACATCATCTGTATATTGCATTGCATGTTCACTACCCCAAGTCAAGTCTCCTTCCATGACCATTTATCTTCCCTATACACACTTCTACCTCCTCTCTCCCCGCTACCTGCTGGTAATCATTATAGTGTTGTCTGTGACTATGAGTTAGATATTATTTTTCTTAATCCCTTCAAGCACCCCTACAACCCCCTACCCATGTGACAGCTGTCAGTTTGTTCTCTGTCTATGATATGAGTCTGTTTCTATTTTGTTGGTTGGTTTATTTTGTTCATTAGGTCCACATATGAGTAAAATCATATGGTACTTGGCTTTCTCTGACTGGCTTATTTCACTTAGCATAATAGTCTCCAGATCCATTTATGCTGTTACAAAGGGTAAGATTTCCTTCTTTTTATGGCTAAGTAGTATTCCATTATGCAGATGTACCACAGCTTTATTATCCATTCATCCACTGATGGACACTTGGGCTGCTTCCAAACCTTGGCTATCCTATATAATAAAAGGATAATATGCAAATTGACCCTAATGGCAAACAACCAGAACAATTGCTTGACAAGTCAGTATGAGGTGCACTGACCACCTCTCAGTCCCTTTCCCCAGTTGGCAGGCTCTAATCGCCCAATAGCAAATGGAAAACTGGAGGTGGGTGGTGGCAGGGGATAGGGGGCAGGGCCAGCTGCAGGCAGCTGAGGAAGATGGCCGACCATAGGCCAGGCCTAGGGACAGTACCTGTGCATGAATTTCATGTGCCAGGTTTCTAGTTGTAAATAATGCTGCAATGAACACAAGGGTGAATATATTCTTTTGAATTCGTGTTTTGATTTTCTTTGGATATATTTCCAGAAGTAGAATCACTGGGTCAAAAGGCAGTTCCATTTTTCCTTTTTTAAGATAGCTTCATACTGTTTTCCACAGTGTGTGCACCAATCTGCATTACCACCAATAGTGCACAAGGGTTACCATTTCACCACAGCCTCACCAACACTTGTTTGTTGATGTATTGATGGAAGCCATTCTGACAGGTGAGGCAATATTTCATTGTGATTTTAATTTGCCTTTCTCTGGTGATTTGTGATGTTAAGTATCTTTTCATACATCTTTTGGCCATCTGTATGTCCTCTTTGGAGAAGTGTTTACTCAGGTCATTTGTCCACTTTTTATTCCCATCAGTAATTCATAGAAGTAAAAGATGCTCATATGCTAAGGTCACTAATATATCACAGACCACACTAACTCAGAATACAAGCCTGGTCTTAATTTTATCAACAACCCATCTCTCTCTAATGTTTTTAAGTACCTCCAGCCGCTTACAAAATCTATTGAAATTATTTCTCAGAGAACGAGGAAATTTCTCACATGTGTTTTTAGTACAGCACCTGAAGAACCACCTGGCATCTTCCATTTACCTCCACTTCCTCCCTCAATGTCAGTTCATTTTCATGGGGATAGTTGTGGTGGGTGTATCTATTTTGGCTCTGGAAGGTTCCTTAAAACCTAGAAGAGAGCTTTATCACTGGGCAAATGCCAGTCCATCAAGCTTTGGCATCGATGCCAGTACCAGCACTGTGGTATCCCAGCCAGCTTCGCCAAAGTAAAAAGAAGCCCTGTCCATATCTTCTTACATGATCGTATTATCATACAAGGCTGCTTGTACTGTCTCCTAGGCATTCTCATTTAAAAGAGCACTTTGATTTCCCCACCTCTCACAGCGTGGTGCATGTCACAGCTAGCTAAGTCAACAATGTGAGAGCCTAACACAATGTGATAGCCAAGTTCAACCTTTCTTTTTAATGACTTATAGGGTTTGGATTAAGCTCAAGTTATGACTGTGCCTTCCTGCTTGACTATCCTTTCCTAGGAGGATCCCATGTAGCCAAAGATGAAAGAAATATTACTATAACTGTTTCACAAATGAATAAACTAGTTCTTTGTTTAAAATATATTACAATCCAGCCAGTGTTACTCAACCCTGCTCAGGGTACATACCTGGATTTCAGATTCTATCCCAGGCAGTGGGCATGCAGGAGGCAGTGATCAATGATTCTCTCTCATCACTGATGTTTCTTTCTTTTTTTAAAAAAAAATATATATATTATTGATTTCTTACAGAGAGGAAGAAAGAAGGACAGAGAGCCAGAAACATCAATGAGAGAGAATCATCGATCAGCTGCCTCTTGCACACCCCCTACTGGGGATGTGCCCGCAACCAAAGTACATGCCCTTGACCAGAATCGAACCCGGGACCTTTCAGTCTGCAGGCCGATGCTCTATCCACTGAGTCAAACCGGTTTTGGCTCATCACTGATGTTTCTATCTCTCTCTCCCTCTCCCTCTTTCTCTCTGAAATCAATAAAAAATATTTTTTAAAAAATATTAAAAATTTCAAAACAAGAACAGTGGAGCATTAAACCAAAATCAGGATCTTCTGAGAACCAGGTTATGTGTAAGCGCACAGGTTGCATGTCCATGAAGCCAACACTACACAGAGAAGGGAAGGAGCATGCTCAAGGCCACACAGCTGCTGCCTGCCTGAGTCAGGGCTGGAAGACAGAGGTCTGACTGCAGCACTTCCAGCTCCTCTGTTCCTCAGCCAACACTTCTATCATCCTTCATGTGTTGAACCAAAACCTAACTGGAGAAGAGATAAAGTTCAAGATGGGAGTCACAAGGAACCCTGCTCTACCACATGTGTCAAACACAAGGCCCGCGGGCCAAATCCAGCCCGCCAGGCCTTGCAATGTGGCCCGCACCGCGCTGTCATCACTGCACTCCGCTGTCAGTTTATGACATTGTCAGTATATGACTGTTCAGTAAACCATTCGGCCCACGATTTAGGCTGGATTTTAGATTTTGGCCCCTTCTCTGATTGAGTTCGACACCCCTAAAAAAGACAAGGTTACTACTGAACCAGCTTAAGAAATCATCACGTATTGCCATGAAATTAGCACAGGCAAGGATAAGGTGAAAACACTCAACTCCTAAGGGAACAAAATGGACCTTTGGAGACAAGACACAAGTTAGTGAAAATAATGTGTTAGTGCACAACGGTCCATAGCCCTTCCCAAATTTTATTTTTATATTATCCCAAACTAGATGTCCTCGTGTTCTTAGGGATTCCAGGAAGAGAGACTCCAACCTTCATGGAAAAATCCAATTTACCTCTTCTCTCAAGTTATCTTGCTATTCCTGTGACACTGAGTTTTTCTAAGAATCACAATTTTTACTTAAACACTGTTTTTAAACATCTTTCTGCTTTAGACCAGAGCTGTCAATGCATATTCTGATAATGTCCCCAGTCAGACAGATTTGAAATTAAAGCCTCATGTGCAGCTATTACATACTAGGAATTTAACCTTGGGGAATTTACACATCTCTCTCAGCATTATATCTATGAATGAGAGATAATGCCTGGCAAATAAGCATTCGATAAATATTAACTTTAATGTCTTCCTTTTATTTTAAACAATTTTCCTCATAGTGTTTTCATGACTGGGCTTTATTTTTTATAGGAGCTATTAATTTATTTCTGATATTAATTAACAAACAACTAAAGATAGTTCTTTAATAAATAAAAATTATAATCAGGCTGCCCATAAAACCTGTTTATTCAGTACAACCCAGGTTGATACTCATCGTCTCTGCTTAATTATTAATAAAGAATCCCTTTCTCAAAGTGTCCCATTTTGAATGATAGCTTTTATGATCACTCTGGATATAATGCAACTGGTACAATTTCAAAAGTTACCAATCCTCCCATTCCAGATAAGTTGTTTTTTTTACCACCCTCCCCCCCAAAAAAAAAATAATAATAATAATTTTTTTTTTGGCTTTGCAAAATCAATCAGAAAAGATGGAAATCACATTCATTCATTCATCAGCACATGTTGAATCTGCACTTACTTCCTGTACCCCCTCTATTATGCATGTGAGGGAAAAGGAAACTTTTAAAGCAAAAAAAACAAATCACTACCAATAGTTTTCTTATTGTCTGGTATCTTTTTTGTTTGTTTGTTTGTTTTACCTTTTCAAAATGGTACATGAACTAGAACCATTTTCCTAGATGAAAATAATAATCCATTTTTAATTTTCTCTTATAAAAATGATTGCTCTTTTAATCCTGCCACTTACCATTTTTATATTTCTTATCTGGGTAGCTCAAAAATGAGTACTGCACACTACAGATTAATTTGCAAATATAGGCAGAGAGTGCATGCTTGTCGGTACCATGTCTTCAGGACTGGCTGTTCTGAGCGGCTCCTCTCAACACCTCTCTTTGCTCTGACCTCCTTCAACCTTATTGTTGCTCTGACTGATCTGGTTCTCATCACACTGCCTTTCACTTCCCCTTGAAATAAGGATGGATCTGTGTTTTCTGCTGTACCATCATATCCTTGAGGGCAAATGAAAAACCTCAATAATAATGCTAACAGAAATTCATTAAATATTAAGTGTGTGCCAAATGCTTTACATAGTTTTGTTATTTAATCTTTAGGAAGATCCTTTAAAGTATATATTACAGATTTAAAAGAAAAATAAATAAGAAGAGATTCAGAGAGAAGAAACTTGCCTGAGTTAACCCTGATAACAGGAATCAGAAGCAAGTGTGACCCAAGATTCTTTTGACTCTTAAGTCTATGCTCTTAGCACTCTGTGATTCCTTACACGACCCCCAAAATAGATAGAGTTCTCTGGGATATGAAAATATAGAGTTCTCCAGGCTCTGAAGTATTTAGAATTTACTAATCAATAAGCATTGTGACTATTCAAAAATGTCTTCTTTATTAATATATTTAAATAAGCTTATAATATAGAATAGGTAAGCATATTTTAAAGGTTTTTCAGCAGAAATACAGAGACAGCACATTTTTCTAAATCAATTCTTTAATCATAAATTATTTACTGGTTTAGCACCTGGCATACATCTAACAGACAGGCAATAAACACTCAATAGATATTTGTTGAATGAAGGAGCAAACTTAAATTCCAAACTAGAGCCTTGGATTTTTGTTTTGTTCTGTTCTTTTCATTGCCAGACTGAGGTCCCTATTTAAAATAAAACTTGTGCTCCGTCTAAGCCCAGCCTCAGGTCTGAATGACCTCCAGGAAACTGAACACTTGGACTTCCTGTGGACTTCGTGGACTTGGCCAGAGAGGCAAGAACCTATCACAAAAGTTATTCAGAACCACAAAAGTCCTTAAATGAAAGAAGACCAAAGCAGGAGGTATTATACTTCCTGACTTCAAGCTATATTATAAAGCTATAATTATCAAAATACGAAGATACTGACATAAAACAGAATCCAGAGCCCAGAAATGAACCAAGCATATTCAGTCAACCATTATTTGACAAGAGAGGCAAGAAGATACAGTGGGGAAAGGACACTCTTCAATAAATGATGCTGGGATAATTGGATATTTACAGATAAAAGAGTAAATTGGACCACTTCTTACACCACTCACAAAAATTAACTTGAAATGGGTTACATAAATGAAACTGCTAGAAGAAAAAATAGGAATAAAGCTCCTTGACACGAATCTCAGTAGTGACTTTTTGGATATAAAGTATATAAGAAAAGATAAACAAGTGGGACTATATGGGTAGCTCAAAAATGAGTTACCCATATAAACTATAAAGCATCTGCACAGTAAAAGAACCCATCAGCAAAGTGAGAGACAACCTATAAATGGGGAAAATATTTTGAAACTATATATCTGATAACCCAATTTTTAAAAGTCGCCAAAGAACCTGAATAGGCATTTCTTCAAAAAAGATACACAAAAGTTCAACAGGTACATAAAAAGATGTTCAACATCACTAGTCATTAGGGAAATGCAAATTAAAACCTCACTAGATACCACCATTCTCCTTTAAGAATGCCCATTATCCAAAAGACAAGAGATAACAAAGACCAGTGTAGATGTGTAGAAAAGGGAACCCTTGTGCACTGTTAGTGGGATTGTAAATTGGTGCAGCCACTATGGAAACCAGTATAAAGGATCTTCAAAAAAATTAAATGTAAAATATGACCCAGTAATCCTACTTCTGGAAATATATCCAAAGAAATGAAAACACCAACTGGAAAAGATGTCTTTACCCTCACATTCAAAGCAGCATTATTTATAATAGCCAAGTTATGGAAACAACCAAGGACCCATTGATGAATAAATGGATAATGAAGTTCTGGTATATTGAAATCATAAAATAGAGTAAACTTTATCATTTGCAACAATAGGATGGATCTTAAAGACATTATGCTAGGTGAAATAAATCAGACATGGAAAGACAAATAATGTATGATATCTCTTATATATGAAATCTAAAAACAAAAATAAAACTCATAGATAAAGTAACCAGGAGATCAGACTTGTGGTTAGCAGAGGTGAAGGGTAAAAGGAGAAAGAATTGGAGAAAGGTAGTCAGATGGTCAAAAGGTACAAATTTCCAATTATAACATAAAAATGCACTAAGGATGTAATGTGTAACATGACTGTAGCTAAAACTGATGTGTCATATATAGGAAAATTGTTAAGAAAGTAAACCCTAAGAGTTTTGATAAAAAAAAAAAAACAAAAAAAAAACTCAGAACCCAGGAACTGAATTCTTGTCAGAAAGAAGCAAAAGACAAAAGACCCTAAGGATTCAGAAAGCAAGCAAGCAGTGGGGATGTAAAAAGTCTATAGTGACAAGAGCAATATTTTTGGCATCCTCGGAGAATCTTTTCTGGCTGTGTGAGGGAAATAAAAAATTATCGAATCAAGTAAGAGGGAAAAGTAAATAAAGCATGCTGTACAGTTCCCTTTCAGCATTTTATTTTTTATTTCTGTGTCCTGACCTAGAGAAGGAGCTGCTCTGCTGCTGTATTTTCTCTAAGTTCTCAGGGCCAAATTGGAACAAGTGGGGAAAGTCTCCCCTGAAGAAACCCTGTTTATCTTCACTTGGAGCCTATTTTCTACCAACGCCTGGATCCGAAGCTGGACCCCCCTGAATGCCTCATGCAGTTCTGACCATTGAATTTGACTTCTGAGCAACATTTCTTGAAATGTCCTTTGCAGAAAACCTGCCTCAAAATTGCCTGCATACTTACTAAAATGTGGGTTCCCAGACTCTGCCTCACCACTACTTCACCAGAACCTCTGGGTTGGAGCTCCAGTATTTACTAGCATTTTAAAAGAGACTCCTTAAATGATTTAAGAGGCTTAAATGATTCTTAAGCACACAGAAATGTGAGGATCAACCACATTGACTTTGACCCAGGCCATAAGAAATCCCATGAATAGGATACCTTTGGTATTACTTTATTCAGAAGTCAGTCCCCTGAAACCTCCTAGAATTTATCACCTTTCCTAATTGTTCCTTAGAGTTTTTCTAGAGTGTTCAGGACACTACAAAAATATGTAAGTATTTGCGTAAGTAGAACATGCTTGGATCCAAATCCCAAGTTCTGATTGTTTATTGATTGTAACTAGGAGTAACTTAATTATCTTAAAATTTCAGGTTTTTTAATCTATAAAACAGAAATAGTAATAAAAATGGTAATATCCAACACATATAAATGTAGCTTATATCCCTAGCAACATAAATAAGTTAAAATAGCATCTGCCATAATTCTTTACATTTTTATTCTCTATGCCTACACTTAGGGCCTCACTGTATGCCTTCATAGTCAAGTCAAAGCCTAGGTCATTAATTATTTTGGTCCCAAGGTCTCTTGGATAAAAGAATATCAGTCTTTTGCAAGGGAAGGGTAAGTGCACAACTGGACAGAAGATGGATCTGAGACGCAACAAGAGCCTCTGCGAGCTGCATCCACCCATCTGGCCTGAGCTCAGTGCTTCTGCTTCTCAAGGTTACCTGAAAACCCAGCTTTAAGCGTGTCTTGTATAGAGAACCACAGATGGCATCCAAAGACAATGGGCAACTGTTCTCTTTTAAAATAATGATGCTATTCACAAAATTAATAACCGTGTACTTTCTTTGCAGAGACCTCTTCTGGTGTGTTTTAAATGGTCCTACCAGAAACATTTTATTCATGAATTTTTAGGAACTCTCACTGCGTCAAAGCCCACAAGGATGACTCTGCCCTTTCCCTCCCTAGAATAATGCTTTTCCTTACTTCTTGGTTTCTGGGTTGCCTGGAGGAGCTCCAATCTTGTGTAACCAAAAAAGAGCCAGAAGTAATTGCCATCTCCAAGCTCTCAGAGAGAGAGAGCAGGAGCCTCCCAGTAGCCTCTTGTTTACTGGAGGGGGCTGGAAGCAAATGGCAGAGCATCTGCTAGGCAGAGAATCCAGGCTTTTCATATGATTCTAAAGTGAGGTGCCAGGAATAAGGAATGAGAATCAGAGGCATCTGTTCTAGTCTCGGCCTTGTCATTCAAATACCTGTGAGGTGTCACTTCCACCTCTGGGCCTTGACTTTCTTATCTCTAAAGTGGAGTTTACCATTCCTATCTTCCTTCTGCCCCTCCTTCCCGCCACCATAGGACCATCATAGGATTCATATGGGGGGGAAATGTACATGAAAGAGCCTGATAAATTGATAAAACAACACAGATAAAACAGATAGTGACTGTCTGGTACTACAGGATGACTGCCCCAACACCCATCCTCAAGTCATCTTCCTTCCTCTTTCTCTCATACGTACAAATAGCCTGCTACACGGAGGTCAAGTTTTACAGGAAGAGATTACTAGTGTTGCCTTTCCTTCCTTCTTTCTGCCTTTAAGATGGGATGTCTGGAGCTGCAGCAGCCATACTGAACCCATGAAGCAAGGAGTGCAAAGAGGAAAGCTGAGACATGGAGGATGGGAGGAAAGAAAAAGAGCCTGGGTCTATGATGGCCTCCTAGAAATGTAGAGCCAATTCCAGAAACCTCTTGCATCAAAAAACAAAAATAAGAAAAATAACCCCCTGCTGCTTTAAACTACCATTAATCAGATATTCTGTTACTTGCAACTAAACGTGTTCCTAACTGTAACAATGATAGAAGCCAGAATAATCCTCTTTAAAGCCTACATCAGATCACATCACTCCTTTGCTTCAAAACACCTCAGTGACTCCCTATGTCAGTCAGGGTATAGGCAGTCTTCCCAGGCCCCCAGAAGCTCTTCCGGGTCTGCCCCTTGTGAACTCCCTGACCTCATCTCCTGCCATCTTGCCCTAACTTGACCCACTCCTTGGTCTTGACTACACACATGAGGAATACTTCTGCCTCAAGCCTTTTACCTTTCTATGAGGCCTTTCTTTTACCTATGACCAGACTGCAAACACCACAGCCCAGCACTGCCTTACTTACCTATAGCTTTCAAAATGGTATAGATCACTAATATTTCCTTAAGTTTCACTAAGAAAAAAAACATTAAAAAACAAAACAAAACAAAACAAACAAAAAAAAACTGATTTAAGCCTGGCCAGAGTTGCTCAGTGGTTGTACATCAACCTATAAACTGGTTCAATTCCCAGTCAGGGCACATGCCTGGATTGCAGGCTCCATCCCCAATAGGGGGCATGCAGGAGGCAGCCAATTGATGATTCTCATCATTGAAATCTCTCTCTCCCCCTCTCTAAATTCAATAAAAATATTTTTTTAAATAAAACTGATTTAATGATTGAGAGTTTATACTTTTCTGAGCTGTAAAAAAATCAACAACTTATTATTTATGCCATGACAACTTCCAAAAGGAATTTGAGATATTTTATAAAGCAAGCCACATGCAGAGTAAACCATTACATAAATAAACTGAAAGTCATAAAGAATAAATAAGACTTTAATGATGATTCCCCTTTCTACTTATTTAAAAACTTTTGGGTGGGCTGAAACTTCCGGTAAGAGTCAAGAAAAATAATCAACTGTGACAATCAGCTGCCGTCTCTGCTAGACACGCATGCCAATCTACAAAAGTGCCTACACAATATGAAGTCCACATTCTGAAAGGCCTCACGTTTTCTCTGTTTAAACAAATGGCTTCAAAACAGAACAGGTAACACAAGGAACTCAGAACATAGAGCTTGTTTAAATCACCACGTCAGCAGGAAACTCAACAATGCCACAGTCCCAGAAACTTCTTGGTACCCTTCCACATCTAAAGCTAAGGCCAGTCCCATGGTCTCATTTAGTCATCCCGCCAACCCTTGCCACACTCCTCGCCTGATCTTTCTCAAAGATTCTAATTGGATCACAAAACATATTTACTATTTCCTTCATTTGCATATGGTAATGTTCTCTTGTAACATTATTTTAACATGAGGGTCAACCCCATCCACGTTGGTGAGTTTCCGCTATACTTGTTGGTCCGCACACAAGTGAGAATTCTTCATTTGATTTTTGGGGTTTACCACCCGAACTCCTCCGTTCCTTACCTATCAGTTCAATTTCAGTTCAGTGCTTTTTATAAAGTCTCTACTCTGACTGCTTTACAATAATTTTTACCAAATCAAGTGTGTAAGTTGGTAGGGATTTTATTTTTTCCAAATAAAAAATATATATAATCTCATAATCACTTATACATTTATCTATGAATGACCCACTTTTTCAAGAAACATTGATAGAACTCCAGGGGCTGTTGTAGGCACTGAGGATAACCAAAACCTCTGCATGGAGCTTATAGTTTACTAAATTTCTTAAATATTAACTTTACCTTTTCAGGTCATATTGCTCAAAGTAAACTAAAAACTATTGTCATTGAGCGCTAAATTAAGCATAAACTTCTTACTGCTCAACACCAAAGAGAAGAACCATAGCACATTGTAATCCTACCATTCAGAAAAGAAAACTCTGATTTTAAAAAAGTAGATTGCACAAGAATTTATCACCTGAGTCATTTTCACCAGCTCAATGACACTCCTTCTTCAAGAGCCACTTGAAAAAATGCCCTGAAATTTAAATAATTTTAGCACCAGGCCCTGGCCAGGTAGCTCAGTCAGTTAGAACATTGTGCCAGACACCAAGGTTCAATCTCCATTCAGGGTACATACAAGAATCAACCAATGAATGCATAAATAAGTAAAATGACAAACTGATAGTTCTCTTTCCCTTCCCCCCTCTTTTTCTCCCTCCCCCCCCCTCTCTTTCTCTTTCTCTTTCTAAAATCTATAAAATATATATAAAAGCTTAAGTGACCATTTGACCATTCAATATGATGCACACTGACCAATAGGGGGCAGACACTCAATGCACAGGCATGAAAACATAGAACAGACTGATGAATCTCAGAGGGAAAGGGGGAAAGGGGAGAGCAGGGAGAGATTAACCAAAGATCTTATATGCATACTAGAGGCCAGGTGCATGGATTCGTGCACCAGTGGGACCCTTGGCCTAGCCTGCAGAGATCAGGTCGAATCCCTGCACTTGGCCTCTGACATCCTTCGAAGGGTCCTGGATTGCAAGAGGGCACAGGCGGAGAGACCCCACCGGTGCACGAATCCATGCACTGAGCCTCAAGTCAATAATAAATAAATAAATAATGTCAGCACCAGTTAGTCACAGAATCATGGGTTTGTTTGTTTTTTGCTGTTTGGTTTGTGGGGTTTTTTGTTTGTTTGTTTGTTTGTTTTGTTTGGTTTGGTTTGGTCTAAATTGCAAGCCCTGAGCTTTATTGAAATAATAAACTACCATGAGCTCCCAAACCCTTTTTCAATTAAAAACATATATATTATGCAAATAGCTGAAGTTTAAATTAACTAAAAGTAAATATCAATATTTAAGCAGGTACTCTTCAGGCTCTTTGAAACAAAATAGAAATAACATCAACTGATGCATTGATCTGATGGCTTTAAATAGAAACCTTCTCATCCACGGCCTGCTTAATTTTGGCTTGACTCCAGAAGTTTGCCATCATCTGTCTTTGGAGAGAATCATCTCATGCTCTGTGGTTTTCTTCTTTGACCTAGCAGGACAAAGTCCAGAATTCCTTCCCAGTAATTCCTTCCAGGGGACCCCCATGAGACCCATAAAATCACCTTAGCATACAAACATGTTTAGAATCTCCCTAAAATGAGAAGAAATAATTTCAAATTTCCCTCCTTCCATCTGATATCATATTTAAAAGGAGCAAGCCTATTAATTTACAGTCTATTGGTTGGTTGCCCTGGCAACTCTCTTGAACCGCCCCTGTCCCTCAGAGTCATATATCCTTTAGAACATCCGAAAATTGCATACAATGTTAATTGGCTTATATCTTCTAAATGGATAAGAACAATGCACAGAGCAAAGAACAAAACCTGAATTGACAAATCTGTGTCCTATTTGAAACTTTTTCAGCTGGCAAGTGTATTGGAGGTTCCTTTGAGCAGTAAGGCTGTATTTTGAAAAGCAAACTGGCATTGCTAATAAAATATTCAAGGTTATGCTTAGAACGCCAACTGTCAGGGACTTAATGGCTTTGTAGCATTCTTTCATACTCCTAACTGTTTCTTCTTGCTTCAAAACGGAAATAACTCTATATTGAAGGAATACTAATATGCATCCCAAATGTTTTACAAAGAAGATGATAAAAGATTCTTGGAGACAGGATTTTCAGTCTCAGTGTCTCTTTACGAGTTCTCTGAGCAGCAACTTCCTGCAGGAGGACGGATGGCACTGTTTCCAGTTTCAGCTAAATGTCCCGACTGCTCAACTGAGAAAGCATCACGTGGCTCCTGCAGCAGGTGCACTACATCATTTTACCCATGAGCGGGAAAGGTCATGCTCTTTAAAGACAAATGGTGCAAACGATACTTTTATGATTAGATCTTCAGGTCCTGTTAGAAACTGGACCTGGAACCATGCCTTTTCCACCATCATGGCCACAGGTAGACTTCAGGACAGCCTTTCCATCTCAGTAACCACTTTCAGTTTCTTGTTTTGGTATTTATCAAATAAGATTCCCCAGAGGGAGAATTGCATTAGTATAGCTCATCTTTTCTTGCCATGCCATAGATCATAAGTCACTAACTAACTGTGACTTATCTGTCCCAGGACAGGGACTCCCATATTCCAGTCAGCTGTGGTCTAGGGCTGACTAGGACTATTTGGTTAAAACCCAGGCTCTCGGGTCTATGCTGAGATATGGGCAAATGACAGAGGGTAGAAAAATGCCATGAAACATATCTAACACAGCCCATCATGAGCAAAACATTGAACTGCTTAATGGGAGACTAATCACATGTAAATAATTCCACCAAAGGTAGAGCCTGTGAGGCACACACATACAATAAAATAAAATAAAATAAAATAAAATAAAATAAAATAAAATAAAATAAAATAAAATAAGGATATAATCAAAATGAAGATGATCTCAATACCTACATACATACTTTAATTAGATGCCCTAGGACATATAAATTTAGTTAGTGAGATTTTCTTTTTTAAGAAAGCTGGTTTATACCTAATCACTTCTTTGAAAATTGGCAACAACCTCCTGACATTATTTTAGGCATAGCCTGTAGTCCTTCCTGCTTAAAAATATCCCTAGACTTCATTCACTTCTACTCCAAATGGCAGCACTGCTAGACAAATATCTAAACCAATGTAATGACATTCAAAACTATCTTTCTGTGCTGCTTGGAAATCATTTTATAGATTCATCCAATCAGATAGGCAAAAACATTTGCTTTCCTGAAAGAAAGACTTTTTTTGCATAGAATTGTGACTAGTGATGAAAAGTGGATTTATTTTAAAAATCCTAAATGCACAAAATCATGGGTTTATCCATGCCAATCATCATCACCAACTGCAAGGCCAAATCACTCCGGAAACAAGACAATGCTCTGCATTTAGTGGGATCAGGAAGGTGTGGTGTATTATGAGCTTATAGAACCAGGTGAAACTGTTAATATTGACAACAAATAATCGATTTGAACCATGCTTTGATTGTGAAATGACCAGAATGTTCCAGAAGACACGGCAAAGTAAGTTTGCTTCATGATGCCACACCATCACACACTTCAAAATCAGTTAAAGACAAGTTAAAAGACCTAGCCTGGGAAGTATTAACCCATCTGCTATATTCACCAGACCTTGCTCCTTCAGATTACCATTTGTTCTGATCAATGGCACAGGCACTTTCTGAGCAGCACTTCAAAACATACCAAGAAGTGGAAAATTGGGTCTCTGAATGGTCTGCCTCAAAACAAGAAAAGTTCTATTGGGAAGGTATCCACAAATTACCTGAAAGATGGGGGAGATGTGGAGCTAGCAATAGACATTAATTTGAATAAAGCACTTTTGATGTTTTTCCTGGGGAAAAAATCACACAAACATTTGCCTTTCTCAAGCCCTCCATCAGCTCTGCATCCTCACCCCAGAAAATGATCCTGTTGCCACTGACAAAATAAGGTGGCATTTACCCTGACATAACCTTTCAGCTTGAGTGTCTCTCCCCAAATTCCCCCTGGCACAATCACCACTTCACTTTAAAATATTGCTCTCCTTCCCAAGCTTCCCCCTCTCCTCTGCTTCTGAGGTAAAGATGAACAACGCTTCTTGTTCATAACACCCTGTTTTCTGAGTCCATCTAATCTCATTTCTGTACCTTCAATATCTTGCTCTCTACTGCTTACTATCTCAGCCACTATAATCATGAAGCAATATAAAACTGCTCAGACAAATGAAATGTCCTTGAAATGCCCTCTTCTTTATGGGGTGACAGTTTCAGTGCCTCATTGACAATAATGTAAAGCTTGCAAGAAAAAAAACTAATCATACCAAGTACATCTTGGATTTTGTAGGATAACAGGAGGTGTCATGTCACACAAGGCAGAGATTTTCACTCTGAAATATCTCCACTAAGCACATCTCCTCTGCAGTCTCTCTCCTTGACCCTCAGCCACTGTATCTTGCCTTACAACTGGAAAGTGCTAGACCAGCCCTTCCTCTTTCTCCTTCTTGTGTTTTGCAGAGTTAATTTTATTTTTTTTGCTCCACTGTAAAACATAGCCCTTCCTTTTAATCATCTCCTCATAAAAGTTCTTCCCCAAATCCTCCTCTGACTCCAGACACTAAGGACTGTTTATCCAGCGAATATATGAATATGTGCCCCCTGTCTCTAATTTCTAACCATGAACTTCCTCTTCATTCCCTGCAATGGATTTGTCTAATTTTATTATTTTGTATATCTTCTCAAAACCATTTTAAACCTTCCTCTTTAAATTCTTGCCTTGGGGACATAATCACAAAAGCAGAGCTCGAAGTCAAATAACCCTTGGTTCAAATCCAAGTCTGCCACTTAAAAATTTCACAGCCTAATTTAATAGCCAGCATCTCCCTTTCTGTTCTGGAATTTGGTGATAGCACTGCATTAGGTTGTTAGAAAAATAAAGTGAGTGAAAACCTATAAAGCCATAGAGTAACTGAATCTAGTAGGAGACGAATAAGAGTCAACCCTCTCAGTGACCTTTTTTTTTTTTTTACGTTTTGCCTTTTACCAGTTTTGCCTCCTATCTGCTAAATGTGAGCATATAACAAAGTCAGTTAAGAGTTAAAACCTCCTGCTTCCCTTTTTCCCCTCTTCCCCCTCCTTTTTCTCTCTCTATCTCTCTGCCTCTCTCTCTCTGAAAACTCACCAACACAATAGCTTTGATATATTAAGCCATAACATTTCTTCTATGCTTCTGTGCCTCCCTCTTCTCTTAAAATCTTTGCATTTCTAAAAATAAATCATCTTATTTCTGAAACCTGCCCCTCTATAAGCATAGTTTTCTCTACAAATGTTGCCATTATTCTAGCAAGGTAAATCACTCACCAACGTCCCCGATGCCTCAAAGGTCAGGTCCACGGTCCTTTGGCATATCATGTTGAAGCCCTCGGCAACCAGCCTCCAGCCTTAGCTGTTCCTCCGTGGACCTCACAAACCCCAGAAAATACTGCTGCTCTCCTTTTCTCTCCCAGGTCCTCTTGCCTAGAACACTCTCCATATGCCCCTCAAATTTAGCTTACATCCCAAGTTCCTTCTAAGACTAGATCAACTCCCACCTCCCCTGAATTCTTCCTCACTTGCTCCAAACTTTCCCTGCCAACATTTGCAGTGGTTATTGTGGATATGCACTTATTGGTATTGTTTGTTAAAGGTAAAGAGAGGCAATGCTAGAGAGAAGGAAACTTTAAATACCCATGAAGCTGTCATAATCCTAGCCACTGGGGTAGGAGCTTTCACAACATTCCTGAGAATTAGATACTACTGTTGCCTATGTAATGGTTGCAGGGCTAGGAGCCTTCACATTTGTCACATTTGGAAATCAATGGCTGATACTCACTTTCTCATGTGTGGTTTCCAATTCTCAAAGTACTTGGGATAGTATATGCCTAAAATGTGTCATGCCAGAATTATACAGCTACATGTAAGATATTTCACTCTGTTCTTCACCATTTAGCCAAGCGAGAGGTTGGGTCTCTAACTTTAGTCCATAAAGCTGTCACTTCGATCCTCATGGACAATTTACAGTGACATGCCCATAGGCATGTCAAGAAGAAATACATATAAATGTCATAGTCAAATATTTGTTGTCAATTTATTCTGCTTTTTCTGTTGCTGCAATTTTAATGAGCACACTGCAGGCTCTCATGTGGGACCCGCTACCCATTAGAGAATGTTGCTGTATACACTAAGTAGGCCTTGCCTGTCACAGAGTGACTTGCTGACAAAATGAAAAGTATGCCTTACTTCTTCAATGTGACAAGAGGCAATGGTGCAAACTTTTGTAAATGACTCACAGAATGGGGGCCATAACCCACTTATACTTTTTTAAAACTCAAGACCCAAAAAGAGAAAGTGAGGTTGTCACATGTTCTTTAATCACTACAATACATTTCCCAGGTCAACCACTGAAATACATTTGCTAGGTCCTCACATGTTCTTTAATCACTGCAATACATTTCCTAGGTTATCATGTGTTCTCAAACCACTGCAATACATTTCCTAGGTCATCACGTGTTCTCTAACCACTGCAATACATTTCCTAGGTTCTCACATGTTCTTTAATCACTGCAATACATTCCCTAGGTTATTATGTGTTCTCTAACTACTGCAATACATTTCCTAGGTCAGTGGTTGGCAAACTGCGGCTCGTGAGCCACATGCAGCTCTTTGGCCCCTTGAGTGTGGCTCTTCCACAAAATACCACAGACTGGGGGACTCTATTTTGAAGAAGTGGCGTTAGAAGAAGTTTAAGTTTAAAATTTTTGGCTCTCCAAAGAAATTTCAATCATTGTACTGTTGATATTTGGCTCTGTTGACTAATGAATTTGCCAACCACTGTCCTAAGACATCACGTGTTCTGTAATGACTATAATAAATTTGCTAGGTTTTCAAGTGTTCTTTAACCACTGCAATACATTTCCTAGGTTGTCACATGTTCTCTAACCACTGCAATACATTTGCTAGGTTTTTACGTGTTCTTTAATCACTGCAATACATTTTCTATGTTATCATGTGTTCTTTAACCACTGTAATACATTTCCTAGGTTATCATGTGTTCTCTAACCACTGCAATACATTTCCTAGGTCATCACGTATTCTCTAACCACTGCAATACATTTGCTAGGTTTTCATGTGTTCTTTAACCACTGCAATACATTTCCTAGCACCAATACTAGTACAGTTTTCTCAAAAGCTGAGTTTCTCACCTTATAAAAATGGGACTCTGGATTTTTTTTAAAAAAGTGATCTCTAGTTCTCTCACAATTATTTATTTGTACACTTTCTCTTTATCTTAGTAATCTACACTAATAAAATAGAAAGATACAAATTGACTGTACCTTCGTGACATCCACCAACCAATCAGGAGTGGGTATGCAAATTAACACAACAGAGATGGTAGGTTAATTTGCATACACAGGTGTCCAGTGGCCAGGGGCAGGACAGTTATGTCATCACCATGGCAACAACGCAAGCATTTTGCACTGTCCCATGGGAAGGTGGAAAGGCAGCTCCAGGCTAACGCAAAGGCTGTGCTAGCAGCCATGGTAAGGAAGGCCCATTCTGTATGAATCTTTGAGCATCGGGCGTCTAGGTTTTTATAAAGCAACAAGAAGGTAGGTGCCAATAAGTCATTTGCTTATAGATTTACTCATTATTCACATTCATTTCTAAATTGTAGGTGCTTTAAATAAGCTAAAATATATTCTTTCCCTCTATGGTTTAGGCAGCTGATTTCTCTGATCTGCAAAGTTTATAGAGGAGAATGTACAACACACTCCATCAACACAGTAAACAAAAATGCTGAAGAGCAGGCTTACCAGCAGAATCCACATGTCTACAGAGCTCAGGATATGCTTGCTTCATACCCACAATGCCGTTAACTCCAATAATTACATGTACATTAAAGAAACCACTTTCCTCCCAAAGAAGAAACACTTTCAGAATGAATGTACCTATACGGGTATTTTTTTTTTTTAATCACCATGGCAACTTTTATTCTTTCAGTATATGAATCTGTTAATAGTTTGAAACAATGTTAAGGAAGAAATGCCCTGAAAATAGTATGTAGTGTTTGGTTCATTTTTAAATGAACTGCAGAAAAATACAAAACCTTGAGGAAATGATTGCATTGGTATTCAGAGCGTAGAAAAGTGGATCCAGGTAATATCACATACCAAGGCCTGCCTGGGTAACACCTGGTGACACAGCTCTCTGTTGTGATTACAGAGCATCACATTCAGCTGGAAAATATAGGCTTCAGGTTTTGTCCTACTGATCTGCCTATCTCTTGTTGTGTAAGTGAGCTTTCATTTGGCACCAGAGGCTGCTGAGATTCTCAGAGAATATATTATTTTGAGTAAGTTAAATTGCCCAGTATCTGATGTCAATAACAAGTGTACTGATTGATCCAGAAAATAGCATCTCTATTTCCTATATCTCTATGTGGTTGGTTTTCTCCAAATTTAATATTGAATAAATAATAACTGAATCACAGCTGCTCCCAAATGGCTTCTCAGCAACATAACTGAAATAAAAGAAATGTTTCGGCAATGATTTACTTTTGCATAGAATAACCTCCGTTAAATAAAATTGGAAAACTGGTGAAATCCTGACGCTGTGCATTGAAGCCTGTATTGGCATTAATGAGACCAGTCAGCATTGTTTAAACAGACACCATTTAACGCAAAAGGAATCAACTTCCTGTGAGCTTTGTTGGCCAATTGTATCATGATGTATACTTTTGTATTTCTATTTCTAAATAAGTAAATCAAGGAATAGAGTTATATATGGCTTTCCCCACATCACATAGCTCACCAGGGGCAGAATCAGGGCCAAAACTCAGATCTGAAGACACTCTGAGCAGTGTTGTTTTGGCCCTCAACAATTTGAGTTGCAATTGGCATCTTGTTTTTAGGTCAGTTTTATTATCTCCCAGCTGGCCACATGCTTTTTATCTTTTTTATCCAAAATACTTAATCATAACAGTAACTTTTTATGACAATTTTCTCTCAGGACCCTTATGACATTATCTGCCACTGTGTGCTCGGGGGGGGGGGGGGGGGGGGGGGAACCTTGTACTTTCAATCAGAGATTTGTCCCATAGACTTGCAGTTTTGATATCTCCTGTTATCTCCTCATAGCACTTATTCCTCCTCTGTCATTATCTCATGTACTTGTATAGCATTTGCCTCCCCCTAGAAGTTCATTAAGAGCAGGACATATATCTGTATTATTTAAGCATGAGTCTCCAGAATTTAACAGGATCATTACTGGCACACAGTGGATGACCAAGGAATTTTTGTTGAATAAATGATAAATTTAGAAGACACTCTACAACATGAACAATTAGCTGTACAGTTTACTTTTATCATGCAGGTTAGAGTGCATAAAACATAGTCAGAATCCTAGATTAAACCCTCCAAAGTAAAATATAACTTTTTTAAGCTACACAAATGGAAGTCAGTCATCATTTAAAGTAAATTCCTTTAAAAAACCCTCACCGAAACTGGTTTAGCTCAGTGGATAGAGTGTCGGCCTGTGGACTCAAGGGTCCCAGGTTCAATTCCGGTCAAGGGCATGTATCTTGGTTGTGGGCACATCCCCAGTAGGAGGTGTGCAGGAGGCAGCTGATCAATATTTCTCTCTCATCAGTGTTTCTAACTCTCTCTCCCTCTCCCTTCCTCTCTGTAAAAAAAAATCAATGAAATATATATATATATATTTTAAAACCTATCACAAAGAGGGTTGAGGTCTGAGGCTTTCTTCCAGGGAGCCAGGGGTAACTCACAGATAGCAGATGTGCTTTGATAAAAGCTTTAGTTCCCATTGCCCCACCCTGCAGAGAGGTGCCTGCTCATGGCTGCTCTGCTAGCAGCTTATGCCAGCCTTAAATGGAATCACCGTCTTACTTCACAGATGACTTACATGAGGCTGCTGTTTCTCAGTCCTTAAAATGATGCTTCAGGATACATTTTATACCCCCAGTTCTAAAGAAAATTCATGCTCACACACAAAATATAGGGTGTCCCCAAAATGTATATAAACACCTTGTATTTCATTAAAATACACTTCCTTTTCAAAACTGAGCTATCAGCTTTTAAAGTGTATATACATTTATGAGGGACACCCTGAATGTGGCTTCCTCCTTGTCTCTGATTCTTGGATCAAGAAATTTAGAAAGGCAATATGTGTTGAGTTCAGATTCTAAAGCCATGCTACCTGGGTTTAATTCAAGGGTCCACCACTTAAAATAGTGAAAACAAGCAAGGCATAAAACCTCTCTCTGTGGCTCAGTTTGTTCATCTGTAAAACTGGGGTCATAATATAGCCTGTCCTACAGTTATTATACCACATATATATGCTACATACATATAAGTGCATATATATATAGGGTTAAAAATACACACACACACACACACACACACACACACACCACTTGTCACAGTGACCAGCACACAATGTTACTTGTTTTTGTTGTTAACAGGCTAAATGGGAAATCCATTGTTCGTTTTTCCTCCTAGGTCACCCATTTCTCCACAGATGTTCTTCAAGTATAATTGATGTTTAAATACAAAAGGGAAAGTCAAGCTCACATCCCTGCCATCTGCTAAAGTTGCCACACACTTTCTCAAAACTGTATTCTAATACCCACAACTGCTATTAACATGGCAAAATTCCTTCCAACTCTGCTCAAGCAAGTATAAGACTCTAAAACAATCTCTAGAGAAGAAATTAAAATATCCTATATATTAATAAAAGAGTAATATGAAAATTGACCATCACTCCAACACATAAGATGGCCGCTCCCATGTGGACACAAGATGACAACCACAAGATGGCCAGCAGGGGAGGGCAGTTGGGAGGGACCAGGCCTACCAGAGAGGGCAGTTGTGGATGATCAGGCCAGCACAGGAGGGAAGTTGGGGGTGACCGAGTCTGCAGGGAAGGGAAGTTGGGGAGGACCTAGGCCTGCAGGGGAGAGCAGTTGGGGGGGACCATGCCTGAAGGGGAGGGAAGTTAGGGGTGACCAGGCCTGCAGGGAAGGGCAATTAGGGGCAAACAGGCTGGCAGGCAGGCGAGCAGTTGGCAGTCAGCAGTCCTGAATTGTGAGAGGCAGTCCGACATCCCTGGAGGGGTCCCAGATTGGAGAGGATGCAGGCTGGGCTGAGTAACACACCGCCCTATGCATGAATTTTGTGTATTGGGCCTCTAGTAAACTATAGTGCTAATTCAACCAATGAGAAAGTTTTTGTTTGGAACATTTTCTCAACATGGCACAAGCAAGTGATTTGAGAAGAGAGGTTTGAAAAAAGTGGTCATTTCCCCCTTCACTGATCCTAAGAAGAAAATCACTGGGACATTACAAAAAGCAATTGTTCATTTATTTTAAAAAATGCTTATAAATGTATATATGTGCATATAACTCCACATCATACTATTTATCTTAAAATCATGACTGCATATTATGACTTTGTTTTAAAAACTTGAAAGCTAGAAAGTTAAAAGTATAATAAATGTATATAATTTTTGCTATAAAAATACAAAAAAATGCTCTAACCTTTTAATAATTAAATTGCATACTATATTTACTATGTTAAAGAAATAGAAAATAATTATAACATGTTAAATGAAAGAGTGGGAAGAAGAGGTACTGTCGGACAAAACTTTTGCTTAAAGAGGAAGGGTGCATATCTTATTTAAAGTACATTTACATTGCACTCAATATGTTTCAGACACTGCACTAAGCACTTTATAAACATTACCTAATTTTGCCCTTGCCCGGAATCGAACCCGGGACCCTTCAGTCCCCAGGCCGACGCTCTATCCACTGAGCCAAACCGGTTTTGGCTAATTTAATCTTTATATTAATTTGATAAGGAAGCTGCTATTGTTGTTACCACTTTACAGATGAGGAAAATCAAGGCACAGGAAGGGAGGCACTGCATGATGTCACACAGCTGTTAAGTGGATGCAAGGATCCTGGCTTCAAAGTCCATGCTCTTACTTACTAATAGTGTTGTTTCTAAGGTAGATTTTTGAGTATCTATATCGTAAAAATGTTTTACACTGACTTGGTTATTATTTTTGTTATAATCAGAGTGATTTTAGGTGTATGGTAGGGAGTATACACTGACAATAAAGTGGTGAAGACCAAGGACGGGGGTTGGTAGGCTAGAAGAGGTCAATGGAGGAAAAAGGGGGAACATATGTAATACTTTCAACAATAAAGATTATTTTAAAAAGTAATTCTTAACAGCATCACTGAGGCTGGATAACTATTCCCAAAAGCTAAATGTTTGTACTTCACTAGTGCGTGTATTGATTTTCATGAAAAAGATCCTAAATCTCTATATATATAAAAATCAAGCAACGGGAAGGCCAAAATGACTGGTTGCTTTGATGCACTGTGGCCCTGATCACCCACCTCACCTAGATCAGCGGTGGGGCCAGCCAGCCAATTACCTGCAGCCTCTGCCCCCAGTCGGCCCTGCCCTCAATTGTCCCTCCACCCCAATCAGGGCAGGGCCAGCCAGACTCCATCTGTGCACAAATTTGTGCACCAGACCTCTAGTAAATAATAAGTGGAAATATACAAAAATTTTATTTAATACAAAATTTTGTCTAATCTAAATTTCCTGTCTCTACTTAGCTTTAAGAGAGTAAGTTTCCTGCTAACTACACAGGATTTTTCAAAATAGAAATAGAAGTTGCATAACTGATTTATACCTTCCTCATTCAAAGTTGTTTTCTATGTTATCAGTTTGAATTTGAATCATCCAATTGTGTACTTATTATAAAGTAATAAATTTGTAGCTCTCCAATAAAGGTCAGAGTAGGATTAGCAGTGTATAGTCATGGCGAGGCTGTGTACTGTGATGGTATTTGGAGCATGCACATTATTTTTTTAAGAATAAGGCAAGTCTACATGAACAGTCCTATTGCTATCTATGAGAAAAATATCATTCACCATACAACTTAACTCATACGCCTAAATGCTAAAGAAAAATTGTGCTCCAGTGATAACAAGGTACTTCTGATATTTAAAATATATTTGGCACAGAATTCCAAAGTTTTGAAATGTTATTTATATCTATTTGAAGTATGTCACATGTTTTTAAGATAACCTCTTCATGCAGCTTTCACACTAACACTTTGACACGTTTCAGTTGAATTTCAAACTTGATGTTCGTATATTCAGGGAGATTTGCAAGAAAATCAATTTCCAGATTATGGAAAAGAGAAGTCTTTCAAGAAGTCTCAACTTGATCCCAAGGTGTTTTTCAAACTCAAAGCATTTCAATTCCCTGAAACATCTTTGAAAAATTATAAATCACTAGATAAATTATTCCTTTCTAATTCTGGATTAAGATTTATGGCATGTAGATTTTTTTTCTACATACACACCTTTTAAAATAGGAAAATATCTTTCTCAATATATGTCTTTGCTCTCAAGGTTTGGGTACCCAGGGGAACACCATTCAAATTAGTTCACCAGAGGCGAGACCTTCATGATGTTTACAGCTGACATTAAAATATGTCACTAGCTATTAGGGATGCAATTTTTCAACAAGGCTTTTGATCTGCTTCATTTTTTTGCCCTTATAATGATCATACATGGATCATTCCAAGAACACTTAAAGTGATCCTGCCCATACTTACTAGGTGTACCAGTTAATAATGCGGATTTTTTTCAATAGATAGTGACACATATGTTGATATATATGCGATTTGATATATATGCTATTATGTTGTATTGACAGCAAGCTTCAAAACTTCATATGTCAAATTTGCTGAAGGTGTTAACATCATAGATATTTTTACACTTAAAAATGCTGATTTTCGGGAGGAGGTAAGATGGCGGAAGAATAGATGGGCGGATTCTGAGCCCTCTCCCGAAGCAGAAAGAGAGAGCAACTGAGGGTCTTGTGCTGTGAGTGTTTATTGGCAAGCTGGGAGACAGCGAACACCAGAAGAAACTGCTGGGGGGCTGCTGACAGAGGTGCCCCTCACAGGGAAGCACCCACGCGGGCTGTGTCCCTGCCCGGAGCTACCTACCGGCTTGGACGGGGAAACCTCGCCATCTTGAGAGGAAGATAGGATCCTGTCAGAGGCCTGAATATCCACAGCCGCAGCGACCACCAAGCATCTGTGACCCCCAGAACGCGGATCCCAAGCGGCGCGAACACTTGCCCTCACAGGATTGCCCCACTGCTCAGCGAAAAGGTCAGATTTCGCGGGGAGAGGGTGGAGAGCACTCGCGGCGAAAACAAAAAGCCTGTGCTCACAGAGCGCGCTCCCGGAAGCTGGAGGACAGGGGTGGTGATTACAAGTAGAAGCCCCCGCTGTTGGGCGGTTGTCACCCTTGAAAGTGGACGGGGCTCCTAACAGGGAAGATATCTAAAGAGCAACACATTTGGATCCGACTCGGAGGGATATCAGAGAGTTGCGGGAGATTGCAGTTGCTGGGACCTGCCCCCTCCCCCCCTCCATAGTTCCAGCTTCAGAGAGGACGGAAAAAAAAAAAAAAAGCTGGAGAGGCTTTAGAGTCTGGGAAGTCAACCTAGAAACACTGCCCCCAGAGGCTAATTCACAAATTGACTCTAGTGTAATAAAAACAAAGCAAAACCTGCCTAAAAATCAGGACTGGATCATAACAATAGAGGAAGCGAATGACCTTCATTACTGCTAATTTTAATTAAATTTTTAAAATTTTATTATTATTTTTTTTTAATTTTTAAATTTTTGTTTTTTACTTTTGTTTTCATTATTTGCAACGTTTACTCAAGAAACTATTTTTTTTCTTTTTCCTCACTTGATTTTATCTTGATAATTATTACATTGTATATGTAATCAACATTATTACTACTACTAATTTACCTTTTTCATCTTATTTTCTTTTGTTTATTTTTATTATTTTTATTCCATTTGATTATATATATATATATATATATATATATATATATATTTTTTTTTTAATTTCAGGATTACTGTTCTACAGTCTTTATCTATCCTTCTTTCTCCAACGCTTTATTCTATCTCAACCCTACCTTTATGCCCTCACCCTCTTTCCAATCTTTTCCTTTGATACCCTGTTTATCTTAACCCTTTCCTGCTCTAGATTTCCCCCATTCCATCTGTCTACCCTCTCCTAAAATTTCACCCTACTTGTATATATCTAATTTCCAACTACCTGCTCCAAACCCATTCACACCTCCCTCGCAGTTGTCCTAAAAACAAAAAAAAAAAAAAAAAAAAAAAAAACAGTCTTACTCTCTAACTCTGAAGTTGTATGTTGAATGTTAACTTTACTGAAGTTGTATGCTTTTCTTTTATAAGATTGATTTGCCTATGCTTTTTGTTTGATTGCATGTTTTTGTTAGCTGGGTTCTAGTCACCCTTATTGGTGGTTATTAATATCGCAAACACATTTCGATTCAGTGCCTTGTGTGTTGTACCTGGTTGTGTTGTATTTTGTGCCTTTAAATCAAAGCAGGAGAGAGAGAACTACACAACCAGACATCATAGATCATGGGGAGACCAAAAAACAGCCCGCATATGAAAGAAAAGCAGGCTTCACCAGAAAAGGAAGTAAACGATATAGAGGCAAGCAACCTACCAGAGCAAGAATTCAGAGTAACGATCTTAAGATGGCTAAAAAGAATGGAAGACAAATTTGACAATTTGAGTAAGACCCAAGAGGAAATGAAAAAAACCCAAGAGGAAATGAAGATGACTCAAGATGAAATGAAAAATGACATCGCTACTATGAAGAACTCAATAGATAGCATCAAGAGCAGACTAGAAGAAGCAGAGGATCGCATCAGTGAGCTAGAAGACAAGATGGAAAAAAATACCCAATTAGAGCAGCTTCTAGAAAAAAAAATTAAAAAGCAGGAGGAGAGCCTACGGGAGCTTTGGGACAATGCAAAACAAAACAATATTCGAATAATAGGGGTTCCGGAAGGAAAGAAAACCGAGGTAGACATGGAAAATGTATTTCAAGAAATAATGACAGAAAATTTTCCTGAGATAGAGAAGAAAAAACCCACACAAATCCAAGATGCTCGCAGAGTCCCAAGCAAAATGGATCCCAGAAGACCGACGCCAAGACATATTATAATTAAATTGGCAAACACCAATGACAAAGTTAGAATCTTAAAAGCAGCCAGAGAGAGACAGAAAGTTACATATAAAGGAACCCCCATCAGACTAACAACTGATTTCTCAACAGAAACTTATCAGGCCAGAAGGGAATGGGATGAAATATACAAAGTCATGCAAAGAAAGGGTCTGAATCCAAGAATACTGTACCCAGCAAGACTATCAATCAAAATTGCAGGGGAAATCAGGAGCTTCACAGACAAAAAAAGACTAAAGGAATTTATCTCCACCAAACCAGCAATGCAAGAAATGCTCAAAGGTCTACTGTAAAAATAAATAAATAGGAAGCGAAGAAGGAACACAGGGGTATAGAATAAAAATGGCATCAAATGAGTACCTATCATTAATAACATTAAATGTAAATGGTTTAAATGCTCCAATCAAAAGACATAGGGTAACAGATTGGATAAGAAAACAAGACCCATACATCTGCTGTCTACAAGAAACCCACCTCAGAAAAAGAGATGCACACAGACTGAGGGTGAAGGGATGGAAAAAGGTTTTCCAGGCAAATGGAAATGAAAAGAAAGCTGGGCTAGCAATACTTATAGCTGACAAATTAGATCTCAGAGTGAAGGACATAACAAGAGACAATGAAGGCCACTTCATAATACTAAAGGGAGCAATCAAACAAGAAGAAATAACCCTGGTAAATATATATGCACCCAATACGGGAGCACCCAAATACATAAAAAAACTGCTGGAGGACATTAAGGGAGAGATTAACAGCAATACAATCATAGTAGGAGATCTTAATACCCCACTGTCACCCTTCGACAAATCATCCAAACAAAAAATCAGCAAAGAAATATCAATCCTAAATGACTCACTAGACCAGATGGAATTAATTGACATCTTCAGAACATTCCACCCCAAAGCTACAGAATATACATTCTTCTCAAATGCACATGGGACATTCTCAAAGATAGACCACATTTTGGGACATAGGCAAAGTCTCTTCAAATTCAAGAAGATAGAAATCATATCAAGCATCTTCTCAGACCATAATGGCATAAAACTGGAAATTAACTACAATAAAAATAATCCAAAGAAATCAAACACATGGAGACTAAACAGCATGCTATTAAACAAGGACTGGGTTACCAGAGAAATCAAGGAAGAAATTAAAAACATCCTGGAAACAAATGACAATGAAAACACAACAATCCAAAATCTATGGGACACAGCAAAAGCAGTTTTGAGAGGGAAGTTCATATCCTTACAAGCCTATTGCAAAAAACTAGAAAAAAGTGTAACAAATGATCTAACTCTACAACTCAAAGAGTTAGAAAAAGAGCAACAAGAAAAGCCCAGTGTAAGTAGAAGGAAGGAAATAACAAAAATCAGAGCACAGATAAACGACATAGAGACCAAAGAAACAATACATAAGATCAACAAAACCAAGAGCTGGTTCTTTGAAAGGATAAACAAGATAGATGGACCTCTAGCCAGACTAACCAAGAAACAAAGAGAGAGGACCCAAATAAACAAAATCAGAAATGAAAGTGGTGAAATAACAACAGACCCCACCGAAATACAACGGATTGTTACAAAATACTATGAACAACTCTACTCCAACAAACTGAACAACCTGGAGGAAATGGACATATTCCTAGAAAAATATAATCTTCCAAAACTCAATCAGGAAGAATCTAAAAATCTCAATAAACCAGTGACTTGGGAAGAAATTGAAACAGTCATCAAAAAGCTTCCAGCAAACAAAAGCCCAGGGCCAGATGGCTTCACAGGAGAGTTTTACCAAACATTCAAGGAAGAACTAAAAACTATCCTCCTCAGACTATTCCAAAAAATCCAAGAGGAAGGAACACTTCCAAATTCCTTCTATGAAGCCAGCATCACCCTAATACCAAAACCAGATAAAGACAACTCAATGAAAGAGAATTACAGACCAATATCCCTCATGAACATAGATGCTAAAATCCTCAACAAAATTCTAGCAAATCGACTCCAGAAGAGCATCACAAAGATCATACACCACGACCAAGTAGGATTTATTCCAGGAATGCAAGGATGGTACAATATCCGCAAGTCAATAAACGTGATACATCACATAAACAAATTGAAAGATAAAAATCATATAGTCATATCAATTGATGCAGAAAAAGCATTCGATAAAATCCAACACCCTTTTCTGATAAAAACTCTTAACAAGGTGGGAGTACAAGGATCATACCTCAACATAATAAAAGCTATATATGATAAACCCACAGCCAACATTATACTCAATGGGCAAAAACTAAAACCATTCCCTCTAAGAACAGGAACAAGACAGGGATGCCCACTCTCGCCACTCCTGTTTGACATAGTACTGGAAGTACTAGCCATTGCAATTAGACAAGAGGAGGAAATAAAAGGCATCCAAATTGGAAAAGAAGAAGTAAAGTTATCCTTATTTGCCGATGACATGATATTGTACATAAAAAACCCAAAAGACTCCATTAAAAAACTAATTGACTTAATAAATGAATTTGGTAATGTAGCAGGATACAAAATTAATGCCAAGAAATCCATGGCTTTTCTATACACCAACAGAGAAACTGCAGAAACAGAGACTAAAAAAGCAATTCCATTTACCATCGCACCAAAAAAATTAAGATACCTAGGAATAACTTTAACTAAGGAAGTAAAGGACCTATATGAGGAAAACTACACGACACTGAAAAAAGAGATAGAGGAAGATGTAAGGAGATGGAAGAACATACCATGTTCATGGATTGGTAGGATCAACATCATCAAAATGTCCATACTTCCTAAAGCAATCTATAGGTTCAATGCACTCCCCATTAAAATACCAACGACATATTTCACCGACCTAGAAAGAACTCTCCAAAAGTTCATTTGGAACAATAAAAGACCCCGAATAGCCACAGCAATCCTGAGAAAGAAGAGTAAAGTAGGAGGGATCTCAATACCAGACTTCAAACTATATTACAAAGCCACTGTTCTCAAAACAGCCTGGTACTGGCACAAGAACAGACATATAGATCAATGGAATCGAATCGAGAACCCAGATATCAACCCAAATCACTATGCTCAACTAATATTTGACAAAGGAGGCACGAATATACAATGGAGTCAAGACAGTTTCTTCAATAAATGGTGTTGGGAAAATTGGACAGACACATGCAAAAGAATGAAACTAGATCACCAACTTTCACCATTCACAAAAATAAACTCAAAATGGATACAGGACTTAAACATCAGACGGGAAACCATAAAAATACTAGAAGCATCCACAGGCAGCAAAATCTCAGACGTATGCCAAAAGAACTTCTTCACTGATACTACCCCTAGGGCAATGGAAGCTAAAGAGAAAATAAACAAATGGGACTACATCAAAATAAAAAGCTTTTTTACAGCAAAAGAAACCATCAACAAAACAACAAGAAAGCCCACAGTGTGGGAGAACATATTTGCAAATGATACCACTGATAAAGGTTTAATCTCCAACATCTACAAACAGCTTATACAACTAAATAAAAGGAAGATAAATAATCCAATTAAAAAATGGGCAATGGACCTAAATAGAACATTTTCAAAAGAAGACAGAAGGAAGGCCAAAAGGCACATGAAAACATGCTCAAAGTCACTAATTGTCCGAGAGATGCGAATCAAAACAACAATGCGGTACCATCTCACACCTGTCAGAATGGCCAACATCAACAAATCAACAAACGACAAGTGTTGGCGAGGTTGCGGAGAAAAAGGAACCCTCGTGCACTGCTGGTGGGAATGTAGACTGGTGCAACCACTGTGGAGAACAGTGTGGAGTTTCCTCAAAAAACTGAAAATGGAACTCCCATTTGACCCAGTAATCCCACCCCTAGGAATATATCCCAAGAAACTAGAAACACCAATCAGAAAGGATATATGCACCCCTATGTTCATAGCAGCACAATCTACAATAGCCAGAATTTGGAAACAGCCTAAGTGTCCGTCAGCAGATGATTGGATCCAAAAACTTTGGTACATCTACACAATGGAATACTATGCGGCCATAAAAAATAAGGAATTCTCATCATTTGCAGCAAACTGGATGGAACTGGAGAACATCATGCTGAGTGAAATAAGCCAATCAATGAAAGAGAAACACCACATGACCTCACTCATTTGTGGATAACAAAGAGCATTATAAACTGATGAACCAAAAGATAGATATAGAGACAGTAAATCAACAAGTAGACTGTCAAATTACAGCGGGGAGGGGAGGAAGATCTGGGGGAGATAATAGATCAACCGAAGGACTTTTATACATGCATATAAGTATAACCAATGGACACAAAACTCTGGGGAGGGAGGGGATGTGTGGGAGGGAGGGTGGGGGGCAAAAAAAAAAAAATCAATAAAATATATTAAAAAAATAAATAAATAAATAAATAAATAAATAAAAATATAAAAGGTAAATGTCTATGGTTGAAATTATCAAGCCCAACATAGGACGAGGCTTAGTGGGGATGTTGTGGAGTGGATTAATCTTCAGATAGGTAATTATTCTGGGTAACCTTTAAGTTTGTTTCCAATCTTGAGATATAAATTAGCAACCTTAACCAGTCCTTCCAGGTATTATAGGCCAAAGTTTACAAAATGTTTTGAAATAAAAATATTCCATATGAGCCAAAACTGGTTTGGCTCAGTGGATAGAGCGATGGCCTGTGGACTGAAAGGTCCCAGGTTCGATTCCAGTCAAGGGCACGTACCTTGGTTGCGGGCATATCCCCAGTAAGGGGTGTGCAAGAGGCAGCTGATCGATGATTCTCTCTCATCGATGTTTCTAACTCTATATCCCTCTCTCTTCCTCTCTGTAAAAAAATCAATAAAATATATATTTTTTAAATAAAATAAAAAAAAATGCTGATTTTCATGCCAAAAAAAAAGAGCATTTGAGGGAAGTTTTAATTCATTATTTTGAAGAAAAAGTTATTGTATACTTCGGGAAATTTATGGTGAACATGCTCCATTTCCAAATACTTGTGAATGCTGGTTTAAACGCTTTAAAAGTGATGATTTCAATGTGAAAGACAAAAAATGTCCAGGTCAGTCGAAGAAGGTTGAAGACCAACAATTACAAGCATTATTGGATGAAGATGCATATCAAACTAAACAACAACTTGCAGAAAGATTAAACATTGCTCAGCAAACAATTTCTGATCATTTATAAGCAGTGGGAAATATTTTAATGGAAGGAAAATGGATGCCACATCAACTGAACAAAAGACAAATGGAAAACTGAAAAGTCATCAGTAAAATGTTGCTTCAATGGCACAAAAGACAGTATTTTTTTGCATCAAAATATGACTAGCAATGAAAAGTGGATTTGTTTTGAAAATCCCAAATGCCCAAAATCATGGATTGATCCAGGTCAACCATCAACATCGACTGCAAGGCCAAATCGCTCTGGAAAGAAGACAATGCTCTGAGTTTAGTGGGATTGTGGTGTATTATGAGCTTCTAAAACCAGGTGAAACTATTAATACTGATCACTACCAACAACAAATAATCAATTTGAACCATGCTTTGATCGTGAAACCACCAGAATGCTCCAGAAGACACAGCAAAGTAATTTTACTTCATGATGCCACACCATCACACACTTCAAAACCAGTTAAAGACACCTTAAAAGATCTTGCCTGGAAAATATTAACCCACCCGCTGTATTCTTCAGAACTTGCTCCTTCAGATAACCACTTGTTCCAATCGATGGCATAGGCACTTTCTGAGAAGCACTTGAAAACATATGAATAAGTAGAAAATTGGATCTCTGAATGGTTCGCCTCAAAAACAAGAAAAGTTCTATTAGGATGGTATCCACAAAGATGGGGGAAATGTGAAACTAGCGATGGACATTACTTTGAATAAATCACTTTTTCATCTTTCTCTTGAAATTATTGTGTATGTTTTTTATTACAAATTCTGCCATTATTAATCAGCACACTCAGTAAAGTTCCTAGTTGTCCTTTATAAATGAGTATTTATGTCAACAGTTCTGCTGCACTTGCACAGGGTCACGGGATGTTAAATGGGATTCTTCCTGTCTCAATTTTTAGCTGCAACCCTTAGACAAAATGTACCAACTACTCCCAAGGTCCAAGGAGTTCACTGGTATAGTAAAAATAAAACTTTGGTCTCTGTCAAGGTTTCACACAGAGCTTCAAAAAAATTCTTACAATTTCCTAAGTGACAGGAGTATCTTATTTTTCATACAATCCCCTTGAAACCATATCAGAGTTTATACTAGTCACATATCTCATCAAGGATATCTTCAAGGTGAAGAGGCTGGTTGCCCCCTAAATCAACATGATTAGAAAGTTAGAGCTTGCAACCCAACCCCCCAACCTCAAGGGAAGGGAAGGGAGCTAGAGATTGAGTTCAATCATATGGCTAATGAGTTGGTCTGATTAATCATGCCAATGTAATAAGACCTAGATAGTAACTCTCGACAGTGAGTTCTGAACATCTTCCTGGTTGGTGGACATCCTGATGTGTGCAGCTCTGCACCCAGGGCCCTTTCAGACCTGCAGCCCTAAGTATAACTCTATCTTGCTGTTCATTTGTAACCTTTATAATAAAATAGTCATTGTAAGTATACCAGTAGTGCTTTTCTGTGTTCTGTGTCATTCTAATACATTTTTGAACCTGTAGGGGGATTGTGGAAACCCCCAAATTTGTAGTCAAGTTGGACAGAAGTGCAGGCAGCATAGGGACCCAGAGCTTGTGGCTCTCATGGGAAATGAGAGCAGTCATGTGGACTGGGACCCTTAACCTGGGGAGTGTTCACTCACCCAGATAGTTGCAGAATTGACCTAATTTGCAGGGTACTCAGTCAGTGTTAGAGACCTTACAGGGCAGATGGTTAGAACCTCTTTTGCAGCCCTGACCTGGTCATCCACCTCTGGGGTCAGACAGACTGAGAGGAGAGGTTTTGGGAAGCAAGGAGGGATATCCTTAAACCTTAAGCCTAGGGAAAATGCTATCATTGATTCATATGTGTGTCCTATAACTAAGGTGATACACTAGGCTGTGTTTGGTCTATACCTGAGAAATCCAAAGAAAAGACACCTAATTTGACAGCCTTACCAAGAGTGGACCCTGAGCCTGGGACTGGCCGCAATCACAGAATGTGCTAAGCCAAAGGTATGGTTTCTCTGGGTCAGATGTGGGTAACACTTGAGAAGGCTAGCAGGGGTTGTCTTCGATTCTGGACAAGAGAGAGCTTGGGTCAGGGTGGAGATATCAGCATTGTCTGGAGAATGAGGGGAGAACCACAAATGACCAGAAGAGATTTACTTAGCCACATCAAGGGAACTGCAGGGGAGGGATTCTCAGCAACACTGCAGGAGGTTCTCCAAGGAACCCACAAACCCCCACAACTACCTGAAGAGTCCTAGCAGGGCTGACCATGATGGTTACCATCAGTTATGACTTTTCCTGCCCCGACCTGTTCCTTTGCCAGGGGAGTCAGAAGCAGCCTAGAAAACTTGGGAAAGAAGTTGGAGGCAACCCCATGGCCTAGTTCCCAAAGCCAGCCTGAAGCAGCCTGAGTCGGGAGGAAAGAGGCTCTCACTAAGTGCATTAGGAAGTTTGATTATGACCTTGAACTGGACTGAAGCTGCTTCAGGGAGAATGAGAAGTAACCAAATGATTTTATTTATTTATTTATTTATTTATTTATTTATTTATTTATTTATTTTTGTCTAACCAAAAAGTCATTAGGTCCCATAGAACTGTTGCTAAAAATACCTAGAATATTTTGAAGAAACTAGTTGTTCAATTAGGTTATCTTCTAGAACTTTAGCAACATTGCTAGTATTTACTGAGTCATATTATGTGCTATACACGTGTAAACTATAAGACAACTCTATGAACTGCAGGCACTCCTATTACCACCTTCACATTTGTATTTGATACAGAAACTAAAACTTAGATAAATTAAATAATTTACCAACACTGTCCATCTACTTAGAGAAAAAGCTGGTATCTGACCCCAGACAGTTCTCTTTAATAGCAGACAGCAAGTGCTCTTATTTAATGTATCGTGTTGACTTGTCAATTGAATTTAGGTTTTTAAGAACCTATGACCAAATGTATAATGATGAAGTCCACAGCATTCCTTTTATAGCTGCTACAATATACCCAGGCCCATTTGCTACTCCAATAAGTATGGTGCATGTGGGCCTTGGCCACCAGGACTAATGCCTCCACATTGTCCCCACCTCTGTCTCATTATTGTCCTCACTCACACAGTCATTAGGTTACCATTTAATGCATCATAAAGTCTTTTTTAAGATATAATTTTGCCCAGCCCATGTTGCTCAGTGCTTGAGCTCTGACCCATGAACCAAGAGGTCCCTGGTTCAATTCCCAGTCAGTGCACATACTTGGGTTGCAGGCTCAATCTCCAGTAAGAGGTCTGCAAGAGGCAGCTGATGGATATTTTCCTCGCTCATTGATGTTTCCATTTCTCTATTCCTCTCCCTCAAATCAATAAAAAGCATGTTTTTAAAAATATATAATATGATTTCCATTGTCAAACAACTTAATCATGGCAAATCTAAATAGATGTCTCTAGATGATTACCTGATTTACCTCTTGACAGGAGAGGAAACATTTAATGGAGAAATACATAATGGATAATTTTCCTCTTACAACATTAGTCCTGCCAGAGCCTAGTTTTATAATACTTTTTAATTATATACCTCTAGGCTTCAAATATATTTTATTACTCATTTATTCTTGAGAAATGAAAGGAAGTCTGATTTTCTTGCATATATGCATAGCATAGTATTTGTTATGGTTGTTCATTAATACAGATGTGGATATTATCTGCTATCATCATCAAAATCATTATTAGTATCCTCCCTCCAGCATCAAGTTGTCATGGCTACAGTGAGCTGGGTGCAGGGTTTGTAACACCTCTGACATTTCACAAGATTGATCATATTTTGAGACTGCAAGTTCCCCTCAGGACATTGAGGACATTCGTATATATGCCCACGTACATTTCATTCACCATTTCTGAGCTCCTACTCTGAACTTTACATGCAGTCTGCGACACACTAGGGAATCCTTCAAAATGAATGACTCCCTCGTATATAACACATAAAAGGGATTATTATTGTTGTCTTCAATTATTTCAAATCCCAAGAATCATAATAAATGAAGCCTCAGGAATAATGAAATAATAAATTTTCATTTAGAAGAATTTGCAATCTAAATATCCTTAATATATGCCATCACTCTCAGTCCTAAACTTTCTAGAACATGGGTGATATTGCCCTTGAATGTCCTCAGGGCTGTCAGTAAGATTAAATCTTCATTCTTTACTGATGTAAATTCTAACTCAAGGGAATATAAGACATTCATTATGAAACAAAAGGTGACAGATGAAAATGGTTTAAGAAATCACTCTTTAAAACTGTTAGAAATAGATCTCTAAATGGTTCTCTTACCAGACTGAAAGTTCCTTGCAATTGTGTACCTAACAAGCACAACGCCTTAAATATGCTTGTTTCGTTAATATTTTATTTTAAAATGATTTTAAATGGAGAGACGGAAACACATTTAGAGAGACACAAGCAGCAACAAAGACAAGGAGCAGAGAGAGCATCAGAAAAGAGCTCCATGAACTTGTCAACAATGCTGTTCCTAGAAGGTTTTATACCTGAAGTCTGACCTACGGGAAGCTCTATCATTGGAAAAGTCCCGCCCAGCAAACCCTGTGGTCTGGATTCCCCACTACTCAGTACCTTTGCTCTTCTGCTGGGTTCCTACCGGTAGCTCTCCAGTGATCCCACTCTTCTCTCTAACCTCTCACCTTAAGTCTTTTCATTCAGCATCAGAACTGTGAACTACTGATTGTTTCGCCTAACCTGCCCCTCCATCCCCCTGGTTGATCAAATATTGACTATGCTTAGCTTTTCTATAAAATTTGTCAAATAAAATAAAACGTTATTACTCACTGGGCATTGATCATTATGTGCTTCTGGAAAGTTGTTATTTGCAATGTGGCAAAATCTAAAGATAAGTCCTTTGTCCTTTCTTTCTAGTTGAAAAACCATTAACCAAGCCTTTCATTTTAAGGGCACAAAGGATCAAATGGTTAATTTTTTTAATGGTTTAGATATATTTAAAATATATTTTGTTTCATTTTTCTTTATGTTTTCCAAAGCCTTAATATTTTATTATATATCATCTAATTTTTTAACACAATGTTTTGATGAATTCTTTAAAATATAAAAAATATTAGGTATTTATACAGCTTTCCTACTATGATCTCCTCATAACAATTTATTAAACTAAAATCTTTTCTTTTTATTTAGTTCTTCAAAGTATACTCTGAATACTTATTGTGGATAAATAGGATTTTATACACAATTTGTAATTTTAGATTAATAATTTTGTAAAATAGAATTGTCATTATCTTCTACATAAATACACATAAACTGGTCTCCTAGTACTTGTACATAACTCATTACATTCAGGGAAATAAATACATGGGTAAGGACTAACCCAGGGGGTCTTTATCTTCCATTAAAACCAGAGTGAAATTACCCATTGTTTAACATATATTTCTAATATCAGCCAGGCAAACATCAGGAATGTGCTAAGAGCTGTAGAGAATGCAACGACAAACATCATTACAGCATTAAATGCCACGCCTATGAATCACTAATTTGTTATAATACTATCTGTTTCTAAAAGTTTTCTTTTTTCCGAGAGAAATACCCTGAACAGTGTGTGCTTATATTTCCTATGCTCTGAACGTTAGCATGCTCATAGCCATTGACAGCTAGTGTGACAAAAACACATCACACTGTCTTGGCCAATTGGTATTACTCCAACAGGCTACAAATTTTTTCAGCTAGATGTGGACCTGCTCTGAAATATGTGTGACCTCTATTTTTGGCCTTTATTTTATGTAAGGAAAACAGTTTTGATCCATAATAGCTGAAAAAAAGATTTGCAAGTTGTAGCATGTGCCAAAATTTACCCGATTCAGCAAAGCTCTTATAGAAATGTACAAGAATATGTATAGCCTTTTATGTATATAATAAAAAATAAATATTAATGAACTAAATATTCATCTCATAAAGTTATAAAACTAACAGTAAAATAAATGCAAAGGAAGTGGGAAAGAGAAATAGAACATAGAGGTCAAAATTAAAGAAATAGAAAACAGAAAAATTAGAGAGGATAACAAAGAAAGAGTTGGGTCTTTGGAATGATTATAAAATTGATAATTCCTTGGAAAGACCAAGGATAATAGAGAAAAAACAAAAGTAATAATGTTAGGAAGGAAAGGGACATCATTCAGTATTAAAAAAATCTATAAATATTAAAATTAGAAGAGAGCATTAGAACATTTATGATAATAAAATTAAAATGTAAATAACATTAATATACTTATAGAATAATAAAACAAAACTTACACGGGGCGGGGGGGGGGAAATCAATAGTCATATAGCAACTAAAGAAATTAACCTGTAATTCTGTAATTTTAAAAATTTATCCAACAAAAGTTCAAGCCCAGATAGCTTCCTTGGGAAATATCTGTCATTGAAAGAGAGAGAGAAAAAAAAAAAAAAAAAAGAATAATAAAGCCAAGTTTATACACACTCTTCCAGAGAACAGATAAAGAGAAAACTTCTCTTACTTATTTTGATCAGCAAAACTGGATATTGAATTCTGACAAGAAATTGATGCAAAAGAAAAATTAGAAGAAACTTTCACCTGTGGACATAAATGCAAAAATCCTCAACAAAATGTCAGCTAACCATTCCCACTAATATATATGATAAATTATATACCTTGATCAATTTGGGATTTTTCCCTAAAGGCCTAGCACTTGGGTTTTATAGTCTACAATCATGTAAGTAAGGGATTAGTACAGACAAAGCCTATGGGCTATGAAAAGTAGTAAACTCCCAAATGAAGCAAGAATCTTGACAAAGTAATACCCTCTATAAATTAATGAACTAGAAAATAAAATGTGCCCTGTAGAAGGAAATGAGAGGAAATATACCTATTTGTCTTGAATATAGATGAAGGTGAGGGATTTGGGGACTGATTTCCCAATTTTTTTGTGGAAAAACAACAACAACAAGCCAAGATATCAATATAAAGTAATCCCAGGTTGCTAGAGGCTACAGTTATGAAAAAATCAAACTCATATTTTCTCAGCAGTAAAGCACTATAAATGCAAAATGCAAAGAATTCCTAGATAAACTCATGGATTATAAATTCAATTGCATATATTATAACAACATGGGTATGTAAGAAACTAGAATACATAAATAGCAGAAAACAACAAAATCAAGCAACGATTATTAATGTTGCAGTCAGCATATAATCAATATAAAATAATTGTTTAATAATATTTGAAGAAAATTTTAAATATATTAAGAAATTATTTAAAATAAGTAAATAAACCCTAGCAAGTTTCAAAAATAAAGAATTTTAGGAACTGATAACTATAATTTCAGGGTTTTTTGTTTTTTGTTTTGTTTTTGAAGTGGGAGAGCATAAGCGATAAAAGGGAAATTATGCATAGTTGAAAGAAGAACTGGTGAAATGGACTATAAATAAGAAGATATTACTAAGAGGTAGGTTGTAAAGAAGCTTAATTATGGCCATAAAATATTGCTTGCATGATACAGATTTAGTGAAATTTTCTAAGATTTGTTTTATAGCTAAGCTATTAAATAGCCAATTTTTATAAATATTTAATGTGACTCAAAAATACTATGTATTCTTAAATTATTAAATGAAATGCTCTTTTTTCTTCCACAGTTCCAGTGGCTAATTACATGTTTCACATACATTTATTTTTTATTTACTTATTTTTCCATTTCTCTTTTTATTTCTGTTAACCATTTCTCTCTCTAGTTTGCCATTTTTTTTATTAAATATGTCACAAAATATTCCTGTCAAGTTGAACAGTTTCTGTACAGTATTTGATCATCTCAATAGATATAAAGTAATTATATCAATTTAACATTCACTCATGAAAAAGAGAACTTGTTATCTAACTCTGAGTAAAAGAAAACTTTTGCCAAACCAAGAAGATACAAAAATTAACAAAATCTTAAAGCACTCATCGAAAATCAGAAGCAAGACAAGAAATTTTTCTATTACCACTAAAATTTAATATTGTATGAGAGATGCATGCAATAACACAGCAATGTATTCCTATATAATAAAAGGTTAATATGCAAATTGTCCCATTGGGAGTTGAACTGACCAGGAGTTCAACCTCTTGCTATGACATGTACTGACCACCAGAGGGTGGCACAAAACAAAGGAAGGCCCTAGCCAGCAGCTGGGGAAAGGAAGCCCTAATGGGCGCTGATCATCAGCCAGGCCTAGGGACCCTACCCATGCATGAATTTCATGTACCCAGCCTCTATTATAACACATAAAAAGATTGGAATTGAAGAAACACTGTAATTTATAGGTAGAATTATCTACAAAGAAACCTACAGCCGGGACTCAGTTTGGCTCAGTGGATAGAGCGTCGGCCTGCGGACTGAAAGGTCCCGGGTTCGATTCCGGGCAAGGGCATGTGCCTTGGTTGCGGGCACATCCCCAGTAGGGGGTGTGCAAGAGGCAGCTGATCGATGATTCTCTCTCATCGATGTTTCTGACTCTCTATCCCTCTCTCTTCCTCTCTGTGAAAAATCAATAAAATATATTTTTTTAAAAAAAGAAACCTACAAAGTGAACATATTATTGAAATTATGTACAGATTTTATCCAGTTTATCAGATATAAGGACATTACATAAAACTTAATTGCATTCCTACACACCAGCAAGAAATAGTTAGAAATTATAATTTTAAAAATCAATAAGAGATATTTAGAACAGTCACAAAAATTAAAAGAACCTAGACAGTAGTATGGCTTGTACAGCTTGCAAAGGCTCGTTGTTAAATTTTCAAGAATTGTGCAAGAAATTTGTTAAACACAAATATCATTAAAGTTAAATTATATAAACTTACAATTAAATATCTAATTATATGTTATTACAATTTACAGTGATTTATGTTACTGAGTCTATTTACACACATTATTTCTGTTTGGTGGGAATACTTTACAATGGTGTGCTACTCCACATTTCTTCTAACTTTGTATTCACATTAATAGCTTGAAATTGGCCATAGTAGGAGAATTTACGGAAATTAGCAAACTCTACAAATCATTCACCTTTTCTCCTTTACCAGAGAGCCTACTGTTAAACATTTACCATCACATTACTAAATCAATAAATAGATCTATCAAAATATATAAAATATCTATATGGAGATTATTAAAATTAACTTTTTGAGTACCTAGTATGTGTGAGGCAATATTCCAGCAAGTAATCAAAGAAATGCAAAATTGTTCTCACATAATATATCAAGGAGTGCTAAGATCTATAGGTGCAAAATAAAGTTGTCCAGGGGACGATAGGGGTTATAATTTTAAGTAGCTAGACAGGAGGAGAAACTTGATTAGAAAACACAATAAAGAGAGCAAAATACTATATAATGAAGAGGTAATATGCAAATTGACTGCCACGCCCTCATAAGATGGCTGCCTCTGTAGGGGGGTTAGTGAGGTATGACCAAGCAACTGAACAAGTAGGCTGCATGGGGCGACCAGGCTGGCAGGGGGACGACCAAATTGTGGGATGACCAGGCTGGTAGGGGGTTAGTGAGGGATGACCAAACGACTGAATAGGCAGGCTGCATGGGGTGACCAGGCTGGCAGGGGAACCATGAGGGGAGACCAGGCGGGCAGGGGCAGGGGCAGTTAGGGATAACCAGGCCTGCAGAGAGGGGTATCTGGCTGGCAGGAGGGACAATTGGGGGCAATTAAGCTGGTGGGAGAGACAGTAAGGGGTGACCAGCCATCACGGGGGGCAACTAGGCTAGCAGAGGGGGGCAGTTCAGGGCAACCAGGCAGGCGGGGGGGGGGCAGTAAGGGGCATCCAGGCCAGCAGCAAGGGCAGTAAGGGGTTACCAGGCTGGCAGGGAAGCCACTTAGGTGCAACCAGGCTGGCAGGGAGGGGGCAGTTGGGAGCAACCAGGCTGACATGCAGAGGCAATGAGGGGCAATCAGGCCAGCAGCGGGGAGCAGTTAGTGGTGACCAGGCAGGCAGGCAGGTAAGCAATTAGGCATGATCAGGCCTAAACCAGCAGTTGGACATCCCCCGAAGTGTCCCGGATTGGAGAGTGTGCAGGCTGGGCTAAGGGGACCCCCCTCATGCATGAATTTTGTGCACTAGACCTCTAGTAAATAAAAAAATAGAAGTGTTATAACTTCAAACTTTGAAAGTCATAACTTTACCACATAGTTGCAGTATCAATCAAAATCCCAAAAGTTTTTGGTAGAACTTGACAATTTAATTCTAAAATTTGTCAAAATAAGCAAAGATCCAAGAATAGTCAAGATTCCTGAAGAAAGGTAAAACTGAGAGCTCCAACCTTATTAGTATTTATTAAAAAATTATAGCAATTAAGATAGCATGGCATCAGCACAGAGATAAAACAGAGAATTTAGAAATAAACCCTCACATTTGTAAAATTGATCTATTCCAGAGATGGCATTAGAGATCAGCTGGGGAGGGCAGCAGGCACCTAGCTAGCACAAAGAGTTATCTCTATTTAAAAACAAACAAACAAGAAAACAAACAAGTTTGACTATATTTCACACCACACATAAAAATTAATTTCAAATGGAATTAAGAGTTAAAGTGTGAAAAAGCCAAGCATTCAAACATTTAGAAGAAAATAGCAGAATATTTTCATGATCTCAGTTTACAGAATTCTTAAACAAACAAAAAAAAACAACCATAAACACATGATTTGTGGAGAAAAGTGGTTGTTAAATTCAACTACATTAAAATTAGAAATATGTTCATAAAAAAATGAAATTGTGACAAATAAGCCACAATACAATTATATGAAAATTGGGATTTGCTTAAGGGGTGGCAATGGATAAAATCTGAGTAACCATGTAGTGAAGAAATTGATATTATTATAGCTAGGGAATGGGTCCCTGGGGTTCAGAATGCTATTCTTTCTACTTTTATACATGTTAGAAATGTTTCATAATAAAAAATCCAAGAAGGCCACAAATTTTGAGAAATTATTAATGACTCATATACCTAGAAGAAGAAAAAAACTTTAACATCCAAAGCATTTGAAGATCTCATAAAAATTTAATAAGGAAAAAGAAAAAGAATATAATGGGGAAAAAGAGGAGGCAACAGATGTGAATATGTCTTCCACATAAGTGTATGAAAAGATATTCAGTCTCATCTATAATCAAGAAAATTAAGACCACAATGAGATATCATTTTATACCTCCCAAATGGGCAAAACATTAAAAGTTTGATGAGAATGTGAATAAATAAGAATTGATCCCAGGTGATAGGAGTGTAAATTTGTAGAATCATTTGGCATTATCTAACAAAGCGGAGGTTCCCATAACCTACAAACCTTCCATTTGAAACCTAGTAATATTTGCTATCTGTTTATATGTACACAAAGAGAGATGTACAAGAATATTCTTAACAACAACGTTCAAAATGACAAAAACAATTGCAAACAACCAAATTTCCACTGAGAACAGAAACAACAAATTATTTGTGGTATTTTTCTTCAAAAAAATGCAGCATCGCAAATAAATAATCCTTAGTCATAACCAAGAACATTGATACATCTCATAAAAATAAAGTTGAATGAAAAAAGCAAGTCTAGAAAATACATAGGGTGTGGCAAAAGTAGGCTTACAGTTGTAGGTACAAGAAACATCGAGTTTATTCTTGTGTTATTATTTATTAGTTATTGTATTATTTTTCCATACAAACAACTGTAAAGCTATTTTTGCCTCACCTTGTATATTAAGTTCCAGAAATGCAAAAATAAGTAATATATTTATTAAAATGCATTTACATGTGATAAAATATGAAGGAAACCAAAAGGTTATAAACACATAATTTATTATAGGAGATCAGAGAGATGTGCAGAGAGGTCTTCACGATATGGCTAAGGTTCTTTTGCCCAAACTAAGTTGTGATTGAAGGGTTAAATCTTTCATTATTATTCCTTAAACTTAAAAATATTTTATTATTCCTTAAACTTACAAAGATATAAATTCATGCACGGGAGGTGGGGAGGTAAAAATCACCTGAAGTGTCCCTCAGACCAGCCTCCACCCTCTTCAACCTGGGACCCCTCAGAGGATGTCCGACTGCCGGTTAAACTGGCAGTCAGACATCCCTCTCACAATCCAGGACTGCTGTCTCCCAACCGCTCACTAGCCTGCCAGCCTGATCACCCCCTAACCACTCCCCTGCCAGCCTGATTGATGCCTAACTTCTCCCCTGCTGGTCTGATTGCTCCCCACTACCCTCCCCTCACAGCCATCTTGTGGTGGCCATCTTTGACCACATGGGGGCAGCCATCTTGTGTGAGGGCAAGAGGGTCAATTTGCCTTTTACCTCTTTATTATGTAGGACCATGGTCAGAAAACTGCAGCTTGCAAGCCACATGCAGCTCTTTGGTTCCTTGAGTGTGGCTCTCCCACAAAATACCACAGCCTGGGCAAGTCTGTTTTAAAGAAGTGGCGTTAGAAGAAGTAAAAGTTTAAAAACTTTGGCTCTCAAAAGTAATTTCAATCGTTGTACTGTTGATATTTGGCTCTGTTGACTAATGAGTTTGCTGACCACTAATATAGGATACTCCTTCTTACATATGATATGTTTCATGATATATATATATATAGTTTCTTTAAAAGTAATATACATAACAATTTTGATGGGAGAGTTTTTTTCACTGCAAAATGACATGATAATTTCTAAGAACTCTGAAGATTCCTATGGCCTAGAAATTCCTACCACATAACCATATTATTAGTGCCCAAAACCTGTGTAGACAGCACAGAGGGAAACTCTGGAGAGCGAACAGTTTGGTAACACTCAGTGAGAGAGAATGGGACGGGTCTTTCCATACTGAAGTAAAACACCTGCCCTGTCCTCATTCAGCGAAACACATCAAGAAAACTCAGACAGTCCCCCAATCACCCTCCTTTCTTTCCAATGTGATTCTGGTTGTTTTCGTCTATATCCAAAGACATTCACACAGAGGGGATGCATGATCCAACTCGCCCTGGTGCAACCTAACCTGTTATCAGGCATAGCCTGTTTAGATCATTACAAGGCCTCAACACTGTAGCACTGTCAGTAGGTAAAAGTCACCTAAAATCCAAGCCAGATTGAGAAACTAATAAATAGTATGGACTTTAAAGAAAGAGTACATTTCAGTTTCCATCCTAGATTAAGGTAACAGCAACAAATAAGAGGAGTCAGTACTCAGTGCTAACCATAGGTTAATATAATAATGTCCTAGCTGGTCTTCCTGCTACTGATTTTCTAAATCAGTTCATTCTATACATTTCTAGTTAAAATATAATAATGTGTCTTAGTTATTGCTTAGTATTGTTTCCTTCACTGGACCATAAGTTTCTTTTTTTTTTTTTCAAAGTAAAATCACAATTTTATTATTTTTTCATAATTTTATTTTTATATATATTTTTATTGTTTAAAGTATTACATATAGCAGTACATATATCTCCCTTTTTTCCCCATTGACCTTCTCCAGTCTCCCCTTCCCCCTGTTGCATGCCCTCATCCCACCCCCCAGTGTCTTGTGTCCATGGGTGTGCTTAATGCATAAGTTTCTTGAGTGCTGGGAAAATTTCATTCATCTTGAAATTCCCAGCATTGACATATAGTAAGAACTCAATTAATATTAAATAAATACAATCACAGAATGCATGAGCATTCATCTACCCAACTCCTTTTGTTTTTACAGGTGAGAAAACTGAGAACATGGAGACTTCTTAAAATGTCTAGAATTGATTTGTTTGCATCTTTACTTTTAAAAAGTACATATACAGTATTAACTTCCTACAGAGCACAAGTGTTCCAAAATGTAAAATAATCATTTCTTTTTATTTTTTTGAATTTTAGTTTCACTTGAGAGTGATTCATTAACTGAATAACTCTATTATTTTTAATGGTTTTCAACCATTAATGTGTGATATAAGCCTGTTCACTTAGCAAAATTCTTGAGTCCAAGTAGAAATATAGCTACTAAAAATTGCAAATTTTGCATTTGCAGAATTCTAACATGATTTTAGGAGCAATCACCATAACTTAATCACATTAAAAATCACACATATATTTTTAATGATTTGGCCTAATTTTAGAACTATTATTTATATTATCCTATATAATAAAAGGCTAAAATGCAAATCAACCAAATGGCAAAATGACTGGTCGCTATGACGCACACTGACCATCAGGGGGAAGACTCTCAAGGCAGAATCTGACCCCTGGTGATCAGTGAGCTCCCATAGGGGGAGGGCTGCTCAACCAGAAGTCCAGCTCATGGCTAGTGAGTACAGCGGCAGTGCTAAGGATAACCCGCCTTCACAGCAGCACTAAGGATGTTCACAGGGAGCGGGCCCAAGCCATCAGTTGGACATCCCCCAGGACTCCCAAACTGCAAGAGGGCACAGGCCAGGCTGAGAGATCCACCTCTACCCCGAGTTCACAAATTTTGTGCACCAGGCCTCTAGTTTATATCAATACCAATACTATCACAAGCAAAACCAAATGCTACTTTACCTGTGATGTCATTAAAACCAAGGGAAGAGCCACTTATGCTCTATTTTCATGTCTACATTTTTCTCATTTTTCTTTTGTTGAGGGACTTAGAAATGTGCAAAGTGTTCTCAGAAATTAACAGCATCAGAGAATGAATAGATAATATAATAATGACATGTATAATCTCTGCAATGACAATGTGAACAAGAATCACTGAAACAAAGTCAGTGCCCCTCTACCTCCACTGAACTGAAGAAAATATCAAACTCTATTAATGCTTTTTAAGTCTGTCCTGAGAAAAATCACCCAAATCCTTAAGCAGAAGGCAAAATCAGTAACATAGATGTGGCAGAGCACCATCTAGTCCATTATCCATTACCAATCAAGGAGACTTACATTAAAATCATTTTAATTGGATTACATTCAGTGGTCCTTGAAGGAGAAAGAAGACAACTGGGAGTCGCTTCTCTTTTTGCTGAAGGAATTAAGAGAATGACCCTAAAATCTAGAGACCATTCGAGGGAAATGTCTGAATATCAGTCATGCCATGTTTGCGATGACAGCTAACCACTCCATAATCCTAGACCTGTTATTTCATTTGTTAGTGAGGGTGATGACTTCACAGCTATCACATATTATGGTTCTATCAAGGGCATAATACTGAGATAACCAAAGGATCAATTTTTAAAACTGGCATATTATTAGGAAATAACACTAAACTTAAACATTGATTCATTCATTCATTTATTCATTCACACCATGTCTATGCCTAGATATTGGAATAATGAAAATACTGTAATATCTTTTAAAAACAATAAGGCTTATACCTTGTGAAACTCTTTATTGACAGTAAATAGCAAGTATATATTTAAAATATATATATATATATATATAAAAATGTAGACATTATATATATATATCCTAACAGTGTGTAGCATTGAACTCAAGATAGACCTAACATAAGAGCTCTAGGGGCCTGGATTCACATAAATTATCTCTGTATTTGAACAGTCAGTCTCATTAATACCACTTGTAAGATCTGAAGTCCTATAATGTCGCCCTCTAACATTCATTCAGTCACTGTTAATAAATTTGATTAAAGTGAAATAAACTAGACAGAGAAAGACAAATGCTACATGGTATCGCTTATATATAAAATCCTTAAAAAGTCAAACTCAGGAACAGAAGGTAGAAAAGTGGCTGCCATGGATGGGATGTGGAGCAAATAGGGTGAGGCTGGTAAAGGGTTCAAACTTTCATATGATGAAGAGGATCTTAGGACCTAAGTTTAAATATAGCTGATAACACTGTACCACATAACTGATCATTACAACAACCACGTGAACATTTTGTTTACATTCTATATAAGAGGAAACTAAAGCCTAGCAAAGTCAAGTAAGTTCTTTTTTTTATTTTTTTTTTAAATATATTTTATTGATTTTTGTACAGAGAGGAAAGGAGAGAGATAGAGAGTTAGAAACATAGATGAGAGAGAGAGAGCCATCGATCAGCTGCCTCTTGCACACCTCCTACTGGGGATATGCCCGCAACCAAGGTACATGCCCTTGACCGGAATCGAACCCGGGACCTTTCAGTCCCCAAGCCAACGCTCTATCCATTGAGCCAAACCGGTTTCGGCCAAAGTCAAGTAAGTTCTTTGTCTAAGGTCATTCACGTCTTTAGTTACTATGTAGTTAAGTAATCCCTAGTGAGTGGCAGAGCAACCTAGTTACCTTTTGGTTGGACTAGAAATCTAGTCCCTAACACAAGCTATCTAATCTTTCCATATGTAGGAATGGATAAATATACATGAATATAGTCATTTACACATTCATATTCAAAAGTAACATTCTTATAGTTATACTGACTAATGGTTAAATTAACATTTTCTAATGTTGAAAAAAAATCTAATAGAAAATGTTTGGATAAATTTGCATCTTAATCACCATAATCCTTTAATTTACTTTCATTTTTTAAATTTGTTATTTGTTTCCTTCCTTTTCTCCCCCTTTCCGTCTTTCTTTTTAATTTATTCTGTTGTATCCTTTCTTCTCCAAAAGATGTATAGCCTAGCTATCTGAGTCATATAAAGAAACATTAAATAATCTCCTTGCTCATCTTATAAAAATTGGTTCTCATCATACATGTAGGCAAATCCATGCTCTCTGGACCATTCACCACGGAATTATACACTGTAAGTTTGACGAGCGCTCCCTTTCCCATCTGCCCATCCAGCAATGATGACTTTATCCTACATGCTGTTCGGGTCACCTTGTGTGTATTCTACTTCATTTTCCATCAAAGGCATTTCTGTTGCTCAGCACACAGTCTATGATTCTTCATCTTAGCTGCATTGTCTTTTCTGTAAGCCTTTCAATGCAGCACACCAGACCAATTGCATGCACCTCCTTATGTCTGCACGTGACAATGTTATGCTCTGGCTCACAAAGAGCAAGTGTCGACTGTTCATTGCGTATTCTGATCCCATTTTACCACGCTGGTCTTCTGAAAAGGGTTTCCTGTCCTCGTATGAACAGTTTTAGGAAGACTAAGTCACCTTATTGTTCTTGTTCAAGCACAGTCTCCTTTTTTTGTTCAGAGGACTGGGTTTGTCAGCCTGACATGAGTAAAAGCACTCAGTGTCATGCTGGACCCACTGAACTGTAGTCTGGTAATTAATCTGCTTCCTCTATTCGTAGTTTTTTTTTTACTAGATGTCAGACCTCCTTGATGTAATTCGCTGTCTGGAATTAATTTAAAACTAGAAGACTCCTTTTTTTTAATTCATCTTTGAACTTGAGTAATATTTTTATGGTTTGAGTATAATATATGTGGAGACTTATATATCTGTGTGAATCTTGAGTAAGGAATAGATGAGTATTATTTTGATCATTTGAGAGCATTTTTATTCTTGAGCATTTTTCCCTTCCAACCTTTCACACTATTCACATTTCATGTGAATTGTTTTTCCCATAAATGAAGAATTACTGCTTCAACTAAGTATCACCCACCCCAAAACGTCTTGCTTCTGTCTTATGCTCACATTTCTCATGACATCTCTAGTTGACTCATATGATACTTGTACTCCATTGCGTTTTACCACTGCAGCATATATACAATTCACATGTCTATGTCTGTGCACTAGAAACAACTGAAGAATTCTTTTGACTCTCAGAGCAACCCTATGAAGGAAATAGTATCATCACTTCATCTGATAATGATAAAGAAAATAAGGTTCGAATTTGGCTGTTACAAAGGTAATATAGTCAATATAGTCAATAAGCTATAATAATACAAGAGTAATATGCTAATTAGACCAGACAGCCGAACGACCTTCTGGACGTCCTTCTGGACAAAGCCAGGCCTGTAAGGGCCAAGGCAAACTGCCGTGGCTATAATACAAGGGCTGAAGCAAGCCACCACGGCTGCAAGGGCCGAGCCCCTTGCAAGAATTTCATGTATCGGCCTCCAGTACTATAAATAACTATGCATTGTGCCAGGTGTGCACTAGTCTTATCAGAGGATCACTTTGAAAATCATATAGATTTTCTAACCAATATACTTTATACCTAAAACTAATGTAATATTCAATGTCAATTGTAATTGAAAGATAAATAATAAATTTTAAAAAATTTAAATGAGGTTCAGAGAGGTTTGCCTAGATCACCTAGCGGTAAAGCCAGGATTTAAAGATGAAGCCCACCCCCTTAATCGCACTATGCTTTAGTGTTTACAACATACTTTATCCCCTATACTCTAGTGAGGTCAATAAAAAGAATTATAAGTAGTATCATCATTATGTTATAGCTCTGAAATTGAACTTCAGGGAGGCTACATGACTTACCTACGGTCACACAGGAATAAACAGTCAAGAATAAGACTCAAGGCCTCTGACTTTAACTCCTTTGTTGTTTCTCTATATCATTCTGCCTTTAATACTCACATAAAAGAGAAACCAAATCGCTGTTTCACGCCATGCAGAAACAACGACTATCAACCCATCATTTATAAAGATTCTTTCTCTTCACGCTCAGCCAGAAACAAACCTATTTGACTTATTATTTCCTTAATATGCTCATGGGTATATGTCAGACATGTGTGGGAAGCTTGAGAACTTGGTGGTTAATTGAGGAAGAGGCTGTATCACACAACAAGGTTTATTAGGTGGCTGTTAGAATTGCCTGAGAGGGGAAGTTCTAGAGAAGGTGGCCACCACTCAGGAGATAGGGTAAGGGATCTCCTGGGACAGAAAGGGACACTGGAAGGGGGGCTATGGGTCTAGGTGATGTCACTAAGCATCAAGGTGAGGGTGAGGGTCAGAGAGCTCCAAAAGGAAGGAGGAGCCAAAACTGGTTTGGCTCAGTGGATAGAGCGTTGGCCTGCGGATTGAAGGGTCCCGGGTTCGATTCCGGTCAAGGGCATGTACCTTGGTTGCGGGCACATCCCCAGTAGGGGGTGTGCAAGAGGCAGCTGATTGATGTTTCTCTCTCATGGATGTTTTTAACTCTCTATCTCTCTCCCTTCCTCTCTGAATAAAACCAATAAAATATATTTAAAAAAAAAAAAAAAAAAAAAGGCAGGAGGATATGGGTCTTTCACAGCCAGACTCTGTCTTTATGTTAGTAGAAGTGGGGTGCAGTTTCATGAAGTATATAAACTAGGCAACATCCAAATGCCTAAAAATGTGCTAACTTATGTTACATTTAAAGCAATTGGATGTGAACATTTGGATTTGGTGCCAGAGAACTATCCTAACCAGCAGTGATGAAAAAGTGAACCACAAAGAAGTCATGTTACACAATACACAATAATATTAAAAAAAAAAAAAAAATCTAAAGACAGTTTGTCAGTTAATTTGTGCAGAGGAAAAGGATAATAGTTAAATGCACGAGTTTTCCTCCTGTTTATGTTTTTAACAAACAAGCTGATAAGTTCTGCTTGGGTTTTATAAGTCTTGTCGTTTCTATTACCAAGCTCAGCTAGCATTCGAAATCAAGACATGTGTTAATTGTTTAACAAACTGATGTGTAAACTGAAGAACAATTTTGGATTTTGTGATTTCTATGTAGTGCATCCTCCATTCTGTTTTTAGCATTTTCCCAATGGAGTGGAGATCGTAGGCTTGAGTTCTAGCCGCTAGCTAATTTTGGCAAACTGTCAAATAAAATACCCTGAGTACTGAGAACTCAAGAATGTTTGCAAATAGCTGGAGTTTAAGGGAAAATTCCCTAGTCCCAGGTTTAAATCAGCATTCATAGCCTGGGGGCATGCCCAGAGTTTTAAGCATACTTGCTTAAATATTCACAGAAAACTTTAGGGTTGAGAGGTATAATTGATAATGTTAGGCTGATTCCTTCAATAGATGGGAGTAAGTGTTATCTCAGCATCACAAAGCTGGATGGCAGCCAGTGATAGACAGAAGTCAGGAGTCTCAAGGTCAAAATGTGTTCTTGATTTCTTTCTATGCCACGCCACACTTTATAAATCCTTAACCGTTGCTCTTTGACCCTGAGAAGAATACATAGCAAGTGGATGGTATGAGGCATAACACCCACATGTGCTTTTAGAATGTTGATTCTTATCAGGTTGGGCTCCATGTAATACAGAAGACATAAAATAGCTCTGTGGGTGAACAGTATTCACAGATCATGGCACCTGAATGCTGCTATAGAGAACCCTACTGTTTTCATTGAAAGAATTAAGCTGTTTGTTTTTCTTATCAAAGGACTCCTAGGCCTGACCAATGCATTGACCAAAAGACCTAGAATTCTTCAATCTTCACAAAAGAAAAAAACAATCCCAATTTATTTTTAATATGCATCATAATTGGAAAATTTTAAGGAAATGCCATTACTGATCAAAATATTCCCTATGCTACAGAGTGGGAATGGGGGGAAGAATTTCTATTTGCTGAGTATTATCACCAACCAGATTCTATCACAATGTGTCCACCATCACACCTTCACTCTTTTGATTGAAGCTGGGATTATCATACATGGAATGAGAAAAGTCAGGGCAGTTTAGGGGGAGTCCTTATCCGTGCTCACAGAGGCTTCATTAAAATACTTCCAAACCTTTACAGAAATATAATTCTTTCAATAATTAGGAATGTAAAGAAAAGACTCCCGTGCATTTATACAGAATAAAACACATCACCTGGCTAGTTTATAGTCCGTACATATCCACTCTGATTGATCAACCTGCCATGTTAATGAAAATTAATCAGAAATTTGGTTCATGAAATAAAACATGATATAAAACTTGAAATATTGTAATTACTACATTAAACTTAAATTTCTTTGTCCAAATACCTTTATCCAGAAGAAGAAGGAAGAGAAAATAACAAAGATGATGAGGAGGAAGAAGAGAAGAAGGAGAACAAAGGTACAGTAAAGAGAAGCCCAAACCAGATCCTAAGCCCAGTGCTAACTAACTGTCCAAATTTGAATGAGCCAATATCTCCTTGGAGCCTCAGTTTCTACCACTGCCTCTCTCTCAGGGTGAGCATCTTGGGAAATATTAAAGATATTTGTTCCTGTATCCAGTCATTCAAGAAAATGTGACTGTGTGACGGAGCAGTGATTTGTCTGAGAGGATCTTTGCATCAGGTTTTTGCATGTTTCACATTCTGGGAAAATGATGACTTTGGGCACACAGATGAGCCTGCCCCAAATGTGCTTTTTCCTAAAACTCCACTTCCAAACAACAGTCTTTCATACAAAAAAACAAACAAAAAAATACACTATTAAACAAGCAAAAAAACTCCACAGGCAACTTGGATTCATAAATCAACTCCTTCCCTCACCTCTGCCCAGAGCTAGTAACCACTGACTTAGATTAAGTCTACTTATGGGTAAGTGCAGCTATAAGAATGGAGAGTCAATTATCAAGAGGACTTTCTGGATAAAATGATTGATGACATCCTAGAAGTTGTTAAGACACATTGTAAGTTGTAAGAAATTAATAATAATAGCAAAAATTTCCACTTATATAACAACTAATAGACAAAAGTACAACTAAAAGTATAAAGGGTTAGTTTCATAATCTAAAAAATGTAACATTTTTACTAAAATAACTGCTTCTAAATTACTGTGGCCATTTCTAATTAAAATTTTTGTTGTTATTGTTAAAACTCACCTAAGGATATTTTTCCAATAATTTTTAAAGAAAGTGGAAGGGAGGGAGAGAGACAGAGAGAAAAACATTGATGTGAGATTAAAAAGAGAGATTAATTGATTGCCTCTGAACACAACCTGACTGGGGATCAAGTTTGCAACCAAGGTACATGCCCCTGACCAGAATTCTTCAGTCCGTGGGTGGACACTATCCATTGAGCCAAACTGGCTGGAGTCTAAAATTCTTTCAAGTATGTTTCATCTAATATATTCTATTCACCCAAAGCTTTAGAAAAGTGTTGAAAGTTTGAATTTTTATTGCAGACTTATAGTTCCTGAAAATATAATAGGTCTAAGAGTCTATTTTTACCTTCCCTTAAAGCATACGTATAATTTTTAAACGATGTGAGAGAAAACTCAAAGCTTAGAAAAGAAGAAAATATAATGAATCCCTTGAATGAAAGATTCCTTTTTTTATTCAGTCAGCCAAGATTCTTTTTTTTTTTTTTTTTTTTTTTGCCTTTTGTAACTATATCAGAAGTCTAGTTGTCACTGGGGTTAGTGCAACTTCACACACTTTGATATTCTTTTCTAAATTCAAGGCATCAATAGAAAAAGGCTGAGTCTGGGCTCAGCTGCCTCACACAGCATGAAATGCACCCAGTAGAGTGGCCTCGTCACCACGAGCAGCAGGCACACACCAAACTGGGAGTGATTAATGCATGATCCACCAACTAGATAGTCTAATTAAATAAGAGTGGTTAATTACTAATTAGTATGTGACTTATGTAGACAGAAGCACTTAGCTGTGGGAAAAGAACACTGAAAAAACCCAAAGCTCTGTCATTTCAATGATCTATTTATTCAAAAAGGATACATCCAAGAGATTTTTTTGGCCATCATTTGTCTAACCAAAACACATACTTGGAGAATTTATCTGATCTTCCTAAAATTCTTGTCTTCACTCTATTTGAATAATAATTTTACTTTTGTTGCATGAAAGGCTACAACCTCTCAAGTGACATAACATGTTGACGTGTGTATGGGGGATGGTGCCATTCCTATTATCCATGGAAACCTCAGCATGACGGAAATGTATCCGTTACTAATCAGCTGGGCACATTTAAATGTCACCTCTTACAAGTTAATTTTCTGTGTATTCAGAAAGCTCTAGTTTCACTCAAAATGCCTTCTCTTTAGCCAATCCAATGACAAACATCCAGAATGTGCAATCTACTCTCCATGTGATTCGCTGTTTTTGGAAGCTACCAGTGGGATCCGAGATATAGATATGCTGCTTTTGGAAATTATATAAGATTTGCTTCCACAACTGTGAGATTTGGGAGTTGTTGTTTTTTGGCATCTATAGAAAAAAAATACCATCTGTCTCCTCGTTACACTTTAAAAAAAAAAAAAGGGAAGAAAAGCTTGGTGTGGCATATGAATATCAACCTTACTTTCAATTATTTATCATCTTAAAAAAGAAAACACACACACACATACACAGAAGGTTTCATGAATAATGCTTTTCTTTTGTGAAAATACTACGCCAGTAATCCAGAATGGGCAGATCAGATCAATGCCCGCCTTTACTAAACATTATTATTTCATAACCTCGCCAAACACACCAACTAAATGGCGCTCCTGTCTCCTTGGTGATAGTGACACATTTGCTGCCTTAAAACAAGAACCCATAAACAGAAGATATGCTCTAAAATTAGCCTGAAAGGAGGACCGATTGCGTAATGCATCAACTTGTGGCCCGAATAACATCCTCCTCAGAATCCCACTTTTGTAAAATGCACTTCCCTGAGCCTCCCCCCACACTTTCGGGAGTCTACATTTTGGACCAGCCCTCCCAGGTGATACTGACACAACCTAAACTGTGAGGGTGGTCTGTGGCGTTCATCATCCAGAGAGCAAGACCATGGTCATCATTCTTCTGATCCACAGACCTTCAGACATTTTGCTCACCATTCACCTCCACGTTCATCTGCCTATGCTATCTCTGAGGAGAAAGAAAACTGATTTCTCAATTCAAGCTAAAGAGAAAAGGGAGGGAAGGTGGTGAGAAATTAGCTGTCAGTCATGTCTTGTTTCCTATCTAGTTGAAAATACTCATTGATTGAAATGTAGACTAAGGTAATAAAAGCCCTAAAGAGAGAGAAAAAAATTGGATATTCCAAAAACAGTCATTAAGTTTGAGGGAAGAGCAGTTAAAGAGGGGAGGGGGAAAGGGGAACCATTTCTAGAACAAAGGATAGAGGGGGGAGAGGGAGTTGTGCTGCAGCCATAGGAAAGTCCTGTTCCCACCTGGAAAGTGAGCAGATGCAGTTCCCGTACTGAGTTTGGGGGAGACCGATGCTCCAAGAAATTACCCTTAATAATTTGGGACTAGGAGGAAATGGCTCCACCCAGTGGCTGGGGCTGGCTAGACATCTGGCTGTCTTTTAAGACAAAGAAACAAGAAATGCTGCTGACCAGCACTAGGTGGGGGAAGCAGAGGTGTCCATAGATGGTGGTCATCAGAAAGCAAAGCAGCCCAGGGGGCTCTAGGGAGAGGAGGAGCCCAGTCAAACCTACCGACCAACAACAGAAGGGAGTGGGGAGGAGAGGCCTAATGCTATTAACCTAGTCACTGGGGTGACCCGCAGGTTAACAGTTCATTACTGAGTGTTTTTGTTTTATTGTTGCTTTCGAAGAAGTGGGATTGCAACTTTGTACTAGGTATTTCCAAGCTAGTAGGCATCTGTATTTAAACCTATTGCACCCGCCTCCCCACAAAAAAAACCCTACATTCAGATTTTTTCCAAACCTCATTATATGTAAATAAGTTGCAATTCTATTGGGGCTTTTTGCTATTGCTGTTTTTGTTCTTGTTTATTTTTATACTAGAGGCCCAGTGCACAAATTCATGCACAGGTGATGCCTGGCCAACTGGGGAGGGGAGGAGGGAATGTGGGAGATTGGCTTGCTGGCCCTGCCCTCCCGACCCGACCGAGGGGACATATATAATAGGCTTTTTATTATATAGGATAGCAAATAAATCTCAGTTGTAATATATATTTAACAGATTGGGGGGAGGGGTTAAGTGAGGAATATACCACTATTTTATTGTTTCTATGAGAAAAATGGACTCCAAATTCCAAAGAAGCAATTTTAAAACAAAATTTTGGACCAATACATCTGGGTTATCTAACAGTTCCTATGCAACCAAATTTGGTCAAGATAGAGCTCCTGTGGATGTCTTTAGTACAAATGTTTAGCCACAGTGCCCTCTAGTGGTACTAATTGTCATTTCAACATAGTTTTTTTTAATCTACTGAAAAAAACTTTTCCATATATGAGATGAATGTATGTATTTAAAAGTCTCAGAACCACAGAATCCAATAATTTTATACTTGGAAATACAATAATTTTATACTAAGAAATATCATTTGAGTTTATTACATAAAATGAATCACTGTTCATTTGATCACAATACAGAAGAAATATTTGAGGAATCAATCAAGGCTTTCCTTGGTTTTGTTCTCTTTTTTTTTTAACTAAAGACATCAATATGGATACAACAATGAGTGATTTAAGATGGCCTTTTCCTATGATTTCAATGTTTTAATTATTTTTGTGGAAGTCCAGCTTGCCCTCTGTTAGATGGTGCATTGTTCTGGACAGATCTTATGGGTGGTAACAAGAACAATAACAGCCAGAGGAAAGAAAACATTTTCCATAGCAACTTCAGCATCTGTGTCTGAAATCTCAAGTCCCTGATTTATACACTATTACTGCAGCCACCCAATTTGTTTTTCTGAACTGAGTTTCTAAGGTTTTTCAGATGCCCCTCAACAAATAAAACCTCCAAAGAGAAGTTAATAATAGGAATTACGGCAGCCTTTGTGCTGTGCTCAGGCTAGATGCAAGGTAATTTACCTTCAACTTAATTAAATTACATTATTTTCACATAGTAAGCACAGTATTTCACAGAACACGGAGAAAAACACGATATAACAAGTAGAGTCTCCAAAGAAAGATCAGAGTTAAGGAGAACAAAGAATACGAGGAAAGAAAGGGGGCAACATAAAAGCATAACATTAAAGCAAAAAAATGGCAGTAACCAAGAATTGGAAATGCAAGTGTCCATTTTCCTGCTACATCTAGGTGCCTAAGCATAAAGTTTAGAAAGGTGCAAAACCGTGGAATGGGGTAGTGTAGCATAGCTGAGTTACTTATACACACCAGATAATAAAAGGTTAGGAAGTTGGCTATAATATACAGCAGTGGCTTACAAAGCGCCAACCCAGAAACAGCAGCATCAGGATCACCTAGAAACCTGCGGGACTTTCTCAGGCCCTCCCCCAGGCCTTCTGGGTCAGAGTACCTGGGTCTTCACTGGTTCAGGTGGTGCTGATGCAGACTAACGTTTCAAATCCACTGTAGCGCACACACTGTCCTTCTTGGAAGCAGGGTTCAGAAAACCTGGGTATACATCCCATGATGATTCTGAGCAGCCTCATCTCAGGTATCTATTTTCTCACCTTTGAAAAGAAGACCGTAATACCCACCTGATACAGGTAGCGAGCTCCTCAATAACACTGGTATTTAAGTCCATTCATTCACTCGTGTTTAAAACCAATATTTATTGAGCCCCTACTATGTGCTAGAAATTGTTCTAGTAGCTTGGAATCTATCAACGAACAAAATAGAAAAATGCCTACTGTCCTGGTGCTTATGATTCAAGTGGAATAAAACACACCTTAAGCCATAAACATCAGAGGGAAGGGGGTTGAGGGAGAAGGGGTCCTAATATATGGTGACAGAAAAAGATCAGACTTCCGGTGGTGGGCACACGGTGCAATGTACAGATCTTGCAACATAGAAATCCTCACCTGAAACCTGTATGATCATGTCAACCCCAATACATTTAATTTTAAGAAAACAGTAACCACGTTGTATTAGGTTCCTAGGGCTGCCATAATAAAGTACCACAAACTGGGTGGCTCAAACAACAGAAAGTTACTGCCCCACAGTTGTGGAGGTTAAAAGTCAGAAATCAAGATGTCAATAGGAGCCCTGACTGGTTTGGCTCAGTGGATAGAGCGTTAACCTGTAGACTGAAAGATGTCAATAGGATTGGTTCCTTCTGGTGGCCGGGAGGAAAGAGCCTGTTCTAAGCTCTCTCCTTGTCATGTGGCTGGCCATCTTCTCTCTTCCTGTCTCTTCATGTCATCTTCCCTCCATGTGTATTTGTCTCTGTGTCTGTTTCCCCTTTTTATAAGGATATCAGTCATATTGGATTATGCCCACACTAATGACCTCATTTAATTTGATTACCCCGAAAAAGACATTATCTCCAAGAGAATTAGGACTATAACATTGGGGTTTCAGGGAGGGGAAGAAGGGAGGAGACGCAATTCAATCCATAACACACATTATATAAATATGTTAGCTGATAAATAATGCTAAGGAAAAATAAGTAGGATCATTGGGTTTCAGAGTGCCGGAGTTGTGTTGGGATATAATTTAAATAGCAACTTAGCCGAAACCGGTTTGGCTCAGTGGATAGAGTGTCGGCCTGTGGACTGAAAGGTCCCAGATTCGATTCCAGTCAAGGGCATGTACCTTGGTTGCGGGCACATCCCCGGTAGGGGTTGTACAGGAGGCAGCTGATCAATGTCTCTCTCTCACATCGATGTTTCTAACTCTCTATCCCTCTACCTTCTTCTCTGTAAAAAATCAATAAAATTATATTTTTTAAAAAATAAAATAAAATAAAATAAAATAGCAACTTAAAGGAGGCCAGAGCAGGCCTCAGTGGGCAGGGGCAGCTGAGCAAAGACTTGTAAGAGTCTTAGAACAGATATTAATAAAGAGACTCAAGCACCAGTAGGTGACCTTCTGAGTCCACTTCGAGCTGAACATTGGTCTTTGTCCTTTGTCTGATCCACCTCCAGGCTGGGGGCTGTGCCAAGTGAATCCCTATGGGGGACGGGTGTTGATGACCAAAGACCAGGCTCTCCGTTATTCTTTCTGAGGCTCTTGTTTTAAAACTTTTTGGAAATATATGCTAAAATCACCTTTGCCAATTTTCATAAAAATCAGAGAAACAAGGATCACTATAATAAATCCAGCATATATTTCCTCAGGACATTGAAATATCAATAACATATTCTGAGAAACAAAACCAGAAATGTTGGAGCCATGTGTGACCATTTTGTGAGTTATTCATTTGCTTCCTGGGAATGCAGTTTATAATCACCACTAGATTATCCAACTTTCCCAAAAATTAATTTCCTACAATTAAAGTTCCTCTTCTTAAATATTCAGGACTTCCTAAAGGATACTGTTAACCAACTAGAGACATTGGTATGAAAAGTTCACATTTTATATTTAAGTTTCCTTGAATCAGGCTTTAGAAACTGAGCCTTATCTTCTCCTAAAAATATATATTTCTAGGTTTATTTTTATTGTTTTGATTTCCTATTATGCATAAACTGATCTGTCTTTTAGATGAGGTACCTGGCCATGCATTGCTCTTGAGAAGATGTAAGAAACTATGGTATAAATACTGCTGGATATCAGAGGATCCAAGTTCAGTCTCAGCAATTACCTTTTTCTGAGCCCTCTTCTGCAGCCTGGTTCCCCTCAACTATCCTCCCCCCCCCCCCCCAGCCTAGTCCCCTCCACTGCCCTCCCCTGCTAGCCTGATTGCCCACAACTACCCTCCCCTGATGGCCATCTTGTGGCAGCCATCTTTGACCACATGGGGGCGGCCATCTTATGCAATAGCGTGAGAGTTAATTTGCATATTACCTCTTTATTATATAGGATTTTTCCATCCCCTCTAGTTATGCTTCTGTGGAGAAGTCTGGCTGATATATTTCCCCTCTATTCTCCTCCCTTCTCCAAAACAAAGAATTTTTATCTTAATGTTTTGAAATAGTATCCCATTACATATAAATTATCAGTTGATTCAGTCCTAATTACCACTTTATAAAATAGATATTGCTGTCCTCATTTTGCAGATAAGAGAATCTAGGATTGGAGCAGGGAAATAATTTGCTAAAGGTCATTCAGCAAGCAAGTGGTTGAGTAGATATTGGCTAATCTCCAAATCACTGATTTTGCCCATTAGCTAATACAGTCTGGAATTAGTCTTTCTAATGGCTGGTGCTTAGCGTATGTGATGGTTATTTTATCTGTCAACTTGACCAGATCATGGGGTGCCCAGATTGAACATCATCTCTGGATATTTCTGTAAGTTTGTTTCCGGCATTTGAATTGGTAAAGTAAGTAATGCAGATGGCCCTCCCCAATGTGGATGGACATCATCAAATGCCTTGGAGGCCTGAATAGAACAAAAAGGTGAAAGAAAGTAAAACTTGTTTGTTTAGCCTGACTACTCAGCTGGGACATCAGTGTTCTCCTGCCCTTGGACTGAGACGTGCCATCAGCTCTCCTGGTTCTCAGGCCATTGGACTGGGACTGGAATTTATACCGCCAGCATTCCTGGGTCTCTAGCTTAAACACAGTAGATCATAAAACTTCTCAGCCTTATAATCACATGAGCCAGTTCCTTATAATAAATCTCATTTTATCTATATAGCTATATAGATATATTTTCTCATATATTTATATACTTTCCCATGTATTATATATTTTTATATATCATTTGCATAATTTTTCATAGGTAGATGATAAACAGATAGAGATCCAATTGGTATTGTTTCTTTGGAGAAACCTAACTAATACAATATACTTACATGCTGATACATCTGCAGTGACACCAGGAAACCCACAGACACTCTTATGCAGCTTTCTTATTCAACCTTGGTGTGATCAGTTAGTTTCTATAACCAGACTCCAACTTGGTTTTCTAATTCATTTCAATTCTTTGGCTAAATCTAGAGTTTTGCATTGACCCCTCCCCCGCTCCCCTCAATTCTTGGCTATAGCCCTGACAACCTTTCCAATCCTTATCTTTCCTTCTGGCAATATCTGGATGACTTTGTCTCTGTAATTCCCAAGTAGTAAATAAGTCCTGTGCTTGGAAGCATCATTGCTATCCTACTTGCAAAATGATCTATGTGTTGCACTAGTTGAGATGGATTTTGGTTGTGGATCTTATCTTCCCTACTCCATTATACAATCCTTTAAACACTTGCCTGAATACTGAACCCTGTGGCCCAGCAGCCGAGAGCAATCTTGTGGCTTCTTGCAGTTGCCCTGTCTTGCCCATGCATTTGAGGGAACCATGCCTATCACAGAATCTGCTGTAAGCAGCAACATTTAAGTGGGTATGGCCATGGGCTTTGGTGCAGATAGATATGAATTCAAAATGGGGCTCTACCACTGATTACTTATTTAACCTTGGAAAATATATTTCTTTAAACCTTGTTTTCTTCATATTTAAATTTGAAAGAACAATAACAACAATGGCATCAATAAGAATAGTAGAAGTACCTACAAAGCCTGAGAGTAAAAATTCAATGAGGTAGTACATATCAGCCTTCTAATTCATGCCAGACCCATGTCAGTCGCTAAGTATTAATGTTAGTGATGATGATGATAATGATAACAATCTCACAGGTTCCATGTAGACATTCTTAAAACTTGAGGGGGATGGGAGAGATTGGAAATGCAAAAGAAGAAACAAGAAACCAGGCATCTTTAACAAAGGAGCTGATAACCAGTTCCTACTAAATGAAAAGCAGTCTAGACTTTATAGACAAGGCATATTTTAAGAGTAGGAAGAGGGAGTCTTCAAGTAGAAATACAGAAATTCAAAAGTAGAAAGATAATAAGTTCACTTGGTTTCATATTCAGTTATCTTTTTCTATGAGAGAGAGAGAGAGAGAGAGAGAGAGAGAGAGAGAGAGAGAGAGAGAGAGAAATTAAAATGCATCATTTTCCCATTCTTGCAACAATTTTTGTTGAAAAAAATATAGAAAGAGTATGAATCTTAATGGTTAGGTTTGCAGGCTTCGGAGTCAAACATATCTGGGTTCTGTCACGCCTCCTTCATTTCCCAGCTTGCTTACTTTCTCTGGGCCTCAGTTTTCTCACCTTTAACCTCCTAAGGTTAATGTATTCACCAGAATATTTTTTAGAAGACAACAGAGACCCAAATCAAACTAGCTTCAACATTATGAGAATTTACTGGCTCGAGTCATCCAAAGAAAGGTTGAGCAAACAAGTCATGGGAAGTTGGAGATGAAGCTGAATTTGAAGAACTGAAACTACAGACACGGCAGCATGCTTTTTTCTGTCGCTGCACTTAATTTCTTCTCATTAAGACCAACAAATATAGCCAGTGAAAGCCCCAAGGCTTCAGCTACCAGGGAGGTCCCAAGTTTAAAATTTTTCTGGTGAAGCACACCAATTAGCTAAGTTTGGCCAAGTGCCCACCTCTGTTCCAATCACATATAACCTGTGAGATATAGTTAAATAAGAACATGGTTGCTCCTAAAATAACCATGTAGGCAATGGAGAACAAGGGACAAAGAATGGATTATTCTTGTCAAAAAAAAGAAATTCCATAGATATTAATTAAATTTGTATTTTTAAGCCACTTAAAATAATGTTCAGGAAAAAAACAATGTTCCGGTGAAAATGGATACATTAAATTTAAGTGAAAATAGATATAAAACTATAGAGTATAGTCTCAACTTTAGAAAGTGTAATGTATACTAAAATCATTGTAAGATAGTACATTAAAATATTAATAGTGTTTGCTGTGGCTAACAGATATGAATTTTTATTTTCTTAAAAGTGCTTTACTGTCCTGGCCAGTATGGCTTGGTTGGTTGAGCATCATCATCCTGTACATTAAGGTCACTGGTTTTATATCTGATCAGGGCATGTGCTGGGGTTTTGGGCTCGATTCTTTATTGATATTTTTAGCTCTTTCCTTCAACTCCCTCTCTCTCTAAAAATCAATAAAAAGCATATTTTAAAATGTTTTACTGTACTACAAATTTTTCTAAACTAGGATTGTATTACTTTTATAATCAGGGGAAAACAATGAAAGATTTCTGTTATTGTTGTTTTAATATCATCTATATTTGTTTCAGATTAAATCCTGTAATATCTAGGACTCAGGTTGATACCTAGCTCAGTTTAAAACCCTAGTAACAACTCTAGGAACTGAGACAAAAGTTGTGTATGCTAGCCTATAGGAGTTGTGAAAGTTTTTAGAGAACATAATGCTTATTTCAAGATAGAGCTACCAGAAGAAAAGAGTTTTCATAGAAAACCTGTTAAAATGGCTGAGTGGTTGAGCATTGACCTATGAACTAAGAGGTCATGGCTGGATTCCCAGTCAGGGCACATGCCTGGGTTGCAGGCTGGATCCCCAGGAGGGGGCGTGCTGGAGTAGCCAATCAATGATTCTCCTCATTAGTTTTTCTATCTCTCTCTCCCTAGATATCACACAGGTTAATTTTATTATCTGGCTCTTTATCCTCTTAGCAATTGTTTCAGTGATGTTTGAGTTGTTAGTAGTCTATTTTCTGTGACTTCTGATCATTCAGTATTTTGCCGGCATACAAAGTCCAGATCACTAGCTAGTACTAGTTAATGAGAGAACAACTAACTATGGGTGATGCTTTCATCTTTGAAGGTTACTCTAGCTCTCCAAAGAGTATGGCTAATTATTTTTAATTTATCTGGTAACAGTAATGTCAGTTCCTGTGTGAACACTACAGCATTTAAAAGAGCCTTAGATGATACCAGGTTTTGTAAAAGGTAATCTAGTTGGGGCGGAGAGAGGCCTAATAAGCTTCAAAGTCAAAGTTGAGTTTAAAGACCAATTTTATAAGTTGAGTGCCATTCATTCAGCAATTTCTTAATTTCTCAAGTCTCAACCTTCTCCCCTACAATAGAGTTGTATATATGCATCTAACATACAAGAGGATTGCTGTAGGGGTTCAGTTAGATAACATGTTATAATCCTATGATGGCCTGCCACACATTCAAAAGTCTATTTTCTCCTTTGACCACATCCCAACTCCTCCCCTTTTCTCCTATCCCCATCCCAGTGAAACCCATTTCCTACCAATCATAATGTGTGAGAGAAATATAGGCAAAATATGATTCCCCTTGAACATATATATTCACTATAAAAATGTAATAATTAGAAGACTTTCAATTCATTGAAAAGAAAAGCTAGCTTTAAGTTTCAATATGAGATGCAAAAGAAAGAAAAATAAGAAATGTCTGAAAACTAGTAATTGTTGCCCAGGACTGTACCAGTATTTTGTTGTTGTTTATTTGTATGTTTGTTTGTTTTGTTTTTCCAACCTCTGGTCCTTCAAAATAACAAAGCTTAGTAATTATACAAAAGTTAGTCTATGGAAAAAAAATTTGCACATCATTAAATGCTAAGTGTAAATTGAACTAGTAAACCTTTTTGTTGTGATTGTTCAATGAGGAATACAAGAAGATAAATATTTGTAAAGTCTTTTTGAGATGATATTCCACTGTAACTAAATATTTCGAGGGGGTCTATTTTTAATAAGCACACCACCATTGTTCAGAGTTGCAACTCATTACCTGACTCTGATTGGAGAAAGCACAAAATTTTTCTCGTTACTGACCTTTGTTAAATCAGGAGACCTGTGACAATATAATGGTCTCTGTCCTCAGAGAAAGAAAAATGTATTCATGAAATTTTGAATTTTTTTTTAAATTTCAAAGACGTAACTCCATTTAAGAGACATCCATAGGCCTCCTGTAGACTCCACTGGTCCCTGACTTAGCAGGATGAATATCTAAATATTCTGCATTAATATCTTCATTGACATGAAAACATTCCTATAAAAAAATAACATTGGCATGATAAAACTAGTCTTCTAGAGAAAAAAAATTCTCAACTATTGGTATTTTTAAAAGAACTTTATAGCTATGAGTCTATGTCTGTTCCCTCTGACACATATATAGTGATTAATTTTTTTTTCTTCTTTCCCTTGTATCTTCTCACACCTCTCACCCCTTCCATCTTCTCAAGGGCTCTCTGCTCAAGATCTTAACCCCCAACACAAGGATCTAGTGCACATACCAGGAATATACAGTCTGTGTTCTAATCTCGGGTTTAGGAAAACAGCTTACATATGCTTACTCTGTCCCTCAGACGAGTTAAGGATTTAATTGAGTTGAGGCATACAGTACTATAACAGGCTTAATACCTATTTTATAGATATATAATATCTTTCCGCTAAGAAGTTGGAATTTCATCCTGACACAAAGGCTACAGTTTAACTGATGCCCCAAGTTTTATTTGAATGCCTTTACTCCAGAAAGACCAATTAAAACACCAACTCAAGTACCAACACGCTATGATCCTTTCTCTGCCTATAAATACAGTCAGAGATGAGCCCTCCTTTCTGTAACTTTTATCACCCTCTTTCTCTGAAGAAATTATTTAACAGTAATTCCACTCTGTTGTCTATTGTTATTTATTCAACAAACACCTATTACCTACCATGTGCCAAGAACTGAAGTCAGGACAAAGAGCAGTGAACAGGATACAGTCCCTGATCTCCAGGCTCTCAAGTTTAGAGATGGAGAGGGACAGAAAAGTCATTGTGATCAAACATGGCAAATAGGTAGAAATAAACGTCTGAGAGCACTTAAGGGTTCAAAAATGACTTCTTGGAGGAGGTGTATAAACTGAACCTTGAAGATGAATAGAACAAAGTCTGAGCAAGGAAGGAAAACAGGGTCAGATGTGGATTGCCGGTACATTGCCCACAGCTCACAGTTTGGAATGTAAATATGAGTATTGGTATAGTGCAAATAAGCTGATCATCAAAGGTGTCAGTCAGTTTCCTGAAGTTCAGGAAGAGCAATGAATTTTAAGATGGTGATTAGCATGCTCAGACTTGCACCTTATTAAGTTCCCTTTTCTTCAATGTGGGAAAGTGGATTGAAAGGACTGAGACTTGAAACAGGGAGGCCAGTTTAGAGGCTCCAGCAGTAATCCAAATGAGAAAGGATGGTGTGCAGATCTTTAAGGATGGGATAGAGAGCAAAATAAGAACCAGAATGATGAGACCCACTTTCTCTCCCTCACTGCTCCCCTCCCTCCCTCATCTTAGATAATAATAGGAACTGGCATTTATTGAGCACTTACTATGTAACAGGCTCTCTCCTAAATGCTTTATATCCAGCTCATTTAATACTCAAGTAAGTTAATTACTCATTACACAGATGAAGAAGCAGGTTCAGAAATCAACTTGGCCAAACTTATTGAGGTCAAACATTATTTATCTTTTTTTCTTTTTATATGTATATATATATAAATATATAAAGTTTATATATTTATATATAAACTTTATTTATATATAATATATATATTTATATATATTATATATAAATAAATATATATTATATATAAATAAAGTATATATATATATAAATATATATTATATATGAATAAAGTTTATAGATAAATACTATGTATAGCTATATATGGTGGCGCATTGGTTATTACAATTATTCACAAGCAGAACAGTTTCTTTAAAAAAGACAATGTTGCTTCTCCCAAAGTGCTCAAGCAGAGACAGCATGATGACTTGTCAAGCATACAGTGCAACAAAAGCCTGTATTTTGTGGAAGATGGCTCCAGAAAATCCCAAGGCCCCTACTAACACTAACATTTCCTTGGCTTTTTGATTCAGTGAATGTGAAGGAGGCACTGTCTGTTCATTAATAGGAACATCTCACCTTGCAAGGTTCTCCATGAGAAAGAAAGCCCCTGCTAACCTCAGCCGCTCTTCCAGGCAGCATACTCCCCCTGGCTACTGTCTGATGCCCTCTCTCAGTGCTCATCTGACTGCACAAAAGGAAATACCGACTTATGTGCAGGAAGGGTACTTCAATCACACGTTTCCCCGGACACCTAATCAAAGTGTAATAGCAAGAGAGAGATATTTTATTAAATTCCTCTTAGGTCCATTTTAATTTCCTAAAGCACTGGGTATATAAGAATATGCTCATTTCATGGAAAACGTAGCATTTTAGAGTGGGATATATTCTGAAAAAAGGTTGAAAATCTTTCAAGTTAAGGGACTATTCCTTTATTGCTTTTAGCGTGCTATCAACTTGCTCTGGGACTTTAAGCAAGTCCCTTAAGTCTCTCTCAGCTTCATTTGTACCTCATTTGTAAAATAAGGAATAATACTTAACAACTACCTCACAGGGATAGACTGAAAAAATACTGAGCCAATACAGACAGGCTCAAGATGCTTTGAGAACTTTGGATCAAAGATCCAGCACATTAAATCCTAATTAATTTTAATGATTTAAAGATGCACACTAATCCTATTAATGTATACACTTCAGAGGAATTCACTGCCATATTAACTACACAAAAACTTGTGCCGAGTGAGGTATAAAAACATTTAAATACAAGATCATTTTCTAAATATTTTCTCCTTTTCAGATTAAAAGCCAGTAGTGCTAAATTTCATCTTCTTTTAAACATCCAGAGAATAGTAAAAGAGCTCATGGTAGCACTTAAGAGGCCATGTGGAGGTACCGGGAAGTCATTTCGGGGTAACAAAATGGTTTAAAATTTATTTTCTGAAACTGCAAGAAAAAAGACCCGGGACTCACTGGACCCTCGCTGCCTGGATCTGTCCGCATCCCCATGCGGGTGTACATCAGGCAGATACTAGCCTGCTGCCCAGAATTCTGGAGCTCCAGACTCAGGCTGAGGGTCCACTTCTCCAATACCCTCCATTCCAAGAACCGCCTTTAACAAGTTTTTCTCCTAAATCAATTTTCTCATGATTAATGTTTCCTAAGGCGCATCAGCTTCCACATTAGGAAGTGTAGCCTTGATTTATGTACTAGTTTAAATCTTACTACAGGGCATGCTTCCCATTTTGGAGATAGAGCCCAAAACGCTTCCTGGGAAGAAGTGCAAGACACAGTCATTGTGCAGAAATAACACAGAACTGAAAACCTTTTTCTTTAAGAGTCAGGAAATGCCACTGACCCCAAGGACAAGAGAAATTTTAAGATCTAAGCTTCTAAAGGAAGGTTAATTGTTCCATATTGCTGTCTGAGCATAAAGTCTTAGGCAGAAACCAAAATAATAACAATAGTCATGATTACTTAATAATATCATTAATATTAACATTATAGCATATTGATATAATAATCCTAATATTTAATAATGACAATGGCTATTATTATTTGGGTAATAGAGGAACATGTTCTATGGAGCTGGCATTCCCAAAAAAGAGCTGTAACATTCTAGAAGCCTTAAGCAGCTAAGAATTTCGAACAGAGATGAAATTGTCCAAAAATACATATATATATATATTTGAGTTCAAATAGATCATCTATCTTATCAAAATCATATAAGTAATAGCAGAAACTTCCAATACCCAAATGTTAAGTTACTTTCACAAATACCACCAGGCTTTGAAACAGGAGAGAGTAGCTAGCCCTGAGTAGAATAAACTGTAGGAAAGAGAATAACATGAAAATTTTAAAAACTGTAACAGTAGACAGATCTCAGGTCTTACATTGTGAAACCAAATCTGAATTTTAAAATGTAAATGAAAAGCATTACAGCAAAACTGCCTGGCAGTCTAACTCCCATCCTGGTGAAGGCTGAGTCAAGAGCAGCAACCAGGAAGCAATGAGTAATATAAACATACTAGAGGTCCAGTGCATGAAATTCATGCACTGGGGGAAGGTGTCCCTCATCCCAGCCTGCACCCTCTCCAATCTGAGACCCCTTGGGTGGGATCCAGCCTGAACCAGCAGTAGGATGTCCCTCTCACAATCCAGGACTGCTGGCTCCTAACTGATCACCTGCCTGCCTGCCTGCCTGATTGCCCCTAATGCTTTAGCCTGCCAGTCTGATCACCCCCTAACTGCTCATCTGCCGGCCTATTTGACATCTAACTGCTCCCCTGCCAGCCTGATTTCCCCCAACTGCCCTCCCCTGCCAGCCCAATCACCCCTAACTGCCCTCCCTAGTTGGCCCAATCGACCCCAACTGCTCTCCTTTGCAAGCCCGGTCACCCCCAACTACCCTCCCCTGCTGGCTATCTTGTAGCAGCAATCTTATGACAACATGGGGGCAGCCATCTTGTGATGGGATGGGGTAGACCATCTTTTGATGACATGGGGCGGCCATCTTGTGGTGACACAAGGCGAGACACCACCTAGGCCACATATGTCAAACACAAGGCCCGCGGGCCAAATCCAGCCCGCCAGGCCTTGCAATGTGGCCCTCACCGCGCTGTCATCACTGCACTCCGCTGTCAGTTTATGACATTGTCAGTTTATGACTGTTCAGTAAACCATTCGGCCCGCGATTTAGGCTGGATTTTAGATTTTGGCCCCTTCTCTGATTGAGTTCGACACCCCTAACCTAGGCTTTTATTAGTATAGATGCCCAAGAGTAACAAATACCAAAAACCTGTCCCAGAAAAATGAAAATAAAATTGGAAGGAATAAAGCTTCACCCATTTGTAAATCTATTTTTTAACATACTTTATGAAGGCCAAATAATAAAACGGGTCAGTAAACACCCCGCATGGGTGCCACCCTCCCCTTTTCCTTGCCCATATAGTAAACATCACTTATTAAAAAATGATTCCATTTCCCACTGAGCATAGAGAAGGTCTTTTAAATCACTGTTCCTAGGCAGTCACTACTGATCAACTAGACACGCCCTTTGAGGTGATATCTACTTCCCATGCTCAACTCAAAAACTAATAAGAAAAGAAAATGTTGCTTATAATTAAAAAGTTTCTTATTTACATGTTACATTTACCAAACACTTAAACACATACTTGTAATAGTTTTGAAAAATACCACTTATCACTCAGAGCAATCACTAATTGACCTCCTAAACTATCCCCCATGCAATTTTCATTTTGACCACTGTGTAATATTTGGTGCAATTCTTTCTAGAATTTTCTAATGTACCATAATCTATCATATTTCCTCAAGTCTAAATGCTTATATTCTAATTTTCAGCAATTTGACAACAGCTTTCCTGGGGCAGGGGGTGTGAAACTCAATCATCTTAATGTAATAATAATGTATGGCACTGCCAAATTTCATAGTCGTTAAAACTTTAAGAAAATGTGTCCTATCTATGTATTTTAATAAACTAAAGCATAAAACTTCCACCATTCTATCAATTGTAGAAAGTACTTCTAAACCAAGGATTACATAACATGAACACATATGCCTACATCCCACTCTTGCAAATGCTGCCAGGCATCTAATATATATTTTTAATCTATAGATGAGTCTTACGGGCTCTTTCTGTGAAGACCTATTGCTGCACCGTATCTCATCTTATTCTCTTATAAGAAGAAATTTAACTGAAATCTTTCTGTTCAGTGTTTCATGTTTTCATGTTTTCTATAGCACAAATGTCCTTTCTAAGGCTTGGCCTGAGATCCTAACGGGATTTCAACCAAAAAGGAGTATGTCATTTTAATGGTGCAAAATTAGAATATAGTAACACTATCCTGACAAGTTAAAATTAATAGTCTTCTATGATTAATTGCAGGTATTAAATAGAGTTAAAAATAAGATTCCACCCCATCTTCCTCCAACATTCATGTGTTTTCCTGCCAAACATAGAAATGAATATTAATATTTAACTTCCTGGAGGAGGCCAAAAAAGACATAACTTGCAGATATGACAGAGCTCAGAAATGGATATCATGAATCATCAGACCAGAATGTAGGCTGATAAATGTGCTCCTTTTTTTAAAGTGATGAATATGAACACAGACCTGAACTTTAAGAAATGCAGATAGCTTATATCATATGAAAAAGTTCCAATGCACTAGTACCTAAATAAGACAAATTAAAATAACATTCAATTTCTGCCCATTAGATTATTATTTTTCAAACTGGCCTAGGGCACATGTGATTTCCAACAATGTAACCAGAAAACAGTGGTGACAGCAGCAAGATTGGCAGGTGGGAAGCCCTGAATCCTTCTCATTCTATAAACATACTTATTCAGCAATAATTAATAGAAAAGTTCCCTTTGTGAGAAATCCATACACTAATTGAAAGGCTCCTGTATCTCAGAGAATGTGAAACCAGACTCAATGACGCCAGTAGGAAATTTGAAATACTCTCCTTCTCTGGTGTAGTGCCATGTGATCAGGAAGAGATGCCTTGGCCCCCAGTTTCACCCAGGGAAGGAAATGGATTTGTTCATGTTCCTAGAACCCCACGTTTTCTAAGGCGCTTCCCTAGAAAAATGGCTTCTGTCTTGACAATCTTTGAGCTCGGACTTGTCCAGCACAAATTAGTTTCCCTGAGAAGAAAAGGAGATGGTAGCTCGGGCTGATAGATGCCATAGGTCCTATCCTTCATTCAACTCAGAGGGAGTGGACAAAAAAATATCCCAGCCACCTGCTGGGAGGGAAAGAGTTGATCTGCATGACCAAGGACCCAACTTCTCTGGGACCAGCCAACCAAGTGGCATCCATTGGATCAGTCCTGAAACTCTGATAAAGTGTGGCACAGTCTAGCAGCCTGGAATGAGTTGATAGCTAGGGCCAATAGACAACATGGATTTTCCCCATCCCCCGCCTTGCTCAAATAGAATGAGTAGGTGAAAATTTATGCACCCGGTGTCCCAACTTCCCCAAGGATGTCTAAAGAATCAGCATCTGTCTTACAAGTTCTGAAGTCCTGACAGGTCCAGCACAGGCTAGCTGCCTGGGAGAGAATAGTATGATAACTGTCATGAAGATAGACATATAGGTCAATGATACCACAGACAAATCCCAGAAATAGATCTTATATATGCATTCAAATAATCTTTGACAAGATTACCAAGAAGACACCATGGAGAAAGGATAGTGAACTTAATAAATGGTGTTGGGAAAACTAGATATCCACATGCTACAGAATGAAATTAGACCCTTATCTTACACCAAACACAAAAAATAAACTCTCTCCTTGACCTGCAAGTGATCATTTTCTTACTGTATGTTCACATGGGTGTGTGTTTGTGTGTGGCTATCATAATCTCAATCTCCTCTTCTTATAAAGACATCAGTCATACTGGATTAGAGGCCCATCTGACCTCATCTTACCTTACCTCATTAAAAGTCCTGCCTCCATATACAGTCACATTCTGAAGTTCTGGAAATTGGAATTTGGAGGGAAGGTACACAATTAAGCCCATCACAGTATAGAAGAGGGAAGATTGCTAATTTGAAACAATAAAATAAAATTTATGTAAATACAAATATAGTCTGAAATTTAAAGTCTAATTCATAGGTTAAACAGCAAAAGTTCAATTTTGGGGTTTAGAGAGAGAATTAGTGAACTGGAAAACATCTGTGAGCAATGAATAATATGGCACAAAGGGATAGAAAGATGTAGACTAAGAAGCAATGAATTAAGAGGAAATGAAAATAAGATGAGATGACCCAATGAATGTCTTACTAAAGTTCCAGAAATGATATTATAGAAAGAAGGGAAAGGCAATCTCTAAAATCCCATGGTTGAGAATTTTCTGGAATTCAGGAAACATATTAATTATAAAATTTGGGAATCCCTCAAAATTCTAAGCAAGAAAGATAAAAAGAAATTCACTATTAGATATATTGTACTAAAATGAAGAACTTCAAATGCAAAGAGATCTTAAAAGCAGTAATAGGGGGGAGAAATTGCATTACCTAAAATGCAATAAAAATTATAAAGACTTCATCAACAATAGATGCAATAGGACAAGAGAATAATATGTTGAAAGTGCTGAAGAAAAATAGTAGCCATTTTTAATTCTATATCCAGCTACACCACATTTAAAAAGAAAAGAAAAGAAAAAAGAAAAGAAAAGATAAGATAAGAGACGGGGGATTTAGATGTGTCTATACCAAAATGTTAACCATAATCACTTCTAAGTATATTAATTATAGATGAGTTTTATTTTTTGTTTATACTTTTATGTATTCTCAAAAATGTATAATGAACTGTTACTTTTAACATCTAACATTTTAACATTAACACTAAGCAAAAAATAAATAAATAAATAAAATAAAAAAAAATAACCTTAAGCAATAAAACCATATTAAAAGTGGAAAAGATGGGGCAAATGGGGAAGTATTTTGGACTTATGTTCCTGACCCTTCATGGGTAAGAGCCCTTACCTGGGCTGATCCCCCACCTAACGTAGTCACCAATAATACAAACACCGTGGTCATCCAGGAGGGCTATGGGTAGGGCAAGGAAGTATAATTACACAGGGGTCACCACCCAGCTTCCCTTTTGTATGACACAAAATCAAACCACTGCTCCTTTGTATGTAAAATTAAAGAGAGGTTTCTGGCTTGTGTGGACACCAAAGGAAGGGACTATCACTAATTGCTACTGGGAGAGGTACAGAAAATGTAACTAAGACCTTGTCTGTACAAAAAGAAATTGACAGCCAGTTTGAAATGGAATTGCCATGGCCTAGAGCAAAGAATATCCTTACATGATATTATTCTACAGTGTCATTATAATTTTGTCCTTATAAATATATGTTTGTATATTTTCAGGAAACAACTCCAAGACCATGTGGATTCCTGCAACAGAAAGGAATTGACAGGACTTTTCCAGCCATGAAGACAGAAAAGAAGCAGTCCAGAGATGGAATACGCTGACTACACCTTGCCATACTAGCAGTCAGCAGCTGTGCGTCACTGCGGGTTACCCAGGACCAAACCAGAGAGGGTCGGACCTGCATTACCACCTTTTGTCCACCATCCAGAACTGAAATATCATTGCTGACATGTACACATAAGGAACTGTTTGACATTGAAATTGGGACTCAAAAAAAACTGTTGGCCCAGAAAGAAACTCACTACAGACTGATTCATTTACCTCTCAACATAACCATTATTGCTTGTCTCATTTTTGGTTCTTATAAGTGTATTTCTTGTATCATATGATCTCATTCATCTAGGGAAAATAATGAACAACATAAACTGATGAACAAAAACTGACCAGGAGACAGTCAATCAGACTGTCAAACCTCAGAGGGAAGGTGGCGGGGGGGGGGGGGGGGGGAGCGTAAGCGGGAGAGATCAACCAAAGGACTTATATGCATGCATATAAGCCTAACCAGTGGTCACAGACAACAGGGGGTGGGGGCATACGTGGGGAGGGGTTTGGGATGGGAATGAGGGGTTGAATAAAAATATGGGATCTTTTTTTTGATCCTTAATCAATAAAGAAGTGTGTGTTTTTTTAAGTGAAAAAGGAATAACGTTATAGTAATTCTCTCCACTTTAAACAAATGTAATTTTTCTTGGTGTAATGCATCTCTGAACTCATTAAAATAAATAGTCATTCAAAGACTCATACTTTTCCAATAAAATTAGCGATCCCCAAATTAACATGTAAGAAGTGGGGCAGGTGTAATGGATTCAGGTGTAATGGAACTATAACATTTTATTAATATTACTAGAGGCCAGGTGCACAAAATTCATGCACGGGGCTGGGTGTCCTTCAGCCCAGCCTGCACCCTCTCCATTCTGGGATATCTCTCACAATCCAGGACTGCTGGCTTCCAACTGCTCGCCTGCTTGTCTTCCTGATTGCCCCTAACCACTTCTGCCTGCCAGCCTGATCACCCCCTAACCACTCCCTGCCAGCCCGTTTGCCCCCAACTTCCCTTCTCTGCTGTCCTGGTCACCCCTCACTGCCCTCCCCTGTAGGGTTGATCACCCCCAACTGCCCTCCTTTGCAGGCCTGGTGCCTCCCAACTGCCCTCCCTTGCTTGCCTGATCACCCACAACTGCTGTCCCTTGCAGGCCTGGTCCCTCCCAACTACCCTCCCCCGCTGGCCATCTTGTGATGGCCATCTTGTGTCCACTTGGGGACAGGATCTTTGACCACATGGGGGCAGCTATCTTGATCTTGTGTGTTGAAGTGATGGTCAATCTGTATATTACTCTTTTATTAGATAGGATTGTACTAAAATATTATGGAACCTTTTTCTGAGATGACAGCTCAGGCTCACCCATTGATGGTTTGTTCTCCAAGCGCCAGCCTCATATTCAGCTGTCAGAGGTGTGACCCAGTGAGCCAAAGTAGGGAAACTGTTGGGATTCCATATTCAGTTCCTCTTCGTTTGTTTCTAAAATTATCTTTTAAAATAACCTTTATTTTTAGTTACAATTGTCTATTTACTATCATCTTGATTATTTTTATTAATGTATCAGCACTAATTATGAGCTAATTGTTGTTGCTAAATCTTTCCTTCCAAAACAATACTCCACACACTAAACGATATTTGTAAATAAAGTCAGTAAGAAATAATCACACCACAATTACATTTCACAAGCACTTTTAAAATGAAAAAAGTATCACAGTTAATATCTAAAAAGTATGCTCTTCATAATAATTTTTAATTGGGGGTAATTATTAAACTATATTATGCCATTTTGTCTTTCAGTGTATCTCTGGAATATGCCATATTTTAGAAAAATCCTATCACCTTTTTAAACATGTGAATATTACTTTCATATAAATATAAAGCTTTGACCTTGTGATTTTCAGTGTTTCATTGCAATTTTACCAGCCTTTGGGCTCTGGCAGAATCCTGCTGTTTTCCTCACAATAAAATGACTTTAAAATAATGTTCCAGCACACACTTTACTTGGTGAGCACAGAAGATGAAGGCTTTAAAAAAAAATCCCTAATCAATCTATAAAGCACTCTTGAGAATTTCCAGCTACTGTTTGAATTCTTCACATGCAGAAATTTGTAGAAATGTGTGGACATTTTTCTCCTATTGTTTTCCATCAAATGATTCCCAGCTTATTAATTTGCAATCTTTATTCATGTTGGGTGAAAAATAATCCCAAAGGGGGGAAACTTCAAATTAAGCCATCAGAGCAGGGACTTACTTCAGCCCAAAGAAACCTCCATTGGAAATGATTCTGCCTTGTTGATGTTTCTTTAAAAGTCTCCTTACCAACATTTAATGAAATGGTTCCATTTTGCAAATAAAAGACATTTCAGTATGTGAACTGATTGTAAAAGGACTATTCCATCTCACATGAGTGAAGAAAAATGAGATTTTCAGAGACATGGTAACAGATTGTGACAGAATGTTTCCTCCTTACATCTTTCAGACACAAAAATCTGAGTAACAAATGCTTCAGTCCAAACCCACAGCATTGTATCCAGACTGCTTTGGTGCCTCTTTGTTCTTTATTGGTTTCTAAAAGGGTCTATCAATAAGGAAAATTTATGTTCTAATCTCTCCCATCCAGAATATCAAATCTTTCCTAAGGTCATGATTTTCTTTTAAGTCACAAAGAAATGTTAGTAGATGCTGATAAAAAGAGATTAACTGCAGTGGAAAAGGTCAGGTGCTCATCACCTGATTAAAACACTATGTCAACATAATACAGTAGTCAAGGTACAGCTTTCAGATAAATCAGGAATGGGGAAATAGTGATATATTTTAATACCCCTGGTTATGAGCATTCTGGTTTCACATGCTCACGGGAGGTTGTCAGGGGTAACAGAGTGGTTTGCTTTCATGAAAACTATTCATTGCAAGAATGTTATCATGCACTGTGAACCAACACAAAAATGGTTCATGAAATAGTACCTCTCCATAATATGTACCATTACTGATATTTTCTAAGCTATTCCCTTTTGTTATGCCTTTGACACCATTAAACTGGAGTATGACTTGCTAACTGTGACCTTGGACAAGTTATTTACCTTCTCTACATCTCAGCGTTTTCACTCCAAGTCCACAAAATTAAATGAAATAAGATTAGTGATGTTCTTGGCCCCATGAGCGCTCAATGAATGTTTATTCTCTCCTGTCCACAACACAGTTTTTACAATACTTAGAGTCTATGCTCATATTACTAGAATGTTGACCAAAAGCAAAAACTAAATGCATCAAAAATTAAAATAAAATGGCCGGGACCGGTTTGGCTCAATGGATAGAGCGTCGGCTTGGGGACTGAAGGGACCCGGGTTCGATTCCGGTCAAGGGCATGTACCTTGGTTGCGGGCGCATCCCCGGTAGGGGGTGTGCAAGAGGCAGCTGATCGATGACTCTCTCTCATCGATGTTTCTAACTCTCTATCTCTCTCCCTTCCTCTCTGTACAAAATCAATAAAATATATTTAAAAAAAAAAATTAAAATAAAATGTACCCACAGAGAGGATAGATGACTATAGTAAAAGTTCCTAATTTATCACACTTCCTTGGACCCATGGGCCTGCATGGTCCTCTTCCTCACCAAATGTGACTTGCTTTTATCAGTGGGATACAAGCAAATGTGGCATAAGCAGAAGCTTCAAAACTGCTTATGCATTGGGCTTGCCTTCCTGCTGCTGGGAACTCTCTCCTGTGACTTATGAGATGCTACCACCATGTGAACAAGTCTGCTGGGACCTGTAGGCCAGCCAAGAGCAGGAACTGACAGACCCAGCCTGTGAGAACGGTCATCCTAAAGCATGATAGACTAAGGCTGCATGAGACAAGCAAAAAAAAATAAAATAAAAAAATACCCAGCCCATCCCAGCCTGAATTTCTGACCCACAGCTATAGGAGCAAATAAAAAGCTGTTTTATTTGCTCCTATAGCTGTGGAGCAAATAATATTGTTAGTTAGTTAGTTAGTTAGTTAGTTAGTTAGTTTGTTTGTTTGTTTGTTTTATATTAATCCTCACCTGAGAATATTTTTAGAGAGTGTGGAAGGGACAGTGAGAGACAGAGAGACATCAATGTGAGAGATACACATTGATTGGTTGCCTGTTGAAAACACCCGGATGGGGCCTGGGGATCTAGCCAAGAATGTAGGTATGTGTCATAAATCGAACCCAGGACCCTTCAGACCAGCACTCTATCCACTGAGCCAAACCAGCTAGAGAAAAAACAGCTCTTTTTAAAGCCACTAAATTTGGGAGTGTTTTATTATGCAGCTCTTCCAACTGCGTAGTTATTTTCAACTTTGTAATACGAATTTTAAAAATGAGATTTGCTAATCTGCTTGAGAAGACATGGATTAAGGACATCCTTAACCAGGGGAAATAGGGTACAAGGACTTTTTCCAGAAATTCATGTGGCTTAACACCTTGATGACTGAGCTCCTAAACAAAGTATTTAATACATAAATACTCTCTATTTTCTGATTAGTGATCACATAGGAGAAGTAAAAGAAGGAATATTTTATTCCCAGATTACTTCCAGAAGAGATTGTTACTGATTGATTCGGTGTGATTTTTCCTGAAAAAGAAAGATGGACAAAATGGTTTTTTTTAATGGAGACCTTTTCCCAGTATTATCAAAGGGGAAAACATTGATTTGCCAACTCAAAAACTTGTCAAATATATGTAGGGATGAGATAATTATGGTAAAGTAGAAAAATTAAATAATAATAAGTTCATTACTAATTTAAAATGAGATTTTATCACTGGTCTTCTTGCATACTTTAATTTATAGAAGCCTAATCAAAACAGTCATTTTTAAATATAAAATTTGGGCAATAAAACACACATAAAAAGTATCCAAAAATAAATAACTACAGGACTACAAAATTTATATAAGCAAAAAAAGTATCCAAAAATAAATAACTACAGGACTACAAAATTTAATTATAATTTGATCTAAGGTAATGTTTTTAATCAGGAAACAAAAGTGTGTGGGTTTCTTAGTTGGACCCATCTTTTCTGACTTAGGAAATAAGAGGCAACCTAATATGTCAGTGTGTGGACTGTCGACCCAGTAGACACCTCCCTTGTGTAGAGATGGAGACATTAGAACCTGATGTGATTGAATATTCAATTGTTCACCTCTTCACTCTATCCAGAGTCACCCTCATCATAGGTCTCTCTTATAATTTGACTTCCACTATTATATTCTTCAAGGAAACTAATTAAGCCAACCCAAATATCCAGTATTCCTGACATTTATAGTCTTGCCCTAAAATGACACATTTACAGTCCTACTTATTAAAAGGAAACTATATTTACTTGTACAATAAAAAATTAATATATCTTTAAAATGTAATTTCTGTAATAGAATCCATTTTCTTTCCCAATTTCATAAGGCAATATTTTGCTCCGTTGCAAACACGTATGTCTTCTTTTATAATATCAAATAACTTTGGACTTGGAGAGACATTTGAGGTCATCAACTTTAACTAATCATCCAAAGTAGAAATCTTTTGTGCACCCTGTCTTTTTAACAGGTGAGTTAGCTAGTCGTGGCTTGAGCACTTCAAGTGACAGAGAACTAACTCATGGCTACACCAACAAAACAGTCACTTGAATGTCAGATGTCTTACGTAAAGAGCTCTTGCTTACAGTAAGCTCAAACTGATTCCCTATAGCTGTGATCCATTCATCTTTCCCTTTCTGTCCTCTGGCACTGCCTAGATTAAGCCTACTCCCAATTATACACGACAGCTCTTCACGTATTTGAAGGCACTGATACCATTCCCCAGGCTAAAATCTGGATTTAACAGTTCCTTCAATAAAACCGTCAGAAAACCCTTTATTAGTGCAGTCTAGCCTCCAAATGCAAGGAAATGACCGATGAAGCTTCTAGCCTGTGGACTGAGATCTGATCAAATGTGCTGGATGTGGTCTGATACTGCAGAGTCCTACTCACCTCTTTATTATGGCATTATCTCTTTTAACAGTCATGCCACACTAGGGATTCCCATCCAGCCTCCAGTCAGCTAAAACACTAAGAGCTTTATTAAACAAACTTCTATTAAGAGGACAGCCCATATTTTTCTTGTAGAATTTTTAATCTGAGTGCAAGGTTGAAAGTTGCCTCTAATTTCCCTCTTGTTACCGTCATCCATCACCCTCATCTATGGAAGTTTCTCTTAATGCTAATTGCTTCAACTCCCTTCCTCAGCTTTTTTTTTTTTTACCATCATCCAACTACCAATAGGCTAGTAGGCTAGAGCTCATCCAAAGTCTAGTGGCCCACCCTTAGAGGCTACTGAGGGACATGTGGGTGCTGGTCCTTTTAACATGTGCTTCTCCGTGTCATGCTAAAATCATAAGGCTTTTTGTGTGGTTTTCTTTCATTATAAAATGATGAATCACTACCACAAAGGCATTGGATTTCTGGCAAAAATCATCCTTGTTTGATAGAGAATGCAACGTACCCTGAGAGTCTGCTAACGTTAAATGTATGAAGATTGGTTTTAAAGAGGAAAAAATGCATTTTTCACACATGGTATTTATTGGGTCGGCAGCTAAGTAATTGCGGATTTTTTAAAGAAAATCAAAGACAATTTTTTCATGGAACTAAATAACTTTATTCTTTAATGTATTGCCCATTTTGATCAATGACCTTTTGCCATCTTTCAGGCAGCATCATAATCCCACGTTCAAAAAACTTCTGGTTTTTATTAGCAAAAAACTGAATCAGGTACGATTTGACATCATCATCATTATTGAAATTTTTACCATTCAAGGAGTTTTGTAAAGATCGAAACAAAAAGTAATCAGATGGTGCAAGGTCAGGACTATATGGTGGATGTGGCAAAACATCCCAACCAAGCTCCATTAATTTTTGCCGAGTGACCAAAGATGTGTGTGGCCTTGCATTGTCATGATGGAATACAACACCTTTTCGATTTGTCAATTCGGGCTGCTTTTCTTCAACTGCATTGTTTAATTTCGTTAGTTGTTCAATGTAGACATCAGAATTGATCGTTCGGTTGGGTGGTAAGAGTTCAAAGTAGACAATTCCTTTGTAATCCCACCAAACTGATAACAAAACCTTCTTTTGATGAATATCAGCTTTTGATGTTGTTTGAGTTGGTTCACCTGGCCTGCTCCACGATCTTTTCCGCTTGATATTGTTGTAAACAACCCATTTTTCATCGCCAGTTATCAGTCGTTTTAAAAATGGATCATTTTCATTACGTTTCTTTAGCAAATCGCAGCTGCTAATGCGTTGCGTTAACTGTGATTCTTTCAGTTCGTGAGGAACCCATGTATCGAGTTTTTGAACATAGCCAAGTTGTTTTAAGTGATTTTCAATGCATGTATGTGATACATGAAGCTTCTCTGCAATCTCACGTGTTGTACTGTGACAGTCCGAATTGATTATTGCTTTGATTAGGGCGTCATCAACTTCAACTGGACGACCAGAGCGTCTTTCATCTTTGAGTGAAAAATTACCAGAACGAAATTTGGCAAACCAATTTTGACACTGCCATTCTTTTAAGGCTTCGTCACCATAAACAGCACATAACTTTTTATGAGCTTGTGATGCGTTTTTCCCTTGCGGAAATAAAAAAGCAAAATATGACGAAAATGTTCCTTTTGATTTTCCATTTTTCAACGAACGCCAAACAAAAACTACAAAACAGATCAAAAAACTTTTTTTACTGATTAACAGCTGAATAGCCAACTATCAAATACAAAATGTGTTTTACATTTGTACTACGTCTGCAAACCTAAAAATTCAACTGAAGCCATATATGTGTGAAACCAGCAATTACTTAGTTGCCGACCCAATATTACCATTTTTACTTTATAGCTGGAAAAATTTAATCTGGCTGAAACTGCAGGTTCCCTGGAGTCAGAAGCCTGCATTTGAATTCTAACTCAGCCCAATATGATATCAGCTACATGACCACTGGCAAACTACTTTTGTGGTTATAGTTAGTGGTCCCTCCTCCTAAGACTGTAATGTGCATTAAATAAAATGATACATGCAAATCATGTGACATAGTACCAGGAAAATAGTAAGGTCTTGATAAGTATTATGTATAGTTACTAGGGCCTAAGACAAGAGAGTTAGAAACGTGGCAAAGGCAGGATCTGAAGCAAAGCTTGACTCCAAAGCAACTACAAATATGCATAGTCAAGGAAACAGAGAATTAATTTTATCTTTCTCCTAGCAAATACAATTTGTCTCCCTGACTATATTGTTTGATTCGATAAAAATAAAAAAAAAGCATTTTGAGACTAATAAAAGAAAAAATGCACCTGAAGACACAGCCCAATTAGGGATTTTTATAATGACAAGTTAAAGACAAAATACAGGCTAAGAATGAGGTCACAGGAAAGATGAGTTACAAGGCAGACAAGCCGTAGCTAAGGCAGAGCATTGGTGAGGCAGCAACAAATTCATTTGCTGTCACTGAGAGGCTAAATTATTCATTAGCATTAAATATTATTTACAGGCACATCGATATTATTAAGGATATAAATCTCAAAAGAAGACATATACATGGTCAACAGATATATTTTTTAAAGTTCGACATCACTAATCATCAGGAAAATGCTAATCAAAATCACAATGAAATATCACCTCACACTTGTTAGAACTGCTGCCATCAAAAAATATAAAAGGTAACAAATATTGGCAAGGCTATAGAGAAAAGGAATCCTTGTGCAACTGTTGGTGGGATTGTAAGTTTTCATACACCCATTATGGAAAACAGTATGGAGGTTCCTGAATGGCTTAAAAATAGAACTACCAGATGATCCCACAATCTCGTGTCTGACTATGGACCCAAAGGAAAGAATATCATTATCTAAGTGTCCATCAAAAGAAGAATGGATAAAGGAAATGTGAGACAAACACACACACACACACACACACACACACACACACAATGCAATACAATATTAGCAAGCTTTACAATAAAAAAAAACTATCATGTGACAATATTAATGAACTTCAGTGGCATTATGTTATGTAGAATAAGCCAGGCACAGAGAGACAAATACTGCATGACCTCACTTTTATTTGTAATCTAGAAAGTTGAATTCATAGGATCAGAGAGTAGCATGGTGGTTGGCAGGGGCTTGGGGTGGTGGAAATGCAGAGATGTTGGTAAGAGAGTATCCAGTTTCAGTTATACAAGATGAACAAGGTCTGGAGATGAGAAGTATAGCATGGTGTCTATAGTTACTAATACAGCATTATGTACTTGAAATCTGCTAACAGAGTAGATCTTAAATGTTCTAACCACACAAAACTAAGGTAACTATGGGAAATTATAGATTTGTTAATTAGCTTAATTGTGATAATAATTTCAAAATGTTTACATATTATCAAATCTCATTGTACACCTTACCATATACAATTTTTTGTCAATTCTAACTCAACAAAGTTAGGGAAGGAAAAGTCATTAAGCTAGAAGACAAATGTTAATGTGTGTTTTTTTTAGTAAAAAAAGATCCATTTTCATATTGTAGCAAAGGTGAGGAGGTTATACTACCGTGTTTCCCCGAAAATAAGACATCCTCCAAAAATAAGACCTACTTACAGGTTTCCTTCTGAGTGAAATACAAGGTATTCCCCCAAAAATAAGGCCCCCCCCCAGGCTAAACATGAGAGATTTGGTCCACTGATTCTGAAAGAAATGGAGTCACAAGAAATTCACTAGGAAATTCAGGAATTGGATTGTTATGATGATGTTCCAGAAGATGATGGCATGATTGTCATTGAATAAATGAGTAAATTCTTGATACTGTAGGATTCACAGTTTTTCTGGTTTGTGTTGACAACTACTGTACTACTGTAATACCGTACTGTATACAGGTAATAAATTTCCTTTATTTTCATTTAACAATAAATGTGTACCGTATTCTTCTTCATGGAAAAATAAGACATCCCCTGAAAATAAGACCTAGCGCATCTTTGGGAGCAAAAATTAATATAAGACGCTGTCTTATTTTCGGGGAAACAGGGTAAATACATGTAACTGGAATAAAGGCAACAAAAAAGAACATCTGAAACAAGACAGGTAAGATACAGGGATAAAGCATAAATTTTGCTTATCTTAGTTATTTGATTAAGAAGACAAATGGAAATAACAGAAATTCTAAAGAGCATTCTTCCACTTTCAGGTTACCAGACAGTCTAATGTATATTTAATTAACCACAATCTTTTAAACTATATTAAAGATTCAAGAAGTCAGAAAGAAAGCAAATCTGTCACAAAACATACTTTCCAAAGAATAATTCTCAGCTACAAATTATTTTATTTTAATATATTTTTATTTATTTCAGAGAGGAAAGGAGAGGGAGAGAGAGATAGAAACATCAATGATGAGAGAGAATCATTGATCAGCTGCCTCAGGCATGCCCCCCACTGTGGATGGGGCCTGCAACCCAGGCATGTGCCCTGACCATGATCTCCTGCTTCATAGGTCGATGCTCAACCACTTAGCCACACCAGCCACGCATATTCTTTTATTTCAAACAAACAATAACATCAATATTCTACTATAAAAGTAAAAGTTTTCTGGATTTAATTCTAAATGTTGAAGTTTACTTAAAGTGAGTCAACCATTGACATACAACCAGAGCTTCTCTCAACACTGAGATTGATGAGAAAAGACAGGGAAATGTCAAAGTGCTGTGTCCGTGAAATACCAGGGAGAATGACATGGACAGATTCCGGAGCATGACAAAGGCAGGAAACTTTTCTTTCCAATTATGGCTTAAAGTCAAATAACTGAAGGGTATAGAAAAACTTACTTTATTCAATTTAATCAAGTCCTGCTTTTCTTGCCTGACAAGTAGAAAGGTTCTGTAGGAAAGACTGAGTCATACACAATTCTGGTATAATCTGTTGGAATTCTTGTTCAATATACCTAAACTGATGAAAAAAATATGCAAAACATTCTTTTTTAACTGCTCAGGTATCTTAGTTCTCAAGCAAAATTTACTACTTTTAAAATAAGTAAGTCACTAAAATGTGGCATATACAAATGGGTAATGATCTTGGTTTAGGATCAGTCAATGGGTAATGATCTTGGTTTAGGATCAGTTCAGCTGCAGCATCCTTTAAACAGTGAACATTTAAAGAGGAAGCTCGGTAAGAATTATACCGTCTTGGAAACTAATCCCAAACCAAGGAGCCAAGGTTGCCTGACAGCTCTGATGCAGCCATAAGACCCTGAGAATACTAAAATGCATGCCATTGCCAAGGGCAGCCAATCCTGTTTCAGGTTCTTCTGCCAGACAGATCCCAAAGTAGGAACCACTTTTTTATTATTGATTTCAGAGACAAAGGGAGAGGGAGAGAGATAGAAACATCAATGATGAGAGAATCATTGATGGGCTGCCTCCCGCACGCCCCTCCCCCCGCCCCCTCTCCCATATTGGGAATTGAGCCAGCAACCCAGGCACATGCCCTTGACTGGCATCAAACCCAGGACCCTTCGGTCCACAGGTTTTATCCACTGAGCCAAACCAGCCATTTAATATGTATCTTTAGCATGTCTCCAGAGAAAAACAAATTAACAATAACACCATCATTTTCCTATCCAACAACTCATATGTGCTCCTCAAAACTCTAAAAATTATTTTTTTAATATATAGAAATAAAAATTCAGGCTCAGAGACATAAAAACTTGCTTAAAATTTGACTTCTAATAAACAGAGACAAGACTCAAACCTCCGCCAGCTTACTGAAAAATTCACACTTGCCCAATTATATAGTATTATCTCTCCAAATCCCCTAACCTGCAAAAGCTATCCATGGCCCTTCTCCAAAGTTTTACTTGCTTTGTCTCTAAGGATGCTTTCCCTTTTTTAAGAAGAGCAAGAAATATACGGAGAAAAATGTAGCGCATCTGTGGCATTTTTACTTATAACAAAAATTATATTTCTCCATGAAGATAAAATACAAGAGAACACACAATGGTCATCACAAGTTTAGAAGGACTACAGGAAAATGTCTCAAGAGCACATGCCCTGCTCATGCTCATGGTGGTCAAAATGGCCAGGGATGGTCATTCTTTTGCATTGCTGGAGTGAGAAGGACCAGCTGTGGCTATGGGGCCCATAGAGGGTGTGAACTTCTATGTCCACATTAGCACCAGCCCTGATCAGGTAAGCTAAAGTAACACATGAACCAAAATAGAAAACTTTTATTCCACCCAGCCACATCTGCAATTGGCATATGTAGACTATATCAAGGTGTGAAATTTTTAAAAAAGTGCTCAATGTTGTTAAAAAAAAAAAAAAAAAAAAAAAGCATCCATCATTTAACTCAAAGGAACCACTTTGGGTTGTAAAGCAGCTTCATATTTTCAGCCCATCTGCAAACTCTCCTGGAGAAATGCTGACAAAATATGAACGAGCTAAAAAGTTTTAAAAGGCTGCCTGAAGCTAAAGAACAAATAAATAATATATCAGAAGTAAACACAGTTGTTTCATAGACACACCATTGCTAGAAACATCACTCAAAATATATATCTAATAATGTGTGGTCAGTAATGTTCCTTTTTTTATGGGTAATGTGGTACCATGCTATTACACCACTGAAGCAGCTATCAAATGTTCCTTTAGGTGCTTTCATGTCATTCATTCTCTGGTAGCAGTTTAGGCGATTGAGAATTAAATCTTTCAGTTCACTACAGTATCATTTAAAATGTCTGCTTTAGGCAAGAACATTCAATGGGGTAAAGAGAGTCAATTCAATAAATGGTTTTGGGAAAATTGGACAGACAAGTGCAAAAAAATGAAATGAGACAACATTCTTACACACCATGTAAAGAATAAACTCAAAATGGATTGAAGACTTAAATGTAAGACTTAAAACCATAAACCTTCTGGAAGCAAACAAAGCAGTAAAAGCTCAGACATCTCTCTTAGCAACATTTTTTCTTATATATCTCCTTGGTCAAGGGAAAGAAAAGTAAGATAAATATCAAACTAAAATGTTTTTGCACAGAAAAGGAAACCATCAGCAAAATGAAACAACCTACTGAATGAGAGAACATATTTGCCAATTATATACCTGATAAGGGGTTAATATCTAAAATGTATAAAGAATGCTCTATTCATAGAACTAAAGGAAGTTCCCTTGGGATGGAACTTCATCTTCAGGCAAAAGTAACAAAAGAGCAGAACAGTAAGGTAAGTTGGGACTACATTATTGCAAGCCTTATAAGTCATGGAAGAATTTGGACTTTATTATAAAGACAATGAAAATCCACTAAAGAGTGGTAAGCCAGGATTATCTATGTTTTTAGAGGAATCACCACAGTGTGGAGAATGAATGGAGAGGGAAAACTGTTGCAGTAACTCAAGGAAGACATAATAAGGGCATAGCAGGCAGGATAGACCTAAATAGAAGGATTTGTAAGATATTTATTTTTTTAATATATTTTATTGATTTTCCACAGAGAGGAAGGGAGATGGATAGAGAGCTAGAAACATCGATGAGAGAGAAATATCGACCAGCTGCCTCCTGCACACCCCCTACCAGGGATGTGCCCGCAACCAATGTACATGCCCTTGACAGGAATCAAACCCGGGACCTTTCAGTCCACAGACCGATGCTCTATCCACTGAGCCAAACAGGTTTTGGCGGATTTGTAAGATATTTAGCAGGTAGAAACAATAAGCCTTTATGATTTATCACATGAATGAGATAAGGGAGGGCAAGAAGGAATGAACAATACCTAAGTGTCTGGCCTTAGGGAATGGTTTGGGGAATGGAGGCTGAGATGAGTTCAGTTTTGGGTATTACTGAGATATTCCAATAGCTATTTACTATAGTTAGTATGATATGTAACTCAGGGGGAAAAATGGGACTTAATATTTTAGAATCACCAGTAGAAACGTGAACAAGCCAGAAAGTGGGTCTCATACAAAGAGACTGGAGAGAGTAAGAAAATCAGATTAGAACCTTGAATGACGAGATCCTAAAGAAAGCTAAAAAGCAGTACCTTGAGAGAAGAGAACAAAGAAAAGAGTGTACAAAAAAAAATACAGCCCAAGGAAATAAAGCATTTCAAGAAGGTAGGGATGGTGACAAGTGCACAGACAAGGAGGTTTGACAGGTGGATTTTGGACACACTGGGGTGACAGCAAGACTTGCAGCAAAGACCAGCAAAGATACAGGAGCTGAATAAAGCCTCTTCCTGAGTAAGAGAGATCAGCAAATTGCTGATGACAGAACAGAAGGACTTCAAAGTAAATGCCAGAAAGCTCCAAGGTTTTTATCTAAGGGCAGGTGTGGGGTTTTAAATTAATTTTTAAAAGGATGATAAGTCTGCATTGACATCTATCACTACGAGTATTCTGCTCATTACAGGAAGCCGATTCGTTCTGCAAAGTGGAAGGCTATTCCAGTGGCTCAGCGGCGCTTCCTTTGATTAGGGATGCTGTGGCATTACCGGGTGAAAGGGTTTTATCATGGGGGGTTTTTTTATATATATTTCAGCTGGCAACATAATTCTTACTTCCTGAGGTAAAACTCAAACTCATTTCCTACTAAAAGGATCGACACATAAATCAGTTGTCACACAGAGCTCCTGAGGAAGTATTGAGTGATTTCCATAAGAATTATTTGCCCACGTGCAGGCTGCAGTGAAAACTGCCAACTCTGGAAATAGTTTTAAACGCAGGTCCTTTCCCAGGCCTCACAGAAAGAGCACTGCACCGTTATTCCTAAATTTCAGTGGTGTGTGGCACCTGTCGTCTGATGACTCGGACAATGGGTACTGCCCTACAGAGAGAAATAGAAGATTCTGCAGTCCTAGCTACACCTACCATCAAAACAGTACCAGAAGTCACCTGAACTTAATCTTCCTTTAGCTTCCCAAGCTAAATATTGACCTTTTCAGTACCACATAAAAAAAAAACAGATTTTAGATTTTTTTTTTTAAATCACAGAATTATGTAACTGAAAGAACAGTAAGATGTTACCGGCCAACTACTTCTTCCTTGGTCACAACAGAACTTTAAAACTCTCCCTAAAAGTCAACCATCCACCTGCCAAATACATCTGACAAATGCCTGTGCTGTGATGCACGATGATGTTGAAAAAGCCCAATACACAAGGTGTTCTCCTGGGAAACTGGTAAGAGTCACTCGGCTGTCCTACCTACAATTAGGTTTGTCATGAAAATCAGAAATAAAGGTCATATTGACAGACTAGAAGAGAAATGGCTCACTAGAATTCATTGTTCTACCTACTGTAAGGAAATGGTTAGGAATGCCATTGAGGATTCCTTTCCCTACATGCTGGAGTCCTCTTCGTAAACACTCACAGGGAAATTTTCTCTCTGGTTTTCATCAGAAGGATCATAGTGCTTCTCCCAAATATCTACTGTCGAATACAATCCATGGCCCCTATGCCTGAAAGTATCTGTCAATTATTTGCTAATATTCTCTGGGACTGCTTTATCCCACCATCAACATAGAAGACAATATCAAGAGAAACACAGAGCAGAGAATAAAATCTGTGCCAAGAATGGAGAAGAGCAGAGGGAAAACTGCTGCCCGCCACAGACAGGGATCTTGTGGCCATTGTCTGTGTATGAGTGTGTGTGAGTATGTGTGTGTATATAAGCATATTTTTTTTTCTTTCTAAACATTTCATAATACAGAACCCACTATTTTAAACAGTATATGAGTTATCTCTTGCTGAGGAACAAATTGTCATAAAATGTAGCTGTTTAAAAGCAAACATGTGTTATCTCAAAGTCACTGCAGTTCAGGAATCTAGGGCAGTGTCCTGAGTCCTCTGGCTCAGGTGTCAATCACCATGTGGGCTGAGGCTGGATTTGGGGAGGCTCTGTTTGCAAGCTCCTTCACAAGGCCTCAGGTCCTTGCTGGCTAGTGTTTAGGGACAGGTCCCGGCTATATGGGCTTCTCCATAATATCACTCCCAATGTGCAATGTGCATCCAGAGTAAGGCTCAGAGAGAGTGAAAGAGAGACAGAGGAGAGAGGCAACAACGCTGAAGCCTACATTTGGAATTCAATCCCATCACTTTCACCATATTCTACTCATTAGATGCCAGCCACGAAGGGGCTGCATACCAGGAGGCGGGGGTCCCTGGAAGTATTTCAGAAGCTGCCCACTGCATAGTTACAGTCATTTTCTCACGTTACAGAGATTCACTCGTATTGGGATCTGAGGTGAGAAAACTGGGTTTGATACGGCAAAAAAAAAAAAAAAAAAAAAAAAAAAAAAAAAAAAAAAAAAAAAAAAAAAGCAAAATGAAACTGATTTTAATTTTCTAAACTATAGCCATGGGTGCAGAAAATGGAATCAAATTGGTCAGTCAGTCCTTCACCTTGACCATTCTTTGGTCAATGACTAAGGCCCTTTCTGAGGCTGCACTATGAATATGAATCCCTATGGCTTTATTTTTTGCCTAGGAATCAATTCTAACTACATTCTAACCTGGTACAAGTTATTCCTGGAAAAGGACAATGACATCTGGAATCTTAAAATAATCTTATGGGCCTTATCAGAATAGGATTTTGCTATAAATTAGTTACAAATGTCCAGGAATATTCAGAGTGCATCGAATCCATTTTTTTTTGGGGGGGTTGTTAGAATATTCCCAGATGATCATTTTTCCCTCCTGTCTCTCTCCTACTGATGGACATCACAATGTATGCCTTTCTCCTATTAACACTCCCTTTCATGGTCAAATGTGCTCTGGTTTGAATAATAAATGATAAAACAAACTTATTTCTAGGTAATGCTGTGTGCCTTTTTCTAATTTTCATCCTCTTTTTAAATTGGGACTTGTTTAAGGAGCTATATAGAGTGGAATGGACAGCGAGCACTCCTTATCCTCTTCTTTTTCTAGCGAGAAAGGTTCAAAGAAGAAAAAAATAGAATGGAAAAAGTGAAATGCTCATTACCGACTCTCTCAGTCTCTCAATCTTCCAAGCAGCGGTGCCCGTTCGACATATATTTAATAAAAGCAGAAAAGGCCCAGACTATTGAACAGTTTGAAAAAATATATTTGGACAAGTAACACTCAAGGACAACATGAAGGACAAAGTAAACCAATTTCTCAGAAAATCAAGGACAAGTCTGTTTTGACTCCTGGGCAAATGAGAGCCTCCTGGGCATCTGCGGGAACAGGCAGAGCACACACAGCAGAGGGCTCCAATCCACGCCAACTCACACAGGCCACCGCTTCCCGGCCAGGGCTTTTCCTGGGCCCTGCCAGAAGAGATCCTATAGATGGGCAACCACACAGTTTCCTATATCCTCTGGCTTTAACTGGTCAGGGGAGAAGCGTTGCTATGTGCAGTGCTGTGCCCACAAGCATCAAGCTCAGGCTCAATTTCATTTTCCTTTTCTTTTCAAATTCCAAATTCCTTCATTATCATGACCTCATCCTTTGCCTTTAGCAAACTTCTCCCCTAACTTTCCCAGAGGTAGGAGGTGAAGACATATTTCTCTACCTCCAATTATAACTTTGCTCACACTATAACATTATGAGCATGGGAAGGGAACCCTGTTGCCAGGGAAACCAGGAGCCATGCACAAGTTCAGCCTCAAGTTGACTCTAATTGGTCAAAATCTAGCTGTGTGCGTGACTCATCTCAGTTTTGTAGAAATGAGAAGGTAAAATACTTCATAATCCCTGTGACTTATTATACATTTTATTCATATCTTCATAAAGTCCTGCTGACCTGTACCTTTTCTCCTGAATTCACTAACTTAACTCATTTATTTCCACTAACAGAGGATAATATTCAACATGTTTAGAACACACATGGCGTAAGAAGTACCAACCAAAATAGATGTATTCAACCAAGTCAGAATGTCTACCAATTGTAGACAAGAATTGAACCAGAGCATTGTAGCCACCATCAGTGCAATGTCTAACCTGAATACCTCCCCTTTCTCCTAGCAAATATACAATTGAATACACCATATACAATTAAATAAAAATTGGACTTTGATGTGAAATTCATCCATGCCTCATGTCAAATCTCATTATAATACTTTTTTTTTTAAATCATTTTATATGTCACCTTCACAGGAAGAAAGACACTGTGTGGAGAAGGATGTTAAGGGCACTGTATATAGGAAGGTCTTTGAGATGTAAGTTTCAGAAAAAAACATCTTCACTTCCTAGTGTGGTTGGAGTGGCCCGGTGGTGGTCAGTGTGTTGTTTCTGAACTGTTCTGTGCTCCCCCTGCTGGGTCCCTGGCATGATTGCACTCCCCAGCCCTTTTGTGCTTGAGTGGAGCCAAATAATTACTTCCAATCAAAGACTTGTGCGAAGTGAAGTAGGTAGCTCCCAGGCAGAATGTTGAATTCCTGCTGTGAGACCACCCAAGGCCAGCTACTAGCCTCTCACAGGATAGCTGCTATTTCAGCCTTGATCCCCCAGGGAGGGGGCCTCGAATTAGAACCCTCCAGCTGACTCACAGTGAACATACAGCGTGAGCACAAAATAAACTTGGCGGTTTTAAGCCACTGACATTTTTAGATTTGTTTGTTACTGAGACATCCTATAACCTGTCCTGACTGATATATTATAGTTCTAAGATCTTATTATTGGAAGCTCCTGCTTTGTGGCTTTAATTCTGAGATACCCCCTTCAGTGGTTTTAAAAATGAAGTTTATACACTCCCTCATCTTGTACACAAAATTCAGGAGGCTAGGGAAGAAAGTCTATACTGTTCATTAAATCCTCCAAAACTTCTGATTTTTGCGTTATCTTGTTGCTGATTCTTAAATAATCTATGAATTTAGTCTACAACCCTGTCACGTAACCTCTTGTTGCCAACTTTTACTTAGATCCCCTCCTTGTCTTTGTAACCTGCGATCACTCATCATCTGGCTATGACAAACCTGTCCATCACCTGCTTCCTGACCCAGCTCTCAAAATGTATTTGATCTCAATGAGATTGATCTTTTTTTTAAACTATATTTTATTGATTTTTTACAGAGAAGAAGGGAAAGGGATAGAGAGTTAGAAACATCAATGAGAGAGAAATATTGATCAGCTGCCTCCCACACACCTCCTACTGGGGATGTGCCCGCAACCAAGGTACATGCCCTTGATCAGAATCAAACCTGGGACCTTTCAGTCTGCAGGCTAATGCTCTATCCACTGAGCCAGACTGGTTAGGGCTCAATGAGATCAGTCTTTAAACTACAACTGGTCATTGATGTGTAAAGTAGATATCAGAAAATGTTTTGTAATCACTGAGGCAGAGTTCTGTGAGAGCAACAGTGTGGATAGTCCTACTCTGAGACCTTGTTCCTAAGAAAGGTAAGAAACGTGCCTATTAGGAATTTCAACTAGGAACTCCTCAAAAGCATGAAGGGTCTATGTAATAAGTAAATTCTCTAGAAGCAGTTCACCAAATGGGTGCACAAACCTAGCTTCTTTACTAGTTTAGGTCATTGAATTTTCATAAACTAACCCTAAACTGATTCACCTTTAGATGATGCAGTGAAGTAATAATATCATCCTCTTCAGACCCTTAAATTATTTAAGAGGCTGAATAAAATTCTTTAGCTTAGCTCTCCCCTTTCTGCTAAGCCCTATATTAACTTGGCATGATCCCAACAGAAATATTATATCTGTTGCTCATTTAAGACCATGAAATCCTACTTGCTCGTCAGCTTTATGTATATCCACATATTCAACTAAGATGCCTCTGTAAGGTTCAGAACTGTTGCAGATTCTTATCTCTGTGTATTACACATAACTTTATCATCAGTGGTTTATTTTGGATGCTTATATTTAATTTGCTCATCAAAATCTCTAATAAGAGTATACTGAATAATTTATGGTATTCCATATAAGATATATTAAGGATAACACAACATGCACATATAGATAGGATCTAGATAATCTTGAAGCAAAAAATCTATTGTTATTTGCTAAAAGAAAATAAGCATTTTATATGTGGCATATATATTATTTGTTATTACTGCACAGAATACTGAACATTTTATGCTTTGCAAAGTACCTGGGAATCATCCTTCTAATATTTAGGGCAAGAGAATTAAATTACATAGACTATAAAATATAAGTAAAAATCTAATACTCTCTTTCTTTCAAACATTCCTTGTAAACAATATGTCAGTATTAGTATTTTTTAATCAGGTAAGGGTTGCTTAAATCAAGATCGGTCTTTGAGTGTCCCACTTCTAAGTAATTTTAACATTTCAAATAAAATTATGCTTTTCCATGCCTTTTTACATTTATCAAGTATGTTTGCATATTTGCTTTTGCTTCCCTAGAGGGGAAAAAAAAAAGTAGAATGTCAGAGTCCCCTGGCGGTAGCCTAAGGGAACTGCACTAGACGGAAGTTAACCGGTTCCAATGTGATCCTCGCCTCAAGGAGAGCACAGGTGCGCTCACTTCTCTCCACCGTGAGAGAGGCATTCTTCTCCTGGCCTGGTGTGAAAGAGTGAAAGAGGTTGTAGCCATTCCTTCCTGAGAAGCCAGAGCAGTGTATCCCAATGATGTTACCTTTCCAAGGGTCAATTTGAATGCTGAAGTCTTTTATTAGTAGAACTCTACTGTTTTTCATCAATCCCTCAAAAGTAACTATGGGGTTACTAGATTACAAATGGGATAAACTATGACAGAAATGCCACTTTCTCAGCAATCTTAAATTTAGTTTCTTTCTTTACTTTAGAACCATGCATTTCTTCCAGATTAAGATGATGGTGATGATGATAGTAATACCAGTAACAACCCCATAATCACAACCCATATCTTAAAAATGAGAAAAACTACAGTTTTTCTGAGTTACTTTTGCCAGTGAGTGGCTAAAATGGGGCTAAAATCCAGGTACTCTGTTTCCTGGATCAGAATTTTCCCTCTGTAAAACTGGTGAACTATTTAACAGCAGAGTTGAAATAAGCAACTGTGAACAGAACACCTCTTAAGTGTGTCAAATCAATGTGGAGTCTGTACAGATAATGCACTCCCACAGAATAGTAAGGGTGCAACATTGACTGTGTTTTTCATTAATGTTTTAAAACTATTCAATTCAGACGATACTAACAGTAAACTTGTGGTAATTTAGATACGCTGTGCTTTTTCTACCTCTGTACTATCCCAACCAAGTAATGTGAAAGCATTAATTTTAAAAGCAGCAAACTGCCCTGTTGTTCTAATGCCTCTGGGTAAATAAGTCTGTCTCTCTCACCCTGCCTCCTTGCCTCCCTGACTCCCTCCCTCTCTCTGTTTCTCTCTCTGCCTTTCTCACCAAGCCTCCCTCCAGTGCCCCCTGGGACAGCCCTCTTGACCAGACTCAGCCGTTCTCAGTAACCAGCTCTTCTTCTCACCAGCCCATTCTCAGTAGCCAGCTCTGCCCCTTCCCCCAGCCTTAGTAATTAATTGTGCTATTATTGTGAATTAATTGTACAAGCAAGTCAGTGTTTAGCCTAATTAAGAGTGAAGCCAACAAAATATTTAGAGCACCACTCCAGCAGAATTTGCATTTAGCCTTGAATCAGCAGCCAATCAAGCTTTCCAGCCATTGGCTCAGTACTTCAGGATTCATGAATATTTACAGCTAAGCTTTCTCCCCACCCCAGCTCCTAAACCCTGCCCAGGGCTTCAATCCTTTACCCATCCCTACTAGCATATACCCATCGCTTTGAAAATAATAACGTACTCTTATTTTCTTTTACTAATACCTACATTAATATCCCTGAAGGTCAACAATTTTATCAGTATAGCTCAGACCAAAGTTGTATAGCTTAACATTATTAAAGACTATTTCAATTTTTTCTTGCTATTTCCCAAAATAAATTTAGCACCTTTGAAAACAGAGAGTCAAACACACAAACATTCCTTTCTGAGACTGAAGCTATCATGTACAGAGTGGGAGCAGGTCAACCAACTGTGTACTTGAAAAGCAATAGCAAGTGACAATCGCAGTTCTTAACAGTAAAAGTATGTTTCAGAGCTTCTACCGCTAGGTCAGTGGTGACTAACCAGAGCAAAACAGTTTGAGAAAGGACTCTGAAAACATTCGTGAAAGTTTCAAAAATAGCAAACTTAGTAAAGAGAACAATACTGCCTGGAGTAAAACTTCACCCTGAATTTTTCCACTTAAGAGTAATTCAGCTTTGGGGAGAAAATAATCTGCTAAAATCTGTACCTCAGGCAACAGAAACTGAAGCTATAAATCAGAGAGTCTTTTTTAATACCATGTGTGGACACAGTGATGGGCTGAAGTATGGGGCATTCTTTTAAAAATGAGGTTAAGAGTATCAGAGCTAAGGCTTAAGTAAGCTGGGAGCAATGGATTTTAAAAACACTAAATCTTGAATAATTCCCTCCAACCCATAGACAAGTCTATGCAGTTCCTTTTGCTGTCCCCTCTGTACCACTCATTTTAGATTTTAGGTAAGTGTCCATTTCAAATACTCCCTCCTGTCATCTCCCTTAGACGTTTAATGAGCATTCCTCATTAGCTCTTATAAAACTTATCAGGATGATAACAGAAGACAGGCAGTCTAATCCATATTCACTATACCCATCACCTGATTCTTACCTTCATTTTTTTCAGGTCCTGATTATAAATACTAATACATTTTTCAAAATGGCCTTAACCATGTTGTCATATTTCTCAAATTCGACCCCAAAAATACTTAACACATACCTATTTACTAATTACTATTTGTAAAACTTCTCTGGAAAAGGCTTTGTATCAAGAAAAATAAAACTCCTTCTTTTTGTCATTCACACTAGAAAACATCAGCTTCCTCATACCCTACCCTAAAATACTACATAGTCTTTGGAAATTCCAATTCATAGAGGAATTTTTATACGTAAGTCAAGTGTCTAATTTCCTCGGTGATATCCCTGTAACCCTGAAATAAGTCTATAAAATATAGACGTGTGCACAAACATGGTTATATACACTATTATTTAAAATTGTTTTAGAACATAAACGGGGGCCTCACACATCACAAAATAGTAAGTGTTTATATAGAGCTCACTACATGAATTTCTTCAAAGAAGCCCACTAACAATCAGGAACACAACCATTTCAACACCAAGCTTCAGAAATCCGAAAGATTCTTTTCTTGGAGGAGAAAGACAATACAGTGAGGCTGTCAGTGCTTGAAAACATGCCCTTTGCTGCCATCAAGTGGCTTTTTTCGGAATTTTTTTTATGAACATCAACTATGGTGTACAGTCCAGTGTTTCCCAAACTTTTGACATATGTGTACCCCTTCTATAATTTTTGTAATGCTGAGTACCCCTCGTACTCATGGGAATGTAGAATTAGGTGCAGCTAAACACGGTGCAGTGCATATCCCCACCAAACTCCGGTGCAACAGGTACCCCCACCAAACTCTTCCTGTACCCCTGGGAAGAGTTTGGGAAACACTGGACAGGCTTCCTTCCTTAAACATAAAACATGTGTTATCCTGAGGGGAGCTGGGATATTTGAAAACACCAGGAAAGCCTTTCTTGAAGTAGGGCTTTATACTGTAGACGCTATAAAAATTCCATGACTAAGAAAGACGACATCAAAAAGGGTTTAAAGTGTCAGTTCCTAGAAAAACCTCAACCTGTACTTTACACACCTCTGTTTATTTATACCAAATAGAGATTTTCTACTGAATAGACTGGCTTTAGGTTAGCTAGCTGAACATAGATGAAATTTTTAAAAAGCAAGGAGAGGGATTTATTTAGAATCATTTTTAATAAAATCCCGTGGCTGTGGGGAAAGAAATGGTTTCATATTTCTTTAGGCTTCAGCCCTGAATGTAAATGATTCAGCAGACTGTTGAACTGTGATGATTAGAAAACAAGCTTTTTTTTTGCCACTTTTTCTTATCTCTCTCCCAAGAGACAGTTAAACATCAGTTGAATCAAAAGATAAAGGACAATCGCTACTTTTAAAACAAACTCAAAATGCTGTGGCATTTTGAGAAGGCAGCAACATTTATCTCAGAGGACTGGTGCTTTTGATTGGAAAATTTGTTAAGATTTCGGCTATGAAAGGAAAAACCCCGGATAAACTGCCATGGACAGAAGTTGGGATGAAAGGGAACTAAATTTCTCTAAATTAGGGGTGTCGAACTCAATCAGAGAAGGGGCCAAAATCTAAAATCCAGCCTAAATTGCGGGCCGAATGGTTTACTGAACAGTCATAAACTGACAATGTCATAAACTGACAGCGGAGTGCAGTGATGACAGCGTGGTGCGGGCCACATTGCAAGGCCTGGCGGGCTGGATTTGGCCCGCGGGCCTTGTGTTTGACACATGTGCTCTAAATAATAAATCAGAGGAATTCTGGAAGTTATTGGGGAAGGGGCTTCAGAGAGAAGTAGGACCCTGGAACTGGGAGAAAAGAATGGCCAGGGATGAGTGGTTGTTTGTTTGTTTTGTTGTTTGTTGTTGTTGTTGTTGTTGTTGTTGTTTTGGGGGAACGTATCTAAAAGCAAAAGGAAAATGTATATCAAAATAAAAAAGCCACACCTGCGGTTATGAATTCCATGGAAGGTTGTTTGTCACCCAACGTCCAGGGGGTCAGAGAAGCTCTGTAGATGCTGCCTGTGCTAGTGGTTATGTGCTTTCTAATTCAGGGCCACCTAATGCAAGGGCTTCTGTTTCAATTTCTCACTTGATATGAGACCAAATCCTTATTTCTGGTCCTGTCACAGGAATTAAACTCAAGTACCTAAGTCACTGTCTCAAGTGTCACTTCACAGGCTCACTGCCCTGGTTCTCAAGTCCTTCTTCATTTCTGTCTTTGAGTTTTTCCCTTCTTATGGGTAAGCCCAACCATAGATTAAAAAATAGTTTATCGGCTGCATCCTATTTTCCAGCATTTCTAAAGATTTTGTATTAGGACAGGCTTCAGGTTACCTGGTCAACCACCTTGTAAAAAGGAAGTTGTTTTATAAAGTATGTCTACATGTAAAACCCTGCCCAGGATCAGAGCCTTCTATATATAGCAGAACCCTCGCCCACAGTTCAGACATTTACAGAGAGATGAATTTAGTTTGGTCGTGGTGACTGAAAGACTAAAAGAAGTTGTGATAGCAGCATTTTGGTGGTGTGAGGTGTAGAGAGGCGGAATGAATCAAAGGTAAGATGAGACTTCCCTCGGTGTAGAAAATACCAATGGCATGAACCTCGGTCCCTTCTGGCCCAGCCAGCCAACTGGCCTCTTCCCCTCCATCTGGCCTCTTTCCCCTGACTGCCTCTCTGTTGGCTTGCACAGGTGGCTAAAGGTGTAAGAGTTAGTGCACACTCCAGGAAATTCACTGTACTCAGAAAGCCAGGAGCAGGCAACTTGACTCTTATCAAGTTAGCTCTGGCTAACACTCTTGAGCTTCTAGTCAGATAAACCTAGGAATTGTGTTCTTTGTAACAAGGAATCAAAGGGCTCTGTCTTAGTCTACATTTACACCCAATCCTAAAACGGGGGTAGGAGTGGGAGAGAAGGCCAATCATTCTAGGAAAACTCCTTTTTCCCTCTCGGAAACCTTACACCCACTCAATGTAGGCCTGAAGGTCTAGACATCATGGAAAATCCTTGAAATCCTTTTCGGAATAGTTCTAGACCAATATTCCTGGAGAGATCCACACACCAGAGTACACTGAGATGCCCAGTGGACATCAGATTCACCATCAAGAATCCTGAGTGCTCCTCAATGGCCAACAACCCTCTTGTATGAAGCCAGTTGACTGTGGTATCTGTGCCCACTGTCCTTTCCACTCCCTCTGGCTCCATCATTCCCTGCAAAGGATGAGGCAACGCCTTGTGGTGTCTCCGGGAAAACCCCCAAAGCACAGTTGTATCCATTTGCTCTAGAGCTGATTTTGCTCCAAGTTTACATTCCTACCTTAAAGTGTAATCCCTGGCATGGGTCATAAAAGTCAGTAACACACCTTTTATAAATAGAGGTGAAATTCTTTTTATCTATAGAACTAAATAATTTATCCCTTGCTTTGGACTTATTTTTTAAAGTGGCACCATTAAGATGTCTTTTCAGTAAATGGTCTTTTTCCTACAAAGGTGAAGCGTATTGATGAAGAGTGCAAGAGATACATAAGAATATGGAATGCTGTAATTAGCCTGAGAATCCAAGGAAATCACTTTCGATTTTAGGTAAGATCAATACACATGAATTCTAGTGTATTGCACATAACTCCTACTTCTTTCAAATTCAGATTGAGTGGCAAAAATATAAAGATAAGGCTTATGGGCATATAGTGAGCAACGGGATTGACCATGGATCAAATCTGCTAGCCGAAGAGCCTGCTATCTAACTAGAATCCACAGCTTAATTACAGAAAGATTAAGCTGTGAATTCTAGTCCTCTGTTATTGCTTAAAATGCAGATTTAATTATAACATATCCTTAGATGAGTGACAAAATCTCTCTGGCCCGCAATTTCTGACTCTGTAAAATGAAGATAATAAAAATACTTATTGCATAGGGTCATCATGAGGCTTAAGACAGACAAGTCATGTCTGGTACCGAGTGCTCAGTGACTGGTGGCTCACATTAGGGCGAGTTTTATTATTAGCTATTGAGTGCTTTACAACATGCCAGGGATTATCTATTGTTGCATTTAACTCATTACAGTTAAATCTGTTTTTCCCTCAGAACAAGCACTTATGGTTAGTTTATTAGCTCCATATTTTTTTTAAAAATAGAATTGGAGCCGGAACCGGTTTGGCTCAATGGATAGAGCGTAGGCTTGGGGACTGAAGGGACCCGGGTTCGATTCCAGTCAAGGGCATGTACCTTGGTTGCGGGCATATCCCCATTAGGGGGTGTTCAAGAGGCAGCTGATCGATGACTCTCTCATCAATGTTTCTAACTCTCTATCTCTCTCCCTTCCTCTCTGTACAAAATCAATAAAATATATTTAAAAAAATAGAATTGGATGAAAAGTCAACTTCTGAGAAAAAGATATATTTTATATACTATTTAATGTATTATTTCCAGCAGCAGCCTTAAAAATGTAAATTAGAGACCTGGGTCCATTCTCCCTCTGGTTCCAGTGGTAGCATGCACTTCAGCTCCAGACCTTTGGCTGTGCTCGGTGATTCTAAGAGCATCATTATCACAGGCATAGTTCTGCGGCTGAGGCTTATTCTGAGTCGCCATGTGTTAGAGTGTATAGCTCCACTGTTTAAAAACAGACCCAGTAGAAATGGCATATTTTAAAGCTCAAGAAATAATTATAAATAAAGCATTTTAATGTTTAAAGCTTGAACATTTGATCTAAAATCACATTGTTTGAATGTATCATTTGTTAGTATAGATGAAAGTGTAAAACTTGTGAAATACCTGTTTTCCCTTTACTATTCATCTCCTTTAATGGTGGGGGAAAGAAACACAATTTTAATTGAGCTATCCCTCTCGGCATTGAACAGTGGTGGCTAAGACATACATATAACATCAAAGTAATTGCACTATAGAACTGGCCGACAAGCTTGCCTCGCCTCTGTCTAGAAGGAAAGGCTATAACCCAACTTTCCAATCTCTGGGAGGATAAATCAGCACCTTCCTTATGAACTACTTCAGTGCACCACAGGTATCGAAAGCAGCTTATTCTTGTCACTAATCTAATTCTTAACGCTACAGACTAAGCAATTCTCCTTATTTTCTGCCCTTCAAACTTACCAAGAGCACACCGAGACCTGGAGAAAGGTAAAAATAATCTACAATCTACTCGGCAGCACTTCTTCATGCCATGGTGATTTGATTAGTGATTAGATAAGTATAGATCACAACCCTGGATTTAATACAGGGTGGCCACTTCTAAAACGATCCATTTATAACAAAAGTCTTTCTGTTGGAACTGCCAAGAAAGTTTTGTTTTTTTTTTAAATGCCACCAGCATCAAACACTTCATTCAGCCAGGCATTGGAGAGCAATGGAATTGCAAATCTGGAGACCTTCAGCTCTACCCAGCCTTACTAATCTAGTGAGTATGAACAAAACAATAAGATTTCCTGATTCTCAGACTCTCTGTCACTGGAATGAAATTAGTAGCTACCCTCATAGAGAACCTAAAGGATAAGAAACACAACGTAAATATTGTGTAAAGCTTCTGGGAGAAAATACTTGAAATGTCTTAAGTAAGAAAATGCATCAAGTATTCCTCCTTAGTGTAAAATACTTGTAAACGACATTTAGCCTGCTAAAAAACTAAGAAATTCTCTTTGAATTCTTTTGAGTTTCAAACATGACATTCACCACAGTAGAAAACAGAAATATAACCTACCCCATGTTCCCATCCATGAGAAGAATCATGTTGTATATGTGAGAAAATATGAAGAGAAAGAGAATCGTGCTGAAGAACATTGTCATCCACGACCCGTGATCCTCTCGAAACATTTTTAACCGGAGCAACTGACCTGAAATATAAATATGGTTAGTCAGTATATACTATAACTCAAAATTCTTTCATCTTTGCTCTGTCTTAGCAAATATTTATTATCCCACCACATTCTGAAGTCTTTGCTATAAGACTGACTTATTGGTGAAATCACTGTACAATGTCCATTTTGCTGCTCAGAAATGAAGTCCAAAATAAACCCTATGTCATCCTGGAGCAAATGATACTAACATGAGAATCTGGCATACAGAGACTGCTCATCCTGCTGCATCAAAACAAGATGGATTAGAGCACCTACCTGCTATCGTCGATTTCACAAATATGTTTTTGGTTTATTCAGCTGAAACTACTTAAGACAAATGATAAAAACGTTACATAGATTCCATACAATTCCCCTTGGCTTCCAGAGACCCACTCCTGACACTGGCCAGACAATAAAACCAAGGCAGGCCTTCCTTATGTGAGAATCCCATTACTGAAGGTGCATGGAAACTTAGAATAAATGTAAAGTCTCGATCACAAGAGAGAGATGACTCAGCCTTACTCATAGCTAAAATATTCATACACATGCACAGGTATCTACACAAGTGTGTGTGTGTTTGGGGAGGACGGGGGAGGACATGTGCATGCGTTACAGAGTTTGGTGTGGCTCCCAGAAAAACATAGATTCCATACTGAGACCTAAAATTCCAGTTACAAAAATAAATGCCAAACTTAGCATGTTAAAATGTAAATATTTCAAGAAGAAAATGTATTAGGAAGAACACTAAAGTAAAAATTACTGACATCAGAATTAGCTCAGAAAAGTGTTTGACATCAATGGTAGAGAATAAAAATGAGGGCAAGATGGGGAAGATGAAAACCATGGGAGTAAAAAACAAAAATACAGGTCAATCTGGCTTCTCCTAAGATAAAGTTTCTAATATACTTATGTCCACTCCAGAGAAAGTGTATCTAAATAATGATACAGGAGATGATATATGTATATAAACTATAATTAAAATAGGGTAGGTCTAAAATTTTATAATAGAATTTCTCCTTAAAGAAAATATTCTCATTTTATTCATGATAAGTCAAAGTTATGAACACACACACACACACACACACACACACACACACACTTCTCCATCTGAAAATTGTCTTTCTAGGGCTAGATAGGTTCTTTATAGGTTACTGAGCATAGAAAGATCTTTTAAGATTTAACTGCTAGATTTTCCCTTGTACCTCACTCTTATTAAAACAGCACTTTAGATTTCATTTGGAAACCAGGCTAACAGAAACATTACCCTAGCTAAAACTTTAAATAGAGCAAAAAGATAGATTTGGTTACATCATCTGGTTTCTTGGCTTGCACCAGAAAAGCAAAGGGCAAATCTGAAAGTCGGGGTGGAATGTGGATTGTAACTAAAAGAACACAGAAAACTTTCTACTGAAGCAAAGGAAAGCAGCCCTGCAAATTACAACCCGATTGATTTAGTTGAATCAAAAAGTATGGAAAGCCCAGGGAAGCCTCCATACAACCCAGGGACAGGAGTACCATAAATAGATTTTAAGCACAGAATGCTTGAGAACAAAAAAAATGCATGTCATAAATATGGAAGCACAAACTGTAGGACTATTATTCATTCATTGAACAAATATATAATGTGCTTATTACAGGCCAGCCATGGTTCTTCTGGGTGCTGTGAGCAGGGCAACGAGGTGTTTGAAGTCAATCATCATTTGAGTAGTTGCTGAAAACTTGACCTTATTTTGGACTCATTGAGTCTCTGTGTTCCCTTTGCTGGGAGTCCTTTTAGCTTCAAATCAAGACCTATTTGAAGAACTATGAAGACCAGCAATTAGAGTTCCTTGAAAATTTAAACACGAATCTCCCTCTTAGCATATGCATATATCAAAAAATTCACTAAGAATGTACTTTAAAAGTCAGATAATAATGCTGTTGATTTAAGAGTGCTTTGCAAATAAAACATAGTGAATTAACTATATACTGGCTGAAGTGAGACAGTTAATAAAAAGAGAAATGTGACAGTACCATTTATGCTGTCCTTGCCAAGCTCACTGGCACTAATTTCAATCATTAGAGTCATTAGCATACAGGGCAGGTTAATTTGGCTTGAAATTCACCTGAAGCACACAATGAAAGTGCTGCAATATTTCAGACCAGACATGGTATGGCCTAAATTTGTAGTCAAATCACATCAACCAAGAACTTCAAAATTAATCTGAGGATATCACATGAAAATGTGCTGTCTTTGCCCTGTAGTGTCACTGTACACTGCTTGGGACAGTAGTGGCTTATAACTGTTGTTCTAGCATAATTATTAATATATCCCCATCCTTTCTTAAGTGTATGGATTTGGACAATAAATTATAAGCCACCTTTCCTATAGGTGACAGAATTCAGAATTTTATAACACTTTCCTTTAGAAAGAGTTTCAGGAAATAGCTGAGTGAAAAAAGTTCTTATAGGTCAGCAAAAGTCAAAGACATCACTAAGAGAGGTACATTTCTGGCAGTGTTATACGTGACTTTTATTTTAATCACAGTTATATTTATAAACCCGAGTGTATATTTATGTTATTAGTAAAATCTATTTTGGATTGTATGAACTGTCACCTTCAATATGGTCAAGGTCATGGAATATAAATCTTAAAACAATCATAAGCATTAAGGTGGAACACACACCTATATATATATGTGTTGGATGTGAGGACTGGAGGGCAGAGATTAACAGCTATAAATACTGGTTCAAGTTCACTGAAATGGACTACAACTTGGACTACTTCCTGGAAATACAGTAAGATTAAGACCAATAAGATGTCATAAAATTTTAATGAGATTAAAAATATAAAAGCATATTAAAATATATAATGAACTCACATGCATTATGTAAAACAGAGGTAGGCTATTAAGCGCAAGAAAATTATGGAGAAATTACTTTACTTTCTTGGCTTTTTGCTGCTATGTTCTCAACAGCAAAAGAATGGAAAGGAGTATTTCCCAGATTTTTATCCTGAGTTCTGAGTCCCTCTTCTTGAATAGAGATTCTCACAAGAAGGCATTGAGCAAATACATAAACTAAACAGCCTTAGAGGAGAAGGAATGGAAGTGGTTGTGCTCCCAGGTAAGAGGAGGGGGTAGCCCTACTCCTGGGAAGTTGTAGAACAGTGGTTCTCAACCTTTCTAATGCCACTGCCCTTTAATACAGTTCCTCATATTGTAGTGACCCCCAACCATAAAATTATTTTTGTTGCTACTTCATACCTGTAATGAATCATAATGTAAATATCTGTGTTTTTCGATGGTCTTAGGCTCTACAGCAGCGGTTCTCAACCTGTGGGTAACTGCAACAACCTAACTGGTTTTCCTCACTCTAGCCTTTTCCACCTCAAATCCACTTTTCCATTTAAGGACAAACTAGCCATTGAATAAAAAGACAAGAGTTCTAGCTAAAATACAAGTATGGGCACACCATCCCTTCTCTTAAAACCTTTCATTGATCAACATTCCCCTAAAGTATAAAATTCAAGTTCCTTAATATGATACAGAAAGGCATTGCTTGACTTGACTTTGCCCTCTCACCACTTCCTAACTTTCACTCTAGTTCCATCACCAGCAAACAGCTGCAGTTTTCTACATTGATGCCGAACCCTCTGCCTGGAATACTCTTCCTTCCCCATCACTTGAATAACTCCTGTATTTCCTATGGCCTTAAAATGCACGTCAGAGATGACCCTCTCTTGGGAGACATTTTCATTATCAAGTATTTCATCTACTGGAGTAATAGTCAGAAAGAACATATAGGATGGAATCTCTCAGGAGGTAGTAAATTCTATTCAGGACAGACAAGGAGGAATGGCCACTAGCCATGTAGAATTTACAGGGTTGGATCACATGACTATATGTTCCAATCTATATCTTGAATTAGTTTGGTCAGAGAAGATTAGCTCAAAATCTGTTAACTCAAAAGACTTTTTAAAAATATATTTAATTGATTTTTTACACAGCAAGGGAGAGGGATAGAGTGTTAGAAATATCAATGAAAGAGAAACATCAATCAGCTGCCTCCTGCACACCCCCTACTGGGGATGTGCCCTCAATCAAGGTAAATGCCCTTGACAAGAATTGAACCTGGGACCTTTCAGTCTGTAGGCCAATGCTCTATCCACTGAGCCAAACCATTTAGGGCTCAAAAGACTTTTAGTTTAAAAACGAAGAAATTTTCCTCACCTATTAAGAGAAAAAGAAAAAGAGTTCCTTTTTATGTTTTCTCTATTGTATGACTAATAAATAAAATTAACCCAAAAATAACACACTGATAAGTTTATTTAAAGATCTAATTAATATTCAATATTTTACATATTAAAATACTTAACAATACATATAAGTCCATTACTTACATCTAGAATAAGAGAAGAAAAGATAAAATGAAATTGGACCAGAGCACTGGAAAATTAATTGTGCTTTATTTCCAATCAGACTAAAATAAGTATCTAAAGTATTCATGACTGATTTCTGTAAATTTATAATGGCAACAGAATAAAAAATAACTAAAGAGAATTATTCCATTGATGGGACATCAGCAAAGAAAATTACATAGCAAAACATATCAGAATATCATCAAGGAGAAAAGATATTCTAGTTAGATAAACACAGCTTCACATAAGATCATAAAACTGTTGTGCCCTCAGGGCACACTCCATTAATATCAGATCAAATCTTGTTATTTTAGTGTGCAAAGAGAATTTATAAAAAGATTGAGCAGATGGTTATAATTTCTTATTAGAAGTAGGAGCTTACATAAAAAATGTTTGTGATTCACTGAGTTTGACAGAATCTAAATATCAAGAATTGAAATATAATCCCATTTGGTACTAAAAATATATATTACGTTATATGCAATTCAAAAGAGGTTCTAGAAAGAAAAGAAAAGAACACATTGCCCTAAAGTATAAAAACTCAGCAAGAATCATATTTTCAGATCCAGAGTTTAAGGTCAATTTCAAAAGTATATGTATTAAAATAAACTTTTAGTAATATGTTTATATAAATTATTCCCCACAGGAAAACAGTGATAAACCTTCCATTTTATTGAGAAAGTCAAAATATTATATTTTACTATAATATAGGTTTTCCATTAGACTAATGAAAATTGGAATTGACATAAATTGCTTATTATTGTTCAGGAGGAAAATATGTAATTCTGAAAGGAAATTATTACCTGTTACTTTTCCATTTAAGGAGAAACTAACCATTGAATAAAATAATACTAAATTAACCTTACATCTTACTTTGGATTCCTATGTATGATTTAGCAGCATAATTTATGCATGCATATATTATAATGCCCTATAATGTTGATTAAATCAATTTGTTCTTTATTTTCTAAATATTTTCTAAGTAAAATCATATTAAATAGCACTTCTAAGTCAAAACCCATCAAAAAAGAAAGATAAATAAAACAATTTCATAATGTTACAGGTTGTTATTATCACAATTTTGTATTTTGAAATGGGCAATAGAATAGAAAGTATAGGACCCGGTTGTGAAAAATGAATATCATCACATTATTAAATTTTTACATCATCATCATCATCAGTATAGATATACCAGTTTTAAAAAACAGGGCTACTTACAATTTCAAAGTAGGTTTTCATTTAATGCCAGGCATTATATTGACAAAAAGGGAAAGGTTAAATTATCCAGACTAATCCCATGCAGGCTGACCCATGGTGACAAGCAATCCTGATCAATCAAAATGTCCAAAAAAGGTTTGGACATTTGCTCCCTGTCACAGGTGAGGTGGAGGGGACAGGAGGTTCTGGTCCTGCCACAACTATTAATACTGAGGAGACAAAACCAGGCCAGAGGCCAAAAACTCTGTCATGTCACCCACATTTCTGATATTCCTATTATCTATATCATGCATTCAAATCTCTCGTTGATTTCTTTCTTCTTTCTAGAACTTGGTTTTCAATAATGGCTTTCTACAAGTCCTCTAACTCTTTCAGATTGTTTCTGGTACTTGCAAGCTTGATAATTCCTTTACCCATTTAATTTATAGATTTACTAAATAATAACAATTAAAAAAAAAAAAAAAAAAACACTGAAACTCAGTTTCCAAGGAGCTGAGAGCTCCAGACAAGAGCTAGCACCAATTTGCCATCCATTTGAGGAAACCATCTCAGAAGAGAACTTTCAGTTACATCTACACGACTGTGGCCAATGTACTGCAGCAACCTCTTGAGAGATCCCAAAGTGAACCAGCCAAGCTACCCCCAAATTCCTTACCCAGAGTAACTGTGTGATCACAAATGTGTATGATTGTTTCAGGCCTCTGAATTTGGTGATTTATTACACAGCAACGATACCTCCAGGCTCTATAGATAGTCTGAAAGCTAAGCATGGAAATGACAAAATATAACATTATATGTGATTTCATGAGGAAAGGTCTGAGACCACAAGTAGAAATGAAAATGTAATATTCATAGTGTCAATGGTCTCTTTACCTTAATGAAATGCTGGACATGACGATGACAGACCAAAAGAACTTTTGTAAAGATAAGTTTCTTAGTATGAAATCCTGGAAATAATTGAATAATTTCAAAGGGCAATTTTGTAGAGTAAGTGTCACTAATGATACTAACATAATATGTCATATTTTTACCATATTTTCTATCTGTTTAGTCAGAGTTTTGAGTCTTACATGAACGATAAAATAATAGATGTAGGAGTTATTTTAGAAGATTAGTGTCTATGCAAACTCAATGAATAACAATGCATTGTAATTTAGATGTTAGGGTTCTTTTGCCTTTCAAGCCTGTAGGCAATATTGCTTCCAAGTTTTAATTTACTGAGATTTATAATTTATCTCAGGTACAGAAAGAATACACAAGCCAAACAAATAAGGAGCCACAGCATACTCTGGATAGCCAACAAATTGCATTTAGAAAAGAGTTTAAGATATATAAACCATTAGAATTCACAGTGCCATTTTTGCTTGAAGTCCTACTCCTACTGAGTTCACTGTTTTATTTAGTTCTCATTTAACAGACACTTATATAGTGTTATGATCTAAGCTGTAGGATAGATGTTTTGTTAATTACTTATATAACCACTATCCTAAACTTTGATGGTTATGATTTAATATTTATAAAGCATAAACTGCTTTCTCACCCTGATGCTTTCTCACCCATAGTAACCCTGTCCCTCTATGACTTAAATATTATTGAATATTACTGACACTTATTTTTCTGTATATGAGGCATAAAAATATCTGCAGTTAGAATATTGGTATATTTCTCAATATTTTCAATTCAAATAACTGTCTTGTCCTCAAAACAGTTACAGGACTAAACAAAATGAAACTGAACAAATTGAATATTTTATAGTACACTAACCTGAAATTATGACAGAAAAATTAATTATTTAATTACTAAATTTTTATTTAATCAAGTATGCAAACCAGCAACTTCAGAGAGATTAGTAGAAAATTCTTTCCAAATATAATCTCATTTGAATTATCCTCTTGTAGAGTCTTGGAAGTAGCTATTTGTCAGTGCCTGGTGAAGGGATAACTTACGATGTGTTGGTGGTGAAGAATACTTATATTGTAACAGTCTATATGCTTCTGTGGTTTATCATTAACACATAAGATGAAACAGCAACACATATTTCAGGAGCATATTGGGGATCAGTGTTAGATTTGTGAAATGGTCAATGTGTGACAAGGTGCCACCCTAGTTTGCTTATCATATACATTAAAAAATTCATCTTTAGCCAAAACCGGTTTGGATCAGTGGATAGAGCGTCAGTCTGCAGACTGAAAGGTCCCGGGTTTGATTCCAATCAAGGGCATTCACCTTGTTCACGGGCACATCCCCAGTGGGAGGTGTGCAAGAGGCAGCTGATTGATGTTTCTCTTTCATCAATGTTTCTAATTATCTCCCTTCCTCTCTGTAAAAAAATCAATAAATATATTTTAAAAATTCATCTTTAGATAGTGGTTAAAAGCAAAGCAGTACCTGAGATCTCAACTGTCCCTTTTATTAACTATGTGGAATAAATCAATTATAACCAAGCATACCATTTTTTTCCCTAGTCATCAGATTACCACAGAGAATTAACACTATTAGGATGAATGGCTATTCCCTAGTCCAGGTTGTTTCCTTCAAGAGAGAGAATGCTCCATTAGCTATGGAACTCCTAACATCTCTCCACTTCTAGGCAGACATGACTTGTTGATCATTTTGAAAGAATAAATTTAGTGTGTATAACTTAGGACCTTTTCTCTAGAGACCAAATCACTTCTGGAGAGCACCCCAAATTCTGTTCTGCCTCTCAGGGGAGGTGTGCAGTATGGCATTGTCTGGGGCTGGGGACTCCTGCTTAGTTCTGGACATTAGTATTAGGAAGTCCCCTTGCCTGTAGACATAAGTCACATTCTCCAGTACATAGTCTTCTAGAATAGAGGTATTATTTTGGACACCATAAGCTTATTTCTTAATTTATTCAAGACTTGGACAGAGAAGATGGATACTTCTTATTGGACCTTCTAACGAAGTTGAAAACATCAGTGATGAGAACAATCAACCATTCTATTAAACGACAAATTACAACCACCCAGACTAACCAGCGTTTTCATGTGCTCCAACTTTTATGCTCATGCCAACTATCTAGACTGTTTGAAGTCAGAATGAAGAGATTCCCAGAAATTAGGCAAAGACTGCCCAGTAATCGTGGCTCAGTTGGTTGAATGTCATCCCATGTACCAGAAGGTTACTGGTTCAAGCTGCACATGTCCAGATTGTGGAGTCAATCCCCAGGAGGGGCCGTGCAGGAGGGAACAGATTTATGAATCTCTCACATCATTGATGTTTCTCTTTCTCCCTTTCCCTTCCTCTCTGAAATCAATAAAAAGGTATATATAAAGTACCAGTAAAAAATACCAAAAGCAGCAGAGTGATATAGCTGATAGTGTTCATCATGGGATTCAAATAAGAAAATGTCAAAGAGAGTACAGTTAATAGCATCAACTTGTACAAAGGTTAAAGGGAATGTAGGCAGGAAAGAGGAGTTGGTCCACTGAGATTGAAGAAAGCGTTTTCAGAAGCAGGGTGAGGATGTTAAAGTGGTTTTGAGTGTTAGTTAAGACATACAGCTGTGGAACTCAATAGAATGCAAGATAATTCCCAGTGCTTAGGAGGCAGGCATTGAGCCAAGAGCAATGAGACCCACTTGAGGCATTGTACCCAGCAAGCATCAAATTAGATGTAAAAAAAAAAAAAAGAAGAAGAAGAAGAAGGAGGAGGAGGAGGAGGAGGAGGAGGAGGAGGAGGAGGGGGGGGGGAGGAGGAAGGGAGAGAGGGAGGTGAAAGGAAAGAAAAGGAACTTCAAAGAAAAGCAACAGAGCATCTAATCTTGAAAAATAAAATTAGAAGTAGTTTCTAAGTAATTAACTAGTCAGTTATACAGAACTGTCCAAATAATCAGCATGGTGCAATAACCTTTTGTCTAGGCAGTGATTAATTCTCAGGCTAGACTGGCATTGAATAACTTTGCTGTTAAGCTTTGTAAGAATTTGGTGATATGTTCCAAAAGAGAAGTCAAAAACGTATTCAGAATCCCTGTAAGAAATGTTCTAAAAATGGAACAAAAAATCTGATTGCTGGTGACATAAAAATAAGCATCAACTTTATCACACTATACCAAATGGGGCCTACAAAGATAAAAAGAAAAAAAGGGCACTGTCACTAATTATAAAGGAAATAAATGTTCCAGTAAGGACAGAACGATCTCCCTTGTTGCAGCCATAAGCACAGCACTCTGCCAGGAATCCTACAGTTGACGTGTAGGCAATATTTTTGTCAAATAATGTGAGTGTGTTTGACAGTTATGTTCTATCACAGGCTGTGCCCTTGATGGTAACAGTGTTCTGCTGGAGCATAAATAGCAACTGAACTCTAAGATATTAATCTAACAAACTGGTGAAGATGACTCAGTGCCACAGACTAGGCAATTGAATAGAGATCAGAAGAGAATCAACAATCAGCACAGAAATCTAAATCAACCTCAAAGAGCCGGTGTCTAAGACACAGGCTAAGTCTATAAAACCAGATGATAAGGCCAGGGTGCCATTGAGATCACTCACTCCAGCTGCAACAATCTCTGAGTTTGTAAATCCTCATAGCATTTTTTGCTCTTTGCCTGATAAGAATCTAAAAAAACACTAAAATTATAAATAAAGTAATTGCTTGAAAATTCAAGAATTATAAACCTTCATGGTTTTAAATTAAACTAGTCTTGTCAGCCAAAACCAGTTTGGCTCAGTGGATAGAGTGTTGGTCTGCAGACTGAAAGGTCTCAGGTTCAATTCCGGTCAAGGGAATGTACATTGGTTGCAGGCACATCCCCGATAGGGGGTGTGCAGGAGGCAGCTGGGTGATGTTTCTCTCTCATCAATGTTTCTAGCTCTCATTCCTCTTCCTTTCTCTCTGTAAAAAAAAAAAAAAAAAAAAAAAAAAAAAAAACTCAATAAAATATATTAAATAAATAAATATAAATATAAACTAGCCCTGCCGGCATGGCTCAGTGGTTGAGCATTGACCTATGAACCTACAGGTAATGGTTCGATTTCCAGTCAGGGCACATGCCCTGATTGCATGCTCAACTCCCAGTGTGGGGTGTGCAGGAGGAAGTCTATCAATGATTCTCTCTTATCATTGATGTCTCTTTCTCTCTCACTCTCCCTTTCTCTCTGAAATCAATAAAAATATTTTAAAAGAATAAAATAAAATAAAATAAAATAAAATAAAATAAAATAAAATAAAAACATGTTTATGAGGGCTCAGGAGACAGACAACCAAGTAGGTTAGTGACTGCCCATAGCAGTGACCTAGAGCTAGCTGTGTACTCTCTCCTGCCTCTTGTTCTTCATATGCCAAATAAGGATAATAACCACATCGTAGGACTGTTGTTAGGATTACATTGTAATTTATATAAGTCACTTACTTAACTGCCTAACATATGGCATGCACTCAAGGTGAGTTATTATTTTTTTTTATCCCTTTATCAATAGATTAGATTTGAGCCCTACATACAACTCATTAGAAACAACTGGACATGGAAGATCTTAGCTAAATGGTGTCAGATAATTTGAATATGCCCTAAATTTGTGACCCAAACACAAATTTAATTGTATAGAAAGGAAGGATGGCCAAGACCGGTTTGGCTCAATGGATAGAGCGTTGGCTTGGGGACTGAAGGGACCCGGGTTCGATTCCGGTCAAGGGCATGTACCTTGGTTGCAGGCATATCCCCAGTAGGGGGTGTGCAAGAGGCAGCTGATCGATGACTCTCATCGATGTTTCTAACTCTCTATCTCTCTCCCTTCCTCTCTGTACAAAATCAATAAAAATATATTTTTTAAAAAAAAAGAAAAGAAAGGAAGGATGGAGCACTGAGAGGAGCAGCAGATGGAATATGTACACTGAGATTATAATATCAGAGAAGAAGCCTGCATCCACTTCAAGTAACAAGAAGTCAAAAAGAGCCAGAGGTGCTATCCAGTATATACACCTGACTCAGGGTTGCTCCCCTTTAACTTTTGGAAAAGATGAGTCCTATGATGGGGTAGAAAAACTACAAATTATGACTTTAGGTTTTTTAGTCCCAGAAACTGAAAAGAAAGCACCATAAGGACCTAGCAGTTGCATATTCCAGCAACAGTAATGCAACAACACTTCATTATCTTCTGACAATGTAGAAACATTTATGAGACAAGATGTTCACATTGGAGGGATATAAATAGTAAAATAAAGGCAGCTAGGAACATCTTAAATGTTCAACCAAATATCACGATGCATTAAGGTGAAAGAATCATGCAGCCATTAAGATGTAGATACAAATGATATTTAATGACCTGAAAGGTGTAGACTTATAAAAATGTTGAATACAGAGTATAAGCTCATGTTTTATGAGTATATATTCCTAAGACAACATGTCAAAATACTGGCAGTAGTGATCTCCAGATGGTGAGATTGCAAGAGAATTTTTATTCTTTGAAACTTGCTACATTTTCTAAATTCTACACAATGTTCTTATTTCAACTTAATAACTTAGGCAATATTTTTAAGAAAACAAAGAGATTGGCATGGTTGGCATTAAGTCACTGAAAATATTTGGCTGTGAAGAGCAAACAGGGAATCCCCTCCTCTCTCTATTCCAGTTCCCCTGTACTGTTCCCCTCCATGCTTTCCCTCTTCTGATAGCCAGAGACCAGCAGTGCCAAGTTGTCCCAAAATATAGCTGAGGAGAGGAGGATGAGTGAGTGACTTTGAATTCATCCTTCCCGCTCCCTTTTCAACCCATTCTTCACTCTTTTCCTACCACTATTTATCTATAATAATGGCCACAGCAGTTCCTTTTCTAGATCAAATAGTAGAGTAATGCTGGGGGGGGAAGGTGGGGAGTGGAGTGATAAAAGTCTTCAGTAGCAACAGTGAAATGTGGTCATATTCTCCCATAAAAGAAGTCTTTCTCATTCTCACTTTGCTCTCTATATGAGGGCTGTGTGCCCAATAAACACTGCTGGATTTTTCTCCTCTTTTCTTTCCTTTCCTTTCCTTTCTTTTTCCTTCATCCTTTCCTTCATAATGTATGCAAACCTCTGTTCTCTTAGGCCTTACTTGAGAGGTCCTCTAAATTAGGCATTTCTAGGGCTGGTAGATAGCTATTATCCTGGGACTAAGTACAAAAATCCCTGTGTGACAAAGCTGGAGCGTTTAGCTATTCAGGGCTGGTCTCTGAAAGGGATGAAGATCCATTTTCATTAAGGAGCACAAAGATTTGAAGTTAGGGAGATTTATCAGGTAGACTAGACAAGGTCAACTGGCAAAGGAAGGTAACGAAGCTCTGGAAATAAAGTTACCCTGAGACAAGGTAATGAACTAAGCTCATTACCAGGGTCCATTAGAGAAGGCAGATTTTGGTCTATCTTCCATCTCCAGCCACTGGGCACATTGCTTGGACCCTAAGGGACAATGGCTGGCCCTGGGACTACTGCCTGAAGGGGAGTCTAAGTGTGGAGTACCTTTTGTAGATGTCACTGAGGGGTAGGTCAAAAGTCTCTCAGAAGACTATGGGTAGGACCTGGATCTGGAGAGTAGAACAGGGACTTCTGTATGCCTGGAAGGGACTATCATTCAATAATAACAGGGTGTGAAAGTGAAGAAGTAGCAGTTACACTTCAAATATCATTATTTTTCCCTTGGGGGTAGAAATCAATCAACCATCTTTTTTAGAGTACCAGTTGCTGGGATTCTTGGGCAGATTAAGAGGAGAAGGGAATTCCAGGAAGGAGATAATAAACTTTCTGATATGTAGATCTATATATAATTGGGTTTAATTAAATTTGCTGGAAAGGAAGCTGAATTTATACCACCATTATAGAGTGATTCCTAACTTTTTCATTATGAACATAGCCAAATATGGTCAAATCCCTACCTTTGAAGCTACCAGCTTCCTCTCCCTTTAATCCCCAAATTTTCATATACCCAAATAGCATTTTAGACACCTCCTTATTCTAGAACTGAATTGATTTCATGAATGAGAGAGAGAAGAACACAGAGGAGCCACTGTTATTGTGTTGCCAAAAGCCAACTCCAACATGTCAGCAAGGGCTGAATCATCTGGCTGGCTGAAAGGCATTTCCCCAAACCTGAAAAGGATGATTGCTTGCTGCCAGACAGCTCAGGGCATCTTAATCTACATGTTATTGCCTCCTGCTGGCCAAACACCTGAACAGTCTAAAGCAATTCTCCAATCTGACAATGGATTCTGTACCTAACCCTACAACCCTTTGACTTCCCTCACATTAGAACAATTTGTGTTAATAAAAAGCAAGCGGTCCTGAGATGAGGAAAACTTGGTTTCTTTAGCCAAGCTCCTCTGCCCTCCTCCCAGATGCTTTCCAAAATTATGTTTTGTTTCTGGACTCTTTATTAATTTATGCACAGCCCCTTTTCCAGGTTTTCTGAACACTTCTAAATGCTGGATCAAGACCATTGGTGTTATTGTGTTACTGCCTAATTTCATCAATCTCGGCATTATTCTTACATAACCAGATTTATGAGTTGGAGACTGTGAAAGTAACCCATTGTTCCCCATATCTTTCTCTCCTACCCTCTCTATCATGCATTCAACCAGAGGTAACGTTCCAAGGGACTGTGGAAGGTATCTTTTTGATCTTCACTGAACACCTAGCACAGTACTTGGCACATGGTAGGAGCTCCACATTAATTAGTAAAATGAATTTGTTCATTTCAACCACCACATCAGATGTGGAGCCAAGATAAAAAAAAAAATAAAATGGAATCGAAATCTAGAGGAAGAATTATGAGTATGCATTAGCACTAAGATTTTTAGAACACCTGCATGTATGAGAAGGGGATAAGTATGGATGGAGAAGAAGATGAACAAAACCAAAGCAGAATCAGAGCAAGCTTAGGAACTCAGTTTTGTTCTCCATAAATAATGTTGTTGCCCGGCTGATGTGACTCAGAATCAAACTAGGAGAACATGGTTCGATTCCCTGTTGTGGCACATGCCCAGGTTGTGGGCTCAATCCCCAGTGTGGGGCATACAGGAAGCTGCCTATCTCTCTCATAATTGATATCTCTCTCTCTCTCTCTCTCTCTCTCTGAAATCAATAAGAAAATATATTTTAAAAAATAATGTTGATAGCACCAAGCCTTTCACAGATATCCTCTCTCTAACCCTCTCCATGCCCCCACTTCCCCACATATCAATTATACATTTGGCTATAGGATCAGGGGTTGCATTTAATTGATTGAATTTAGCCAAAGCCTTCTCTTGAGACAATGTTTCACTTAATCAATATTTATTAAACATAAGGAACTTTCACATGAAGGGTGAATCAGTTCTGGACACTGAGCTCCAGGTAGTAGGTATGTCTTTGATGTCAGGTTTCCTAACCAGAGTCAGAGCACCCACAGACAGTTCACAAATGAGTTTTCAGAGACCTCTAAACCTCTTAAAGTAAATGCAATGTATTATATGTTGGTATGTGCATTTGACAGTCAGAATAACAAATTTTCAAAAGGATTGGTGGTCCCAATAAAAGTTAAGAACCACTAACTTTGGGCTTATAAAAAGTATTACAGCCGGGACCAGTTTGGCTCAGTGGATAGAGCGTCGGCCTGGGGACTGAAAGGTCCTGGGTTCGATTCCGGTCAAGGGCATGTACCTTGGTTGCTGGCACATCTCCAGTGGGGGGTGTGCAGGAGGCAGCTGATTGATGATTCTCTCTCATCGATGTTTCTAACTCTCTATCCCTCTCTCTTCCTCTCTGTGAAAAATCAATAAAGGTATATTTAAAAAAAAAAAAAGTTATGCAGGTATAGAAAAAAATGTTTTAAAAAAATAAATAAAATAAAATAAAATAAAAAGTATTACAGTTTTCAAAATATTTCCAGTTGTTCAAAACATTTTTTGAACTTTTCCCTTTAACTGTTTCAAAGCCCAAGACAACTTTTGTGAAAAATCTCAATGATGACAGGTTTTTCTTGGAGCAGAGCTCTGATTTTTGATGTCATTAAGACTATATATATATATATATATATATATATATATATATATATATATAAAAGGCTAATATGCTAAGTGTCTTCTCCCTCTGTCCAATCACTATGATGCACCCTGATCAACCACCAGGGGACAGACACTCAACACAGGAGCTGCCGAGCTGCAGTGACTTGGTTGCAGTGGTTCTCAGGTGATGCACCCCGAAACCAGAGAGGAGGGAGCCCGATTCCTTACGGAGCGGCACAATTCCACCTTTGGCCCGTGGGTTATGTTACTACTGGGGCACTGTCGGCCCCAATCTGGTTTACTTGCGTTTGTATTCTACACACTGTAGGACAGAAACTTTGCAGAGTTTCTGGGACCCTCTCGTACTCTGGGACCCCTTGGGGGATGTAGGAGAGCCAGTTTTGGCCCAATCCCTGCAGGCCAGGCCGAGTGACCCCACCTGCTGGAGAGACCCTATTCATTCTGCAGACACCCTTCTAGCCACGGTGCCATCCGGGTACGGTCGCCAGGTAGGGACCTCAGGAGGTTGGCTCCAGGGCATTTCCAGCCCATCTCACCTAGTCCTGCCCCACCAGCCACCTTCTAATTAATTTCCTTTCATTATGCACAAATCCATGCACCGGGTCACTAGTAGTAAGATAATATGATAGGCAGATGCTTAAATGGTGAGCTTTTGTGGGGGCTTTGGTTGAAATGAATGTAAATGTAAGTAATGAGACTAATTTGCTTGGAGGACATAAAGTAGATTGAAGGTTATGTTATCATTGAAAAACATATGAAAAAGCACCAATAAAAATGCAGTGCCTTAAGGATATTATTAATCAAGAAAGGAAAAAGATCACATTTTATCATTTCACTGAACAAATATTTAATTGCCTGCCATGTATTGTAAGTGCTGAGAATATAGACAAAAATCTCTGCATTCATGGGGCTTTCATTCTATCATCATTGTTTAATAGTTCAATTAATCTAATGTATTGCTCAACTTTGAATACATTATTAAAATTTAAAAAATAAAATAGAAATAAAAAGTATGCTGCAGCCGAGACCGGTTTGGCTAGAGTGTCGGCCTGCGGACTGAAAGGTCCCAGGTTCAATTCTGGTCAAGGGCATATATCTTGGCTGCGGGCACACCCCCAGTAGGAAGAGAGAGGGATAGAGAGTTAGAAACATCGATGAGAGAGAATCATTGATCAGCTGCCTCTTGCACCCCCCACACACACACTGGGGATGTGCCCACAACCAAGGTACATGCCCTTGACTGGAATCGAACCTGGGACCCTTCAGTCCACAGGCCGATGCTCTGTCCACTGAGCCAAACTGGTTTCGGCATGGAAGAAAGTCTTGATCCATGGGATTTGCCAGAAGGAGAAGGAAAATTATCTTCTGATCCCCATTCCCCTTCAGGAATCCTCCCATCATGTGCCTGAAAAGAGAATGAACAAGGAATCTTCAAGTGATCTAGCTTGAGTCCTAAGAAAGATCTCTCTGCAAAACAGGAAACCAGAAATTTTGAGGAGAAGGGACACACACACACACACACACACACAGACACACACACACACACATTAAAAGCAGACCTTTTGATATGCAAATATTGAAGCAAATGCCATTTTGGAACAGTTGTATCACTGTGTTTTCTCCTTCGATGGGGAGATCAGAGATGGAAGCCAAGGCACATACCTGGGGGTGATAAATGACCAACTGATACAAAAGAGCTGGCTGGGACAGAGGAGGAAAGACCTCCCTGTGAAAGGTCATAGAGAGGACTTGAGAAATGGAGGTGTCAGAATCAATGTTAACTTCTATGCTATAGGCTGTTTAATACCCTCTTGTAATTTTTAGGCCTAAAGTACAGTTTAAAAGTACAGATTGAACTGAAATGTAAACATTTTCTGGGACTTGGTAAAAATTTTTCTCCTCATCATGGACACTCAGTGGCAACTCAAAGATCAAATCTATGTCAACAGAGAGCCCTCTGGTTCCAACAGTCTGTTCTCCCATTTGGACTTAGAAACAGAGTAACACCTTGTCTGTCTAGTTGTGAACTGTTCTCCACTAATTTCAATGTTTGTTTCTCTCACATATGAAAGGAACAGTTTCCCAATGTTAAAAACTGACTGCTTGCGGAAACCGGTCTGACTCAGTGGATAGAGAGCATTGGCCTGCGGACTGAAAAGTCCCAAATTCGATTCCGGTCAAGGGCATGTACCTTGGCTGCAAGCACATCCCCAGTAGGGGGTGTGCAAGAGGCAGCTGGTCAATGATTCTCTCTCATCGATGTTTCTAACTCTATCCCTTTCTCTTCCTCTCTGTAAAAAAATCAATAATATATATATATATATATATATATATATATATATATATATATATTAAACAACTGACTGCTTACAATATAAAATGGTTGTGAGTAAATTCAGCGTATATTAAGAAATTGCCATTTGAAAGATGAAGATAGAATTTAAAACACTCAGGTCATAAAGGACTTTAAAAGTAAAAAGTTGAGGAAGTGAAATTTATTTTTGTGAACTCTTTAAAGAACCTAGTCTTATCTTGTGATTTTGAACCCGTTTTCAAAAATCATTCTTTTTTCATCTGTGCAGATGCCAAATAGCTCAGGCCAGCTGATCCTAGAAAAATCAAAATGCTTCTTTTTCCTAAATTATACTAGCTGGCAAGGTGACTGCATGTTCATTCACTTAGATAGAACGCACTTTTGTGAACGCATTATCACCAAGTATGATAGTGACGAAAGTTAAAGAATGGGGCTTTGTTTTCATTTTGTAGGAGAAAAAGTTAAGATATCAGAGAGATGGCATTTGAGTACATAAAGAAGTCATTGAGGCAGAATTAAACGCTTGCTCAACCACTCTCGGTGGTAGGAAAATTAGAAAGGACAGGATTCGTGTTCCAAGAGGTCAGATAACCAGATAACCATTCGAGGCATATAAATGGCCCAGGCAGAGCTGAGCTGCAAGATAAGGAGTGTTGCTTGGGTTGCATAATCTCCAAGAAAAAGAGCTCACTGGCAGAAATTTTTTTTAAAATGCAGTTATATCAGACATTTTACAATTTTCTCTAATGTCAGGGCTTCCCAAAAGCCCACATTTCAGACTATAAGTGTTCCCTTATCATTAACCTCTTCATCTTGTCTTTTAAAAGGCACTAGCCAAATTCAGTGGATTCTATCTTTCAACTATTATAACAGTTTTAAATGAAATCGAAATGTGTCTACTGCACCATTATCCTCATTTTTTAAAAGTTCGATAACTCATTCCAATTGCTACTCAGCTAATTTGTATTTTCCTCCACTCTGTATCTGATAACTCCCTCTTGTACTCAATTGACCTCATGTCCTCAACACTCAATTTCTTTAAAAAGTTCTTATTACAGCACCAGCTAAAGCAGTAATTAGTAGTGCTAGTGACCTTTTCTCATCCAGCACTAGAGAAAACAGATTTTTTTTTACTTTTCATAAATTCATCGTTTCCACTTTCTTTGACTTGCAGCAGCAACAAACAAAAAAATACAATACTTACTCTGAAAAGTACCTGCCAAGTGGCACCAAGAGAGGTCTCATAAATATTTTATTCTTGTTCTAAATGTAACTGGACTCTACAAAATCAAGTAAATTTCAGGACACTTTAAAACTGGCAAGAATTAAGTTACTAATGTCACAGTTAAAATGATCCATCAATACCAGTTTTCCAGAAAAGGTCAACCAGAAAATAAAGGGACTACAAAAGTTTAGTCTGTAATTGAGGGGAAATAATGTATTGGTAGCATTTGCTTTTCTATTTAAAGGTACTGTTGTGCATTTGTCCTTGCAAAGAGGCTGTTTGGTTTTAATCATTTGTCCAAATTTTCAAGATAATGCTGAAATTTTCTTTCCCAAAATGCAAGCTACTATTTTTTTATTAACATCATTTGACTAATTAATGACTTATTCTCTGATTTACCAATTTAATGGCAGTGTTAAATAGCACTAAATCTAGGGCTGACTTATCAGAGTCACCATACACTCCTCCAACTTCTAAAACATTGATAATCACCTTTGGGTGATCCTACTGTGGTCTGTCTGGTTCCAATCCCCGCCTACCCTCAGGCCTTCTCTATCCACAGTGGAAGCCACTTAATCTCCCCTGGATGTTCAACCTTATCTCAGGCTTTGGACCAATAGCATTCTCATGAGAAGGGAACTTTAGCTCAATATAGAGCACTAGATATCAAGTCAGCCTTGCTGTTAATCCAACTCTGATAACTGATCCCTTGGCAAAGGTTTAACAACGAGGCTTCAGCATTGTTCCTGAAACCAAGTCCCATCGACCCTCTAGGTATGGGACCTGGGTCCCTTGCTCACTTCCCTCAGTGCCTATTTCTGTCCTGATTAAAACACAACATCTGCTCTCTGCATGCCACAAAGTACCTTCCTGGATGTGTTTTTCCACCCAATGTCTGTAGTGATGTCCCATCCCATGTCATCCCCAATCTCATCTGTTAAAGGGCATGTCTAGTTCCAGCCTAGATCTCCTAAACATCCTCTGTTTCAATGGGGTAATAAACATTGTCAGGCCTGACTCTGTCTCAGGTTATAAATTCACCAATGGAATACATAACTGATCAAAAAGGATTTTTGATAGATTTACAAACTTATGTAGATTGGGTAATATTAAGTCTTATCAAGGTCATGAAATATTAACATTACCATTTCTCTCTATAATATGACATCATTATCACTTCAGTATATCTAATAGGAAACCATATAGTCTTTAAAAATTATTATATTGTCATATACTTAATGAAATGGAAAAATCCAGAAACAAAATTATATTCTGGTTAGTCAAGAGTGATGGAACAGCAGGTGACTTTAATTTTCTTTTTCATGGCTTTCTCTATATATATCTATCTCTATCTCTTTCATTTGGTTGTATAGTTTCCAAATGCTCTATACTAGCATGCATTGCTTTTTAAAATAACCTGAACAAAAAGGGAAGGAATTAGCAAAAATGTAGAATAGTTTAAAAGTCTGAGAGTATCTTCAAGTACAATAAAGGATCTAATATATTTCTCTTTTTAGTGCCTTAAAAAATTAATAGGGATGATTTCCAAAAAAAAAGAGTTGTGCTCAATGCCCCAATGTCTTAATCTACCTGTGTGTGGTAGCTGCCCTGTTATCAGAACACAATCCTAGAAGATCTCTAAGACATTAAGGAAAAAGCAAGCACACCAAAACCAATGTATCTAAGTACCCTATTCAAATGCAGTAGGCTGAAGCAAACTCCAGTTGTCACTTTGAGAATAGATTAAGGACACTGTATGTGGGCTCCAAACTTCAAAATAAAAACTCACCTTCAATTCTTACCCAGTCAGCTCAATAGAGAAGGATTAGTATAAACACTTCCTGAATGCTACCAATTTTGACCAGTTTTATATTAATACTAGTGGCCCAGTGCATGAAATTCGTGTGTGTATGGGGGGGAGGGGGAGTGTCCCTCAGCCCAGACTGAACCCTCTCCAATCTGGGACCCCTTGGGGCACATATGTCAAACACAAGGCCCGCGGGCCAAATCCAGCCCGCCAGGCCTTGCAATGTGGCCCGCACCGTGCTGTCATCACTGCACTCCGCTGTCAGTTTATGACATTGTCAGTTTATGACTGTTCAGTAAACCATTCGGCCCGCAATTTAGGCTGGATTTTAGATTTTGGCCCCTTCTCTGATTGAGTTCGACACCCCTACTGGGGGATGTCTGACTGACAGCAATCCAGAACTGCTAGCTCCTAACCATTCACCTACCTGCCTGCCTGATCGCTCCTAACCACTCTGCCTGCCAGCCTGCTCACCCCCATCCAACCCCCCACTGGCCTGCTCACCCCCAATTGTCCCTCTCCCCGCCTGATTGCTCCCAACTTCCCCTCTGCCAGCCTGCTCGCCCCCCAACTGCCTCCCCTGCTGGCCTGATCACCCCCAACTTCCCTCCCCTCTTGGCCTGATCGCCCCTAACCACCTCTGCCTTAGCCCCACCACTATAGCTTTGTCTGGAAAGATGTCTGGAAGGTCTCCATGTCTAATGAGCATATTACCCTTTTATTAGTATAGATGCATGTCAGAATTAAATGTGTACATTTGAAGCCTATGAAAAACCTCTTCAGAGATAAGAAAAGTAATTTGTATAAGGTCAAAGATCTATGTAGTGAGAAATCCATCTCTGACTACCTCTGAATCTCATTTTATCTCTAATATACCACTTAGGACTAATGATTCTTCTAATTCAAGATAGAACAATTAAAGAAAACGCAGAACCTGGCCAGGTAGCTCAGTTGGTTAGAGTATCGTCTGGATAAGCCAAGGTTGAAGGCTCAATTTCCAGTCAGGGCAGTTACAAGAATAAACCAACAAATGCATAAATAAGTGAAACAACAAATCAATGTATGTTTCCTCCCTCCCTCCCTCTCTCTCTCTCTCTCTCTCTCTCTCTCTCTCTCTTCTGCTTCCTTAAATAAATAAAAAGTAAAACTTTTAAAGAGAATGCATGAAAGTACCTTACATTGTGAGGAAAATTTGTAATTTTTATACATTCTCACTTCAGAAAGAAATAAAAAGTTGGAAAAATATACCTAAAATGAATTTCCAAGGTCTTCGGTTAACTGATTTGGCTTTTTAAGAAAACAAAATACAATTTCCCACATGATTTCAATATGCCAAATTCACAATGTGGCAAATTCCTATTTTTTCCGAATGATCAAGAAATGTGGCTGCTTAGTATTGCTACTTCAAAATGCATAGATGGATTACCGAAGTTTTACACTGCACCCAATAAAAGGTAACAATATATACTGAAAATAAGTGTATCTTTTTTGTTAGTCTAGAATCCTTCTGTTCACAAATTATAAACTTGTTCACAAATTATAAACATAAATTGCTACAATGGTTTAGACAGAGGACCCATCAGTAAAGATATTCAGTAAACTGTACTCTATACAATCCAACTTGTACTTCATACCTTACAAAGCTCATTGCTTAATTAGTATGCCTTCAACTGGGGCTCAGGGAAATATTTTAGGTTTCTTAAACAAATATATTCAGGACCAGACGTCAAGCAATGTGAGTCTAAACAAAACAGCATAGTCATCAGCTGTTCTCATGTGGTTGAATTAGAATTTGTACTGATTCCTCAATAGTCAGACAGATTCCTATGAGAGGGCAGAGGCTTTATTATCATCATGCCTGTTACCTGCATATGACTTCTATAGATGCCCATTGACTGACAGCTGCTTCATAGCAAATGGAAGATGAGTGTGGTCTTCTATGACTGGAGGGAGAATTTGGAAGTTCTCGAATCAGTCAGATCAGTCACTTTTCCAACTACTTCTAAGGCCACTTTTGTCTTAAAGCCAATCCTACTTTCTGTAGATCTCTCAGACACTCTGGTTCTATTGCAAATGCTAACAAATCAGTTCAGGAGTTGAATTTCAAGAAAAGTGTTATGTAAGAGAAGCGCTCTGTTAGAGTACAACTAACTACTGTGCTGGACACTGTGAAGTAAGTTATTCAACACCAGCCTCACATGGTGCTCTCACCCATAGAAAACCTTTCAGGGGACACTCTATTAGGCCAAGAAGATCAACTCACTCCTGGGACTCTGGAGTCACTATTTTCTGCATCCTAGATATCTACAATGGATTACCGATGAGATGAAAACAATCTCTCATCCCACAGTCAGATTAGGCTGGATCTAGAAATTGGGGTTTAAGTAAGGTCTACCATTACTAATCATTACCTAGGTAAGATCTATTATTAATCATTATTAATCAAAATATATCTTAAAAGTCTAGCTTGATACTAAAAATACCCAGAAGGGTAAAAAAAAAATTACAGCTATATTACCAAGAGAGAAATAACACCAGTGACAGAAAATAAAAATGTCATAAGGACTCGGGCTCATTAGATCAATATGAGAAAGTACTTCAAAAATTATCCAATAGCTATATGAACTCATGTGGAGGGAATAATGAAGAATTTTGTTTTGACTTGGGAAGTTTCAGATGTCGATAAGCAAACAGTAGAATTTAGGGGAGAAGTAAAAACTATGAAGGTACAGGTGTGTGTGTGTGTGTGTGTGTGTGTGTGTGTGTGTGTAAGATAGAGAGAGAGAAATATATTTAATGGTCACCTTTGTAGAGATGACAGGTGACATCATGGGAATAGATAAGAACAAGAAGACAAAATATGTACAAAGGAAATGAAGGCCAAGAGCAAAACCTTGGGCAATACCCATATTTAGAAGGATAAAAATAAAGGCAAGCACAAAAGTTGTCAGGTAAGAGAGCAATTGGAATCATCAATATCTTAAAAGCCAAGGAAAACAAACATTTTGAGAATGTAGTCCTAGGATACAATATAAATGTGCAGTAAGAGATTGAGGAAGATGTGGGCTGAGAAATTACTGAATCTGGCAATGTTTTTGTCAAAGCATGTGAGACTGTAAAGAATACTAAGTGAAAGAGGATTTTTTTAATTATCTGAGAGGCAATCTCATAAAGAAAGAAACTGGGAAGCAACTAGGACCAAAGCCACCTTCTCAGTCTCCAATTTTCCAACCTTCCTCTCCTTGTACACAGGCTGATATAGTTGCTTGACTCAAAAACATTAAATTATAGGGTGAACATCTATGAGAAACTGAAACATCTTGGTCTAACAAACTCATTAGAAGAAAAAAATTAATGGCAGCTAGTGGGCTTGCCAGGAGGAAATGAATTAATGGCAGCCCTCTTGGAGATGGCCTATGGTGAACTCATGCAGCGAATGAGTTCACCACCCTGGAGTCATATCACTTTCCTAGCCCAATTAACTGCAGCAAGGCAAAATCACCTGATATAATCAGAGTTACTAAGGTATTCATTCCGCAGAGGCCACTGACTAGGGCAGAATTAAAAAAGGATGTTTAAGAGGATTTGTTTTCAGGCAACCTAGAAGTAGCTGTTATAATTTAACTAGAGACCTGGTGCATGAACTTTGTGCACGGGGTGGGGGGTCCCCTCAGCCCAGCCTGCACCCTCTCCAATCTGGGACCCCTCAAGGGATGTCTGACTGCCAGGACTACTGGCTCCTAACTGCTCACCTGTCTGCCTGCCTGATCACCTCTAACTGCCCCCCGACACCAGCCTCGTTGCCCCTTACTAATCCCCTGCCAGCCTAGTCTCCCTAACTTCCCTCCCTCCCCCACCAGCCTGGTCATCAACTACCCCTCCCCCTGTGGGCCTGGTCACCCACACAGCCTGTTCAGTTGTCCATTCAGTTGCAATGGTTGCTTAGGCTTTTATATAGATTAGTGTTACAAAGCATGTGGGTGCCTATACCATAATAGCTACTATAAACTGAACCCAAAGTTCAGTAGAGTAGGAGACTCAAAGAAGTTGAAGACAACTATACAATTACAAACTATGAACAATATGATCACTGCCTTATAAAAGTTTTAAGATGACAAGAGAAAACAAAAATGGAGGAGGCAACATTTTTGCTGACCTCTGAAAAATAAATAGGATTTCAATAAGAGCTGGGAAAAAGAAAGAGGGATAGAGATAAGGCTCTATTAAGGAGATACTGTCTCTACCACTAGGCTGAGAGCCCCTTAAGGGAAAGGAATATTTCACACTCACCTTTGCATCTTTAATGCCTAGTATAGTATCTCACATGGTAGCACCACAATTAATATTAATCCTATATAATAAAGGCTAATATATAAATTGTCCCCTCGACCAGGAGTTCTACAAGTTCAACCAGGAGTTCAACCAGTTCAACCAGGAGTTCCACCAGGTGGTGGGGCCAGCCAGTCGGCCTAATTGGCTGCAATTGGGGTGGGCTGGCCTAACCTCACCTGTGCACAAATCTGTGCACTGGGCCTCTAGTATTTTCATATTAATAAGTAAAAATAAATAAGGTGAAAAGAAAAGGAAACATCAGCAAAATTATGGGAACATTTTGGGCCTGCTCATAAAACAAGAATATCCAGTACTTGGAGAGTAGTGAGAGGTATAAATGGGAGGGTAAGTTTATGGCCATGTTATGAAGGGTTTTGAATGTAAACTAAACAGTAATCCTAAACATGGTGTTGGAAATATCACTGCCCTGGACATAAAGAAAGTAACGGATAGGCCCAGATCTGCCATAAATTCCTTTGACTATTTCTTATCTGTAATATGAAGCTGGCAAACTCTCCTCACATACCTCAGACCATTGTAAGGTTCATATTTTATAATGTATGTTGAAGATGGTGCTAGCAATCTTTGTATCCCCCACAGCACACATCAGAGAACTTTGCCAAGTAAATATTCAATGACTTCATCTGTAAAATGTAAAACTATTCAAATGTAAAAATAATCAATACCTATAACTAACCAACCCATTAAATTTAGTAGATATTCAATAATTATTTGTTGAACTGAGTTATTTTTTCTTTTTTTTGCACTTTGGCACATATTTTCTAAAAATATTGCCAAGAAAATTCTATTCAAGAAATAGGCATGAAAATCTGTGATGTATAGATTAGACACTAGGAATACAAAGGTGAATCAGCCACCATTCCCTCCCACAAAAAATTTACAATATAATAAGGGATGTGAGACATTGAGACAAATACATATAATACCAACGAACACTGAAAATAAAAATTTGAATGAGCGCTATAGTGTGAAGGCTGTCTTCAAAAGGCTGCCATTAATTTCTTTCCTCCTGGCAAGTCCATATCATTCTCTTGGCAAGAAACCTCCCTCCACTCTGAGTGAAGTGTCCTAATCTCATCTCTCCACTGCTCGTACTCTAGTCCAAACTCCCAGGGTGTCCTGACTTCTAGAACAGACCTGGATCTGTCTCATGCTCTCCATTCTTGCCCACTAACCCAGTTTTTGACACAGCACTTAATAAGATGATTTTAAAAACATAAATTGGATAGTCACTCCTTGTTCGAAGCACTTGGAGAAATTTATATTATACTTAGAATAAAAGTCAAAATCCTTACTATGGTATACAAAAAGAGCCCACCTAATCTAGTTTCTAACTATTTCTCCAAATTCCTCTCCTTCCATATTCCACTCTTTCTATACTCATCTGCTTGCTGTTTCCGGAACACCGAGCTCATTTCATCTCTGGGATTTTGACTTGCTCTTCCCTCTTCCTGGACACTCTTTCAAGTCTCTACTAACATCTCACCTCTTCAAACAGCCCTTCCCTGCTGACCCATCTAAAATAGTGCCCACCCCTTCCTGGTGCTCTTTATCTCATTAAACTGCTTTATTTTATTTTATAACCTTGATTATCTCCTGGCATGGTAGTACATGCTATTTATCTCCCATTCTAGATCAAAAGCAACACAAGACAGAGATTTCTGTCTCTTTTCTTCACCACTGTATCTCCAGTACCTACCACAAGGCCCAATGCATAGTGGATGTTCAAAAAATATTTCCACAATGAATGACTGTCAGACTACACTTCAGGAGGAAGGTGTAGAAAAGAGCATAGCAGGCCTGAACTGCTGCCCTTAGAAAGCCCTGAAGAATTAGCCCTTGTATAGTATGTGGGAATTTGAATTTTGAAAGGGTGCCCATCATTCTATCCCAGTGGTTGGCAAACCACAGCTCGTGAGCCACATGCGGCTCTTGGGCCCCTTGAGTGTGGCTCTTCCACAAAATACCATGTGTGGACACACATGTTTAGTGTAATTGAAACTTCATGGCCCATGCGCAGAAGTCAGTTTTCAGCTCTCAAAAGAAATTTCAATAGTTGTACTGTTGATATTTGGCTCTGTTGACTAATGAGTTTGCCGACCACTGTTCTATCCTATCTAATAAAGAGGGAATATGCTAATTGACTGCCATGCCATTGCAAAGATGGCAGTGCCCACAATCAATAAGGAAGGAATATGCTAATTGACTGCCCCACCCTCAAAGGTAGTGGCACTCACAGCCAATAAAGAGGGAATATGCTAATTGACTGACATGCCTTCAAGGATGGCGGCGCTCAGTCCCCTCAGCCCCAACGGGGCACCTGCCTCCAGAGTCCCCCAGTCTCCTCAGCCCTCTAGCCATCCAGAGCTAGCCTGGGGCACAGGCAAGCCTTGGATGGTGGCTGCCCTGGGCAGCTGGGTAACCAGGCTCAGGTAACCAGGGCCAGCCGAGGCTTGCACTGCCAGCAATGACAATAGCAAAGGTATTATGGGGCGTCACCTTTCCCTGATCACTGGGTCACCTCCTGTCCCTAAGGGCTCCCAGACTGTGAGAGGGGGACAAGCCAGGCTGAGGGACTCCACCTCCAGTGCATGAATTTTCATACACCAGGCCTCTAGTAACTAATAAAGTTGTCTTGCTGTAACTAAGCTGTATAAATAATGGGCTTATGCTGAACTACTGCTTTCCTTTTGGGAATCTGAAATTTAGGTATATGACAGGCAGAGGATGCTCATGTGATCAGCCCCTAATAAAAACTCTGGGTACTGAATCTCAAAAGAACTTCTCTGGTTGGCAGCAATTTACACATGTTGTCATAACTCCTCGCAGAAGGAAATCAGTGTGTCCTGTGTACCTTTGCTGGGAAAGGACTCAAGAAGCTTGTGCCTGGTTTCCCCAGGATTGTGTCTGGTGTACTTTTTTTCTTTTGTTGATTTTGCTTTGTATCCTTTCACCAAAACAAACCACATCCTTTAACTACTAATATATGCTATGGCCTGGGAGTCCTCCCGGGGAATCATCAAAACTGGGGTTGGTCTTGGGTACCTCCCAACATGGATTATTTTGCCAGAATCTTTTTTTAAATATGTTTGTATGGATTTCAGAGAGAGGAAGGGGGAGGGAGAGAGAGACAGAAACATCAATGATAAGAGAGAATCACTGATTGCCTGCCTCTTGCATATCCCTCCCCCCACCACCACTGGGGATTGAGGCTGCAACCCTGGCATGTGCCTGACCAGGAATCAAAAACTATGACCTCCTGGTTCATAGGTCGATGCTCAACCACTGAGCTACCCCAATGGTCTTGCCAGAATCTCCTAAGGTGAATTTGAAGACTGAAGTAATTATTTTTAAAGTGGCTAGTTAGGGAAGAGGCTATTGCAAGGGTCCAAGAGAAAGGTAGGATGGTAGCAGCGGAAGCAAAAATAGATAAACCTGTGATTGTATTTTCTCAAGGGAAATTTTGTCAAATTTAAGGTAAGAACCTAGATTACAAGAGGTTAAGGATTGAAAGAGAACTAAGAAAGATGAAACACTAAATATTGACTACTCTTGGACAATAGAAGAAACAAGACAGTATGGTGGCTTTAGGGTAGCTTGATTATGATATAATTAGAGTAAGGGGGTATAATTACAGTTTTAGAAAGCAGGTAAAAAGCTTAAATAATCACTCAGTATTTCCCAAAGGAGACATTAAGAGATGGACTTAATAATGGAAATGGGATCAAAAATATAAATGTAAATTATTTTTTAAACTCATTGAGAGCAAGGGACTTCATGTGTTTTGTTCACTGGCACATTGCAAGCACCTAGAAGAGTACTTAATGTATGGTATGCAGTTAACAAGTACTCAACACATTATAAGAAAAGAAGAGGGCTCATATTAAGAAAACTTGAGGCTTGGCCAGTGTTTCTCAGTTGCTTGTGTTGTTCCATACAACTAAAGGTTGGTGGTTCAATTCCTGGTCAGGCTACATTCCCAGGTTCTGATTTGATCCCCAGCCTGGATACATGCAGGAGGCAATCAATCAATATTTCTCTTTCACATTGATGTTTCTCTTCCTCTCTCTCTCTCTCTCTCTCTCTCTCTCTCTCTCTCTCTCTCTCTCAAATCAATAAAAATGTGGGCGTTTTTTTAAATAAAGAAAACTTGAAATATAAAAGAAGGAAAAGAAGAGATATCAAATATGATTATCTCTGAAAGTAGGAATAGGGGATCTTTTTAAAATATATATATATTTTATTGATTTTGTACAGAGAGGAAGGGAGAGAGATAGAGAGTTAGAAACATCTATGAGAGAGAGTCATCAATCAGCTGCCTCTTGCACAACCCCTGCTGGGGATGTGCCTGCAACCAAAGTACATGCCCTTGACTGGAATTGAATCCGGGACCCTTCAGTCCCCAAGCCGACGCTCTATCCATTGAGCCAAACCGGTCTCGGCAATAGGGGATCTTTTTTCTGCCAAAGATCATTTGGATATTTATAACAGCATTCAAGGGCCATATAAAATCATCAACTTAAAAATTACCCTGCTATATTTGGTATTTGGTCAAACATTTAATTAACTCATCCCTAATGCCTTGAGAGGGCCAGACCAAATGATTCTGAAGGCCTTATATGTCCTGCAGGCAAGACGTTCCCACCCCTGCTATCAAATAAGAAGGGTGTAGAGGTCAGTCCTCATAGAGGAGAGGCAATGTCCATGATCACCTATCTGGGGAAACCATAGGAATCAATAAGGTAATAACATAAATACAGCACTGTCTTTCCACTCAGATTTCTGCTTCAGATTTTAAAAAAGGGAAATGAAATTTTAAAATACGTTTAGAATATTATATAACATAATACCTCATTAAACTCAACTGAATCAATGCCTCTGTAATAGTACTAACAAGAAAATAAGCCATATATGAATTCCTTTTCTTTGGGCCTAAAACATGATTTAAAAAAAAAAAAAAAAAGACATTTCTTTTTATCTTAAATCCTTCTAAAATGGCAGTATCACAAATGATCTTCATTTGAAACAGGAGAGACATGGTACTTTTTATTTCAATAGTGGTCTTAGACTCTAGCAGGGGTCTTCAAACTACGGCCCGCGGGCCACATGCAGCCCCCAGGGGAGTCTGATCCTGCCCGCCAGGTTTTTTGGGCAGTGAGCGCAGCCAAGGTGTTACAGTAGGAATTAGTAGTTCATATAGTCCGGCCCTCCAGCTCTCTGAGGGACCGTGATCTGGCCCCCACTTTAAAAAGTTTGAAGACTCCTGCTCTAGAGCAAAGTGTGGAAATAATCAACTTAGTGTAAAGTTACAAAGATAATTGTTAGCATTTGAAAGGAAAATACTAAATATTATGCTTCAAGCTGTCTATTGTGAAACTGCTTCAAAAACAGAACACTAAAAAAAGTCTGTATTCCTACATTAAATGTTACTTTTTCTCCTCTTTCTGAATCACATATCATAGCAGTATCATGGATGCTGGGCTGCATCTCCCAGGTACCTCCTTTAAGATTGGAGAACTTATTTCCTGAGCTGCAGGGAAGGTTGTCTACTGACAGCCCTCACTTTTCAGTCCCCTCAAAGCATTCTTTTTCTAAAGAGAATTGTCTCGCCCAAGGTCATGCTCGCTTACAAAAGCACTCAACATCCAACGGTTGCTTGGGAGATAAAAGTTTCATCCATTGTTGTAAGAATGAAAAGTGATGGGAATCTATGTATTGCTTTTCTTCAAAATTTCAGCAAAGTAGGTATTATGGATATTCCCCAAAAGTGAGTTATTAAATACAAAAAATGCAAAAGCATATCCTGTGTTTAAACAAAGATATTCCAGTTCCACCATTAATTATCTACATGAGCTTGGGTAAATTAAGTTCTTTGATCCTCTGTTTCTTCATCATTAAAGAAAAGATAATAGTGTCTATCTCATTAAGCTGTTATAATAAACTAAGGTTATGTACACAAAAATACACAGTAAGTGCTCAACAAATATCACTTCCCTTCTCTCCATTCATTGTTGGTGGGCATGAGTTTAGAGTTGCTTTCTCATGAGTTTAGAGCTGCTTTCTGATTATGCAAATGCCTAGTAATGAATAACATCCTATATACTGTAATAAAGAGGTAATATGCAAATTAACTGCACGCCATCACAAGATGGCTGCACCCACAGCAGAGGTGGGGTTCCCATAATGACCAATCAGCAAGGACCTGAGACTGAGTGGAGTCAAGCCTGGGAGGGGGACCTGAGGCTGTACTCCTGGCCCAGTAGGCCTCGACTGAGGTCCTGAGGTCATGCCCCCCATCTGGCAAGGCTTGATGGGGGGGCCTCAGGCCATGCCCCTCACCAGTGGGACTTGACAGGAGACCTGAGGCTGCACTTCCTACCCAGCAGGGCTTATTGGTGGTGGGGCTGGCCAGGTCTGTGTCTCGTGTGATTTCGAGGCGCAGGTGGGCAGGGACTTGACTGGGTCCCATGGCACTCCCCAGACTCTGATAGGAGGAAAATTTTCATATACAATCTCTAACACTTCTATTATAGAAAAAGGGCAAATAGCAATATTAAAATATTTTTTCTAATTAATTCCCTTTTAATGCATACAAATTTCATGCACCGGGCCACTAATGCAATTATAAAAGAACTGTATGGCCCATGAATGACATATCTGATCAAGAAAATACAACAATGTATTATTCATACAATATAGAATCTGATACATAATAGTAGTTTAGCAATTACCGAGCATTTACAGCATGCCAGATACAATGTAGAAAGTTTTATATTTTATTTAATCCTCAGAACAATACTATGAGGTAGGTGTAATGCCTCTTTTGAGACATGAAACTGGTGATACTTAGAGAAAGTAAGTAAATTACTCAAGGTTTCACATCCATTAAGTGGCAGAACCAACATTTGAACTTAGCTTTTCTGTATCTAGCCTAAGTTACAGAAAAGCTAAGTTCTGTAACTTAGCTTTATTCCTCTTCTCTTCCACAGAGTAGAAGCTCCCTCTGGCATATCAGGTATACAAAGATACATAGAGTCTGCAAGGTATATCAGAGAGAAGAAATCTGTAACCACTAATGTGGCCTTCACTGCTAAAGAAGACAATGGTCTCACCTCCAGTAGTACAATCCACTCTTTTTTTTTTAAGCAAATAATGCATTTTTAATTTATATTTAAAATATCTATATTAATATATTTAAAATATCTATATTTAAAATATCTATATTAATACTGTAGGGAATGAGTACTTCCTTACAAAAAAAAATGGTTGTCATTTTTTGTGGGTATTTTTAATTTATTAATTAAATACATCATGTGTATATTGTATTGTGTGTTTACCACACAAAGTCAAACCTCCTTTCATCATCATACTTGAGCCCCATTATGCTTTACTATCTCATTCCCCATCCCCTCTAGTAACCATCATACTGATGTCTGTGTCTATGAGTTTTTGTTTGTTTGTCTTGTTTGTTCATTTGTTGTTTTCAGTTTACTATCTCATATATGAGTGAAATCGTATGGTTCTTGACTTCTGACTTACATGCATGATATTCTCAAGATCCATCCATTTTGTTGCAAATGGCAGTATTCCATCTTTTCTTATGGCTGAGTAGTATTCCATTGTCATTATGTACTACATATTCTTTATCCAGTCATCTATGAAAAGACACTTTGGTTGTTTCCATGTGCTGGCCATCATGAATCATGCTCTAATAAACATAGAGGTGCATATATCATTACGAATAAACGCTTTCAAATTTTTTAGGTAGATACCCACAAGAGGGGTTGCTGGATCATATGGGATTTATAGTCTTAATTTTTTGAGGAGCCTCCATCCTGTTTCCATAATCACTGTACCAGTTTACATTTCCACCAGCAGTGAAGAGGGTTCCTTTTTCTCCACAACCTCTTATGGTTGTCTTGTTCATGATAGCCATTCTAACAGATTGAGGTAGAAGCTCATTGTAGTGTGTGTTTTTTTGTTTTTTTTAAATATATTTTATTTATTTTTCACAGAGAGAAAGAGAAAAGGATAGAGAGTTAGAAACATCGATGAGAGAGAATCATCGATCAGCTGCCTCTTGCACACCCCCTACTGGGGATGTGCCCGCAACCAAGGTACATATCCTTGACCGGAATCGAACCTGGGACCTTTCAGTCCGCAGGCTGATGCTCTATCCACTGAGCCAAACCGGTTTTGGCTCATTGTAGTTTTTATTTGCATTTCACAAATAGCTAGTGAAGTTGAGCATCTTTTCATATACCCACATGTTTTCTTGGGAGACGTGTCTGTTCAGACTTTCATTCCACATCCCCTTTGTTTCTATACCCAGTCCATGGAATCTCTCTTCTCATGACCATATGCTTTGCATTGATTGGTCTTTTACTGAGTATTGAAGCTAATCCAACACTCAATCTGATCCCAAATAAGTGTACTTCTGCTCATTCCTACCCTCCAGGCCTTGCAGTAAGCAGCAGCACCTTAAAGCTGCTGGCATCAGTGTGTTTTCTCTTCTATGGGAGGGGCCCCTATTCTGGGACCCCCATCTCTGCTCTGGCTGAAAAGCATGGACACGAAGCAGACCAAACCCTAAACAAATTCTTTATATATTAATTTTCCACAGAGAGAAAGGGAGAGGGATAGAGAGCTAGAAATGTCGATGAGAGAGAAACATCGACCAGCTGCCTCCTACACACCCCTCACTGGGGATGTGCCTGCAACCAATGTACATGCCCTTGACCGGAATCGAACCTGGGACCTTTCAGTCTGTAGAGCGACGCTCTATCTACTGAGCCAAACCAGTTTCGGCCTAAGCAAATTCTGATCGCACATTTGTAAGAACATTTGGCTCAGGCTTCTTGTAAATGTCCCTGTATATGCCATCAAAGTTTGCCTTCCAACAGCTTAATTTTTTTTCATGATGCTATTCCCACAACCTACAATAATTGGTTTTAATTGGTTTTGTGTACATTGCAGGATATAGCAGGAGAAGCTGTACATTATTTATGCTTAGCCTGCATTAATCATTTCTCCCCTAAGGAACGACAGTTTACAAAATACCAAATAAGATTTGCTCCTAGGAAATCTTCCTTGTGAGTACTAAATTCTAGCCCTGTTCCAAAGAGTAGTCCTGCTTCCTGGCTTTGGAGACTGACAGTAGGTTGCAGTCATTCAACTTCTCACTGAAAAACAGGTGAAGCCTTGAACTCTCCATCAGGAACAAAAGGATGGTAAGGAGGGAAGCTGCATCCTATTCTCTTTGAAGAGCTCACGTGCTGACAGCGAGCCTACAAGGGCATGAGGTACCTTGATCTCAAACTGTGTCCTTACAGAGCCCGCCTTGACTAGGACCAACACACACAAAGCTGAATTGTTCAAACCAAAAGAGGCCATGTGGCCACCCTGCTCTCAAGTGACTGTGATTGCTAGTAATCCATGAGATGTCTTTTGGCCCACGGCCTAGCTTTCACAAATGGGATGGGATAGAAAACCGAAAACAGTGGGAGTAGAGCAAGATATATGGGAGACGGTTGAGACAGCTGTTAGAAAGATTCCACTTTGAATGAGTACTTCCCTACAAAAAAATGGTTGTCTATCAGAGGGGACATTGGGACAAGATCTCTCACCAACAGATGGCTTTCTTGGAGGCTGTGAAGCAAACATAGATTTCTGGAAATGCTAGAAAGAACTGAGCAGTAGTTATCACTAAAACTATTATCATAAATTTAAAAATTGACTTTTGGCAATGTGTATTTAAATGAACTTTTCATCCTACTAATAATTTATTTATCTAATGAATGATTAACAGTAGTACTTCATAATATAAAATAGTGATCTAAAAATGCATTACTCTATAGAAACTCATGAAAGCCTTTTTATTAATAAGTAATAGACAGTCATAATATTTTCATGAGTTTAAACAATTATTTCAGCTCTTCGCTGTAAATTTTGACCTCTTTTGCTAATGGAGTAGACCATTCTTATGATTCCTTCCTTAGGATAGATTTGATTGACTTCTTGTTTGTTTTGCTTTGATCTTGTCCTATTATTGTGTCCGGTTTTCATAATCAGAATAATTTTTCATATTATTGTCCTAAAGAAGGTAATATATATAAAAACAGGCCCAATTTCAGTAATGTGGCTGCCAGGGTCTCCACATGAAAAGGAAATCCAATAGATCCATTTCATTATAATCACTCTTACAACTACTATCTCTTTTTCCTTTTATATTTATTCAAATAATTTTCTCTTTTATTGAATTTATTGGGGTGACATCGGTCCACAAATTCTACAATAACTGTTTTTACATAAACCTGAAAAGGCAATAAAATCTATGGAGAACTTCATTTAGCCAATTGACTGGATATTGGCTCATATCTTAACTGTTTTACTGGACCATTTAATGTAATTCAAATCATAAGAAATCTGTTCTGCTCTCAGTGTAAAAATCTGTGATGTGGCAATTATTTGGGGCAGGCTTTAAATATGAAATGTGTTAATGAGATATGACTTGAATAATTCATCTTTATATGTACATATAAAACATAAAGAAGAACATAGAAACCAAAAAAATTCATGAACCAGGACTTTTCAATATGTTTCTCTTTTTTAAATGCATGTCTAGCCCAAACCGGTTTGGCTCAGTGGATAGAGCATAAGCCTACGGACTGAAGGGTCCCAGGGGTCAAGGGCATGTACATTGGTTGCGGGCACATCCCCAGTAGGGGTTGTGCAAGAGGCAGCAGATCGATGTTTCTCTCTCATTGATGTTTCTAACTCTCTATCCCTCTCCCTTCCTCTCTGTAAAAAAAAAAATCAATAAAATATATTTTTAAAAACAAAATAAAATGCATGTGTAGAAAATAACTAAAACCAGTTCTTGAGGAAATTTAATATTACTGTTTATACATTTTCTTCCCCATTTACCTATACTTGTATAGATTTAATAATGAAACACCCATAGGTTTTACACAGAAAAAAAGGACAACAATATATAACTCTGGTTTTGTTTGTTTGTTTGTTTTAACAATGAAATACAAAAACCTCATTTGGAAATTTGGGGAGGACAAAAATATGAACAAGAGTTTTATCACTTTAAAAAGCACTCCAAATCAGAATGTTATTATGTTGTCCCAGCCTCAGCATTGTATAACTAAGAAAAATAAGTCCCAGAACTGAGATGAGCTCCAGGCATTAAAAAAGATGCCACAAAGAAATAAACATCTTCATCATTAATTTGAGCTTTTCCCACAACATCTGAAGTAAAGTATTTGCCCGTTCCAGGATCTTGAAATCTATGGCGGAAATCTGAACTGCTATATTCAGTATGTTCCACAAGACGGTGCCCTCTCTCCAGAAAGAACCTCCTTTACTAGCATATGCACACAGCTGAACTACTCAACTTGCTGATCCAAAGTGAATTTCAAATCGACTTTTTATAACTGAAACCTCTAAGAGATGAGTAAACTCTTTAAGTAATTCTAGTGAAGTTGTAGATGTGACACCATGAAAATTGATGTTTCCATAAAATGCAGACCTCTTTAAACTGCTCTCCAAATCAAGGGTAAGGTAAGGTAACTTGATAAAGACATATAGTACATCTATATCAAGACTATTTGGAGCAGTACTATGCAACAAAAACATAATGAGAATCTCACATCAATTTTAAATGTTCCAGTAATCCTATTTAAAAGTTAAAGAAAAAGTAAAATTAATTTTAATAATATATTTTACTTAACCAATGTATCAAAATACTTCACAAGATGTTATTAACATAAAAGTATTACTAAAATATTTTACATATTTTGTTTGTACTCATTCTGGTGTGCATTTCACACTTCCAACACATCTCAATCATGCTAGCTTCATTTCAAGTGCTTGGTAGCTCAATAACAGCTACTATTTTGGACAGTGCATATCTAGAGAATCGAACCTATTTCACTGAGCACCAAACTTAACTTCAGATTAGAAGACTAAAATACATCCTGGGCCAAAACCGGTTTGGCTTAGTGGTAGAGCGTCAGTCTGTGGGCTGAAAGGTCCCAGGTTCGATTCCGGTCAAGGGCATGTACATTGGTTGCGGGCACATCCCCAGTGGGGGGTGTGCAAGAGGCAGCTGGTCGATGTTTCTCTCTCATTGACGTTTCTAGCTCTCTATCTCTCTCCCTTCCTCTCTATAAAAAAATCAATTACATCCTGGCCTTATTTAATAATATCTGCATTACTGGTATAGCAAAGCATAAAATAAATGGGATATTATAATAGACCAAAAAGACATATAAGCTAGGTACATGTCCAAATAGAATTAAAAACAAAACAAAAAACAAGCAATAAAAAGTGTATTTAACAAGTATCTCCACATTGTGGGTCTTAAAATTCTCTATTTAACTGGTTCTGCTATTTAAAACTTTCTTAATCCCAGGCCTCTTTATCAATCCCAATGAATGGCCTCTTTATCAATCCCAATCCTTTCTTCATATAATACATTGCACTTCTCCATGAAGAATGGGAAGTTGATACAAAAGCATTCTTAATAAAAATGAATAGGATGGACTTCTCATTAGGCCAAAAGGTCCTGAAAGGAGACTAGGTTTTATTTTTCTTGTCAAGCGGGAGCACAAAAGTTTAAAAGACAACCTTTTTTCTTTGACCAGACGTGTTTACGAGAGAAGTGAAATACAATCACTTTGAGAAAGTGCAGCAGCAAGAGGTCACACTGCTCTGCCTCAGTGGGAAAAGGGCAAAAGAAAAGTAGTCTCCAGGTCTGTGGGCAAGGCTTCAAGGACCCCGCACCCAGCTGCAAGCACCACTAACTGAAACAGAGCAACATCACTTTTTCTTTAGGCATCGCACGCCCAGAAAGAGCTGGCATTCATCTGCAATTACTCATGCTCCCCAAGCTACGGCAATGTCACTCCTCCTTAATTCTACAGGATAATACTGCAGTTTGACATGAGTAACTGACAGGCTTGATTTTCTTTCTGTACAGAAAAAAATAAAAGGGGTAAAGGTTCAAGTTAGTGAGAAATTCAATTTTTTTAAAAGTGCTCTAACTATTTCACTTGGTTGGTTATAAGTGGTATCCAAATAATAGTACAAAATTGAAAAAGTTATGAAAAGTAATAAAAAGACCAAAAAAATGCCTTGGAGTGTTGTACAAATTTCTGACTTATGGGAACCTTCCATAAATGTGATCTTCACAAAACTGTAGAATTGAGGGCAGGTATTACTATTTCATTTTATAAACGACAGAACTAAGGTTCAGAAAGTGTCCCAGGAAAGTTAATGAAAGAAGAGTCCCTTTAAAACTTTGTGTTAGATGGCAGCATAGGTAAAGGCCTGTACTTGCCATTGCCCACAACCACATCAAATTACAACTGAAACACAGAACAACCATCATCCATAACTACTGGAAAGCTGGCTAAAATGGAAGTTCTACAACTAGAGAAGTAAAGAAGAAAGCACACTGAGACTGGGAGGAGGTGCAGAGGCATGGAATGGGCTGGTTGTACACCCAAGTGTGCTACTTTTTTATTCAGGAGGGAGATCATCTCTGCAGAGGCCACCTGGAGGAGCAAAGAGTCCCAGCCCCAGATGCCCAGCCCAGGGTCTTCGAGCTAGGAAAAGAAGTCCCCATAACTATGGGCTGCAAAAACCAGTATGGATTGGGGCTCAATGACACAGAGGCCGCTGGGGACCCAGCTGTTCCTCTTAAAAGGTTGGCAAACAAACTGAACTTACAAGGTCTTGCTTCCTATGAGCTCCAGCTCCAGGGTGAGGCTTTGGGAAACACAGACACATATGAGGAGGAACTGGAATGTCTAGTATCAAGGCAGGAACTTGGGGGGAGGCTTTTTTCCCAGACAGAGGTGCTCCTAGGGATCATTGTTCCTATGCTGAGACCTCCTGGTCTCATGGCTCCGCCCTGGGGATTCCCTAAGACCCTGCCTCAACTAATTTGCAACCCACCCAAGCTGTGTGCAGTGGCTTTTGCATATGAATGATCTGTCCTTGCTCAAGCTAAAATTCTCTCAAAGAAGCTGCAGCTGAGTAAGGGAGCCCCAAACCTATCAATAAAAGGCCCAAGATCTGACACCAGCACCAGCCTCCCTTGCTTCATAGTTGGCCCTCATCTGGGAACTTACAAACCCGATACAAAGAAGGGGAATCTGCAGATCTCTCTAGATATATGTTCAAAGAAACTCAGTGGCTGACTTTGCACATCCATGGAGACCTAATAACCAGTGTACCAGATAGTCAGTGTCAGACCATACCAGATTACAACTCTACACATTCAAGGGGCAGACTCAGTGAGCACCAAAACCCCACTGAAGCAAGTCCTGCTCCATAAGGGTGTCTCTTGCACAACAACTCTCCCACTGTAGACATAGCTGGTCCTCACAGCCAATTGGCCTAGAGGTCAATTCCTCCCAGTGACACCAATAGCAATCAAGGCTCAACCACAACAACACTGTGCTCACAGCCCAAAAGGGTGCACCTAGAGCTCCCACCTCAGATGACTGGGAAGGCTGAGCCACTGGGCCCTATAGAACACCTACTACACAAGGCCACCCTATCAACAACACAAGGAGACATAGCAGTTCTATCCAATACACAGAAACGAACATAGGGAAGCAGCCAAAATGAGAGACAAAGAAACATGTCACAAATGAAAGAAATAGAAGAAAGTGAACTACTGGATATAGAGTTTAAAACCATGGTTATAAGGTTACTCAAGAATCTCCTAGAAACCTCCAAAAACATGGAAAAGGGCCAATCAGAAAGTAAGCATACACTGACTGGAATAAAGAATAATAAACAGGAATTCAACACTGGAGTAGAGGATTCTGAGAATCAAATCAATGATTTGTAATATGAGGAAGAAAAAAAAAAAAACTCAACCTGAAGAGCAAAAAGAAAAAGAAAATTCAAAATTATGAAGATAGTGTAAGGAGCCTCTGGGATAACTTCAAGTGTACCAACATTCTCATTATGCGGGTGCCAGAGAAGAGAGAGAGCAAGATATTAAAAATATATTTGAATAAATAATGACATACTACTTCTCCTACCTGGTGAAAGAATAAATAATGACAGAAAACTTCTCCTACAAGTCCAAGAAGCACAGAGTCCCAAACAAGGGGAACCCAAAGAGGACCACACTAAGACACATCATAATTAAAATGTCAACAGCAAATGACAAAGAGAGAATCTTAAAAGCAGCAAAAGGAAAGTAGTTAGTTACCTACAAGGGAGCACCCATACAATTGTCAGCTGATTTCTCAACAGAAACCATGCAGGCCAGATAAAAGGGGCAAGAAATATTTGAAGTGATGAATACCAAGTACCTACAACCAAGATTACTCTATCCAGCAAAGCTATCATTAAGAATTGAAGGTCATATGAAGAGCTTCACAGACAAGAAAAAACTAAAGGAGTTCTCATCACCAAACCAGTATTACATGAAATGTTGAAAGGTATTCTTTAAGAAAAGGAAAAAGGAAAAGAAAAAGATCAAAAATATCAACAACAAAATAGCAACAAATACATATTAGATCTAGTAATAATTAATGTCGTTTTCTAATACCTTTTTTTAAATCGAATTTATTTAAACAATACAACAAAATTTAATCAACAATATAGTTGCCGGCGGAGCTTGAAGATGGCGACCGAACAGTCAGACCTGTTCTGACTCTGGTCCCAGAACAGATAAAAGTGGCATCTGAGTCGCTCAGGGAGGGTTTATTAGCAGCTGAGGGGCAGCCGAGGTCTCTAGCAAGCTAGGGAGCGATCCTCTGGACAGAATTTCCTGGCCACGGCGGCGGCGGCGGCCCGCGGCAGCGGCGGCGGCGGCGGCGCTGCGAGAAAGGAGTGGCTTCTCTGAGGCCGGGAAAGCCCACAGCGGAGAGGTCCATCCAGTAGCTGAGACGCCGGAATTGGCGCAGGCGTGTGGATTCAAAGGAGTTCTTCGGTCACCCACGGAAAGGTCAGAGTTTGCGGGGAAAGCCTGAGAGATCGCGATCCTGCGGCACGGCCAGCTTTGGTAGCCGGAGAGTTCCGGCCCCGCCTCCATGGAGCGCCCGCAAAGCTGAGCCCTAAGAAGGCTGCAGCGACATCTAGTGCTGGGTTTGGCATAAGCTTCCCCAGAAGCGGGAATTTTTGATTTTATTTAAAAAAAAAAAAAAAAAACGCCAGGGGACAGAGTGTTAAGAATCGCGGCTGTCCCGCCAAGGGTGGAACGTCTGGACACCTCAGCGCCTGATCCCCTTCAACCCCTAGCTTCGGAATACTAGGGAAGGCCTGCCTAGTTGGGCATATCCGGGGAATTGGCAGGGAGAAATTCCCTTTCGGGAAACAAGGGATCGGAGCCAGAAGAGATAGTCTGGGAGCCAGCTAGCACCCTGCCAGCTAGAGCCATAGAGAAAGAAGGCCAGAGCAACCAAAAAGACTGGGCGGTCAAACCAGAAACACTGACACCTAAGAGCTGAATTACAAACTGCCCTTCTTTTTTTTTTTTTTTTTTTTCTTTTCTTTTCTTTTCTTTTGTCTTTTAATTAATCAAAAATAAATGGACACAAATAACTAAGATATAGCCTACTTAAAATTAAGGATTACCTTACAAAACTGAGGTGCAGTGGAAAGCTGGGAACTGCAAGACTGTCTGGTCCGAGAATCAGAAGTGCCAAATACATTAACTGAGGAAGTAAGGGACTACTACTGGTCATTTTTATGCTAATTTTGCTATTCTTTATTTTATTTTCATTTTTTACATCTTTTATTTAATTTTCATTTTTCATATCTTTTACTTAAGAAACAATTTTTTTTTCTTTTTTCCTTACTTGATTTTACCTTTTCAATTATTACATTTTTCAATCTCTATCATCACTATTACTACTGCTATTTTGCAATTTTTTTAAAAAAATTTTATTTATTTTTTTTTTCTCTCTCTCTCTAGTACCATTTTATTTTTTCTTTATTTTACATTAGGAGTAACCTTCATTCTATTTTAATCTCTACTATAGCATCATTCAACCCTATCTCAACTCAACCTTTACACTATCACTCTCTTACTAAACTTTACCCTTTAGTCTACAGTTTATCCTATCCCATTCTGGCTTTAGTTTTTCCTCTATTCTCTCTGTATACCCCCTGCTAAAGCTCTCACTATACTTATAGACCTAAGTTCCAACCCCTGATCCAAGTGTATAAATACCAAACTCTGCACTATATTAACTAGTTAAAAAAAAAAAAAAAAAAAAAAAATCTGTTCTCCCCTCTATCCTTGTCGCATTGTTTGTGTGAAGGTTGATTATTGTGAATTTTTATGCTTTTTAGTGAAATTGTTATGCTTATTCCTGTATTGTTATTGTTGCTTTGTATTTTTTTTTAAATCCTCTGTTTTTGTTTGTTTTTTTTTACTTCTGTATATCATAGCCTTACTTAATAATAGTGGATATAGTAGTTTGTATTAATCTCCAAATATTGTTCCTGGCATTGGCGGGGTCCAGAGGTTGTTCTTTGGCAATTTTCTCCACATATATATAGTTTGTTTCACATTTCTCTTTTAGTTTGCTTCTTCTCTCTCTTTCTCTCTCTCTCTCTCTCTCTCTCTCCATCTTCTTTTTTTTTTCTCCCTGTTTTCCAACTTCATTTTGTCATTATTTTTTTTCCTCTTCTTCTTTTTCTATCTCTTTATCCCTCTTTTTTTTTTAATTTACTTAATTTTTTTTTTTTTTTAATTTTAATTTTAATTTTTTTTAAAAAAATTTTTCTTTATTTTATTTTCACCCCTATTCCTTCTCAACTATCCCCTAAGTTGCCTTTCTCTAGTGGTCACCTTTATTAGAGGTTATTAATATTGTAAATACATTCCTGTTAAGTGCCTCTTGTGTTGTACCTGGTAGTGTTGTATTTTGTACCTCAAAAATCAACGCAGGAGAAGGAATACCGCATAACCAGACTTCCTGAAAAGATGGGGAGACAAAAACATAGTCCGCACGTGAAAGAAAAGCAGGCATCACCAGAAAAGGAAGTAAACGAGTCAGAGGTAAGCAGCCTACCAGAGCAAGAATTCAGAGTAATGATCATAGCATGGCTAAAAAGAATGGAAGAGAAATTTGACAATAGCCAAGAAGAAATGAGGAAGAACCATGAGGAAATGAAGAAGAGCCATGAGGAACTGAAGAAGAACCAAGAAGAAATGAAAAGTGACATCGCTACCATGAAGAACTCAATAGAAAGCATCAAGAGTAGACTAGATGAAGCAGAGGACCGCATCAGTGAGCTAGAAGATAAGATGGAAAAAAATACCCAAGTAGAGCAACTTCTAGAAAAAAAGATTAAAAAGCAGGAGGAGAGCCTACAGGAGCTTTGGGACATAACAAAACAAAATAATATTCGAATAATAGGGGTTCCGGAAGGAAAGGAAACTGAGGTAGACATGGAAAAAGTATTTCAAGAAATAATGACAGAAAACTTTCCTGAAATAGAAAAGAAAAAAACCACACAAATCCAAGATGCCCGCAGAGTCCCAAGCAAAATGAATCCCAGAAGACAGACTCCAAGGCACATTATAATTAAATTGGCAAACAACAATGACAAAGTAAGAATCTTAAAAGCAGCCAGAGAGAGACAGAAAGTTACATACAAAGGAACCCCCATCAGACTAGCAACTGATTTCTCAACAGAAACTTATCAGGCCAGAAGGGAATGGGACGAAATATACAAAGTCATGCAAAGGAAGGGTCTAAATCCAAGAATACTGTACCCAGCAAGGCTATCAATCAAAATTGGAGGGGAAATCAGGAGCTTCACAGACAAAAAAAGACTGAAGGAATTTATCTCCACCAAACCAGCAATGCAAGAAATGCTAAAGGGTCTACTGTAAAAATAAAGAAATAAGAAGTGAAGAAGGAACATGGGTATAGAATAAAAATGGCGTCAAATTGAGTACCTATCAATAATAACCTTAAATGTAAATGGATTAAATGCTCCAATCAAAAGACATAGGGTAACAGATTGGATAAGAAAACAAGACCCATACATCTGTTGTCTACAAGAAACTCACCTCAGAAAAAGAGATGCACACAGACTGAGGGTGAAGGGATGGAAAAAAGTTTTCCAGGCAAATGGAAATGAAAAAAAAGCTGGGGTAGCAATACTTATATCTGACAAATTAGATCTCAGAGTGAAAGACATAACAAGAGATAATGATGGCCACTTCATAATAATAAAGGGAACAATCCAACAAGAAGAAATAACCCTGGTAAATATATATGCACCCAATACAGGAGCAACCAAATACATTAAAAAACTGCTGGAGGACATTAAGGGAGAGATTAATAGCAATACAATCATAGTAGGAGATTTTAATACCCCACTGTCACCCTTCGACAAATCATCTAAACAAAAAATCAGCAAAGAAATATCAATCCTAAATGACTCACTAGACCAGTTCGAATTAATTGACATCTTCAGGACACTCCACCCCAAAGCCACAGAATATACATTCTTCTCAAGTGCACATGGGACATTCTCAAAGATAGACCACATTTTGGGACATAGGCAAAGTCTCTTCAAATTCAAGAAGATAGAAATCATATCAAGTATCTTCTCAGACCACAATGGCATAAAACTGGAAATTAACTGCAATAAAAATAATCCAAAGAAATCAAACACATGGAGACTAAACAGCTTGCTATTAAACAAGGGCTGGGTTACCAGAGAAATCAAGGAAGAAATTAAAAGCATCCTGGAAACAAATGACAATGAAAACACAACAATCCAAAATCTATGGGACACAGCAAAAGCAGTTTTGAGAGGGAAGTTCATATCCTTACAAGCCTATTGCAAAAAACTAGAAAAAATAGTAACAGATGATCTAACTCTACAACTCAAAGAGTTAGAAAAGGAGCAACAAGAAAAGCCCAGTGTAAGCAGAAGGAAGGAAATAACAAAAATCAGAGCACAGATAAACGACATAGAGACCAAAAAAACAATACATAAGATCAACAAAACCAAGAGCTGGTTCTTTGAAAGAATAAACAAGATAGATGGACCTCTAGCCAGGCTAACCAAGAAACAAAGAGAGAGGACCCAAATAAACAAAATCAGAAATGAAAGAGGTGAAATAACAACAGACCCCACTGAAATACAACGGATTGTTACAAAATACTACGAACAACTCTATTCCAACAAACTGAACAACCTGGAGGAAATGGACATATTCCTAGAAAAATACAAACTTCCAAAACTCAATCAGGAAGAATCTAAAAATCTCAATAGACCAGTGACTTGGGAAGAAATTGAAACAGTCATCAAAAAGCTTCCAGCAAACAAAAGCCCAGGGCCAGATGGCTTCACAGGAGAGTTTTACCAAACATTCAAGGAAGAACTAAAACCTATCCTTCTCAGACTATTCCAAAAAATTCAAGAGGAAGGAACACTTCCAAACTCCTTCTATGAAGCCAGCATCACCCTAATACCAAAACCTGATAAAGACAACTCAATGAAAGAGAATTACAGACCAATATCCCTCATGAACATAGATGCCAAAATCCTCAACAAAATTCTAGCAAATCGGCTCCAGCAGAGCATCACAAAGATCATACACCATGACCAAGTAGGATTTATTCCAGGAATGCAAGGTTGGTACAATATCCGCAAATCAATAAACGTGATACATCACATAAACAAATTGAAAGATAAAAATCATATAGTCATATCAATTGATGCAGAAAAAGCATTTGATAAAATCCAACACCCTTTCCTGATAAAAACTCTTAACAAGGTGGGAGTACAAGGATCATACCTCAACGTAATAAAAGCTATATATGATAAACCCACAGCCAACATCATACTCAATGGGCAAAAACTAAAACCATTCCCTCTAAGAACAGGAACAAGACAGGGATGCCCACTATCGCCACTCCTCTTTGACATAGTACTGGAAGTACTAGCCATTGCAATTAGACAAGAGGAGGAAATAAAAGGCATCCAAATTGGAAAAGAAGAAGTAAAGTTATCCTTATTTGCAGACGACATGATATTGTATATAAAAAACCCAAAAGACTCCATTAAAAAACTAATTGGCTTAATAAATGAATTTGGCAATGTAGCAGGATACAAAATTAACACCAAGAAATCTATGGCATTTCTATACACCAACAGTGAGTTTATAGAAACAGAGACTAAAAAAGCAATTCCATTTACCATCGCACCAAAAAAATTAAGATACCTAGGAATAAACTTAACTAAGGAAATAAAGGACCTATACGCGGAAAACTACACGACACTGAAAAAAGAAATAGAGGAAGATGTAAACAGATGGAAGAACATACCATGTTCATGGATTGGTAGAATCAACATCATCAAAATGTCCATACTTCCTAAAGCAATCTATAGGTTCAATGCACTCCCCATTAAAATACCAACGGCATATTTCACTGACCTAGAAAGAACTCTCCAAAAGTTCATTTGGAACAATAAAAGACCCCGAATAGCCACAGCAATCCTGAGAAAGAAGAGTAAAGTAGGAGGTATCTCAATACCAGACTTCAAACTGTATTACAAAGCCACTGTTCTCAAAACAGCCTGGTACTGGCACAAAAACAGACATATAGATCAATGGAATCGAATCGAGAACCCAGATATCAACCCAAATCACTATGCTCAATTAATATTTGACAAAGGAGGCACAAATATACAATGGAGTCAAGACAGTCTCTTCAATAAATGGTGTTGGGAAAATTGGACAGATACATGCAAAAGAATGAAACTAGGTCACCAACTTACACCATACACAAAAATAAACTCAAAATGGATACAGGACTTAAACATCAGACGGGAAACCATAAAAATACTAGAAGCAACCACAGGCAACAAAATCTCAGACGTATGCCAAAAGAACTTCTTCACTGATACTACCCCTAGCGCAATCGAAGCTAAAGAGAAAATAAACAAATGGGACTACATCAAAATAAAAAGCTTTTTTACAGCAAAAGATACCATCAACAAAACAACAAGAAAGCCCACTGTGTGGGAGAACATATTTGCAAATGTTACCACTGATAAAGGTTTAATCTCCAACATCTACAAACAGCTTATACAACTAAATAAAAGGAAGATGAATGATCCAATTAAAAAATGGGCAATGGACCTAAATAGAATATTTTCAAAAGAAGACAGAAGGAAGGCCAAAAGGCACATGAAAACATGCTCAAAGTCACTAATTATTCGAGAGATGCAAATCAAAACAACAATGCGGTACCATCTCACACCTGTCAGAATGGCCAACATCAACAAATCAACAAACGACAAGTGTTGGCGAGGTTGTGGAGAAAAAGGAACCCTCGTGCACTGCTGGTGGGAGTGCAGACTGGTGCAACCACTGTGGAGAACAGTGTGGAGTTTCCTCAAAAGACTGAAAATGGAACTCCCATTCGACCCAGTAATTCCACTTCTAGGAATATATCCCAAGAAACTAGAAACACCAATCAGAAAGGATATATGCACCCCTATGTTCATAGCAGCACAATCTACAATAGCCAGAATTTGGAAACAACCGAAGTGTCCGTCAGCAGATGATTGGATCCAAAAACTTTGGTACATCTACACAATGGAATACTATGCTGCCATAAAAAAGAAGGATTTCTCATCAATTGCAGCAAACTGGATGGAATTGGAGAACATCATGCTGAGTGAAACAAGCCAATCAATGAAAGAGAAACACCACATGACCTCACTCATTTGTGGATAATAAAGAACATTATAAACTGATGAACCATAAGATAGATATAGTGACAGTATATCAACAAGTAGACTGTCAAATTTCAGCGGGGAGGGGAGGATGATCTGGGGGAGAAAATAGATCAACGAAGGACTTGTATACATGCATATAAGTGCAACCAATGGACACAAAACTTTGGGGAGGGAGGGGATGTGTGGGAGGGAGGGAGGGGGTCAAAAAATATCAATAAAATATATTTAAAAAAATAAAAAAAAAAAAGAATGAGATTTAAATTCACAGTTTTACTTAGGTAGTTAGCATTAAAATCAGATAATTATAAGAAAGAAAAATTAAATATCTCTTATTTTAATATAGGAAAAACTAAATTATAATTAGAGTCCTACATTTAAATTTCCAATAGCATTTATATTGTTAAAATTGTTTATCAGTGACATGCATAATGGCTCAAATAGGAAGCACAGTTTTTTTGGGTTTTTTTCTTTCAGTGTAGCATTTACATTAACATTTAAGAATAGCATCTTTTTTTTTTTTTTTTATTAAGACCATACTATTTTTTAAATCTATTTGACAGCCTTAATAAAATTATATTTGACAGCTAAAAAAAAAAAAAAAAAAAAAAAAGAAAGATAGAATTCCTCATAGAAAGAAAATCATTATTTTTTTTTTTGGGGGGGGGGGGAGGTGGATACTTCAATGAGACTTTTGGGTAGGACTCTGGAGGTACTGATGGCAAATTAAAATTAAAATAAAAGTATAATAGAAAAAAAAAATATATAGTTGCCGTTGTTTTCTACTACTTGTGCCCAACACTCAGGAAGCATTTTAATCCCTCTGTTGTAAAATTCTTGTGATTTTGATGCAAAAAATTCGGTCAATGCATTTTTGAGGCATTCTTCATTATTAAATTTTTTTCCAAGAAGAAAGTTTTGCAAAGAACGAAACAAATGGTAATCGGAAGGGGCAATATCAGGAGAATATGCAGGTTAAGGGAGAACTTCCCATTCCAACTGGCACAGTTTTTCAGCAGTGATTCTTGCAGTATGCGGTCGTGCGTTATCGTGGTGAAGAATTACGCCCTTCCGATTAATCAGCGCGGGTTCTTTTTCTCTTAAAGCTTGGGCTAACCTTTCCAATTGGGCACTATACACTGCACTTGTAATGGTTTGGTTAGATGGTAAAAGTTCATAATGAAGAATTCCTTTAAAATTCCACCAAACACACAACATCACTTTTTTCACATGCAAGTCAGGTTTTGGCATGGGCTGCGGAGCCTCATTTTTGTCCAACCATTGAGGCCGCCTTTTCAAATTAACATACAGCACCCATTCTTCATCTCCGGTAACAATTTGCTCTAAAAACGGCAAACGGTTTTGACGAGAGAGGAGCGAACTGCAAATTGTGACTCTTTGATTACGGTGGTTGTCGGTCAACTCATGAGGAACCCATTTTCCAAACTTTTGAACTTTGCCAAGTGCACGCAATTGATTGGAAATTGTTTTTTGTGAACAATTTAAAGTTGTCGCAAGCTCTTGTTGGGTAATTTGAGGATTTTGCACCAAAAGAGCTTGAAGAGCTTCTTGATCAAAATTGGACACACGGCCTCGACCACTCTTGTCATCTAACGAAAAATTTCCCTCGCGAAATTTCTCAAACCAACGCTGGCATTTTCTGGCGCTAACTGCATCTTGACCAAGAGCACTACAGATGTTTTTTGCAGCCTCACTTGCTTTTCTTCCTAATTGGAACTAGTAAAGCATGCAGTGCTGAATATGCTCTTCATCCGCCATCTTCTTAGCCCTAGTTTTGCAACAAAAACCAAACCAAACACAAACTTTTTCAAGCAAAACTTGTTAATTGCACTTCACACGTTCTGTAGATACCACGTGTTTGAAGGTTATGTCAATACAAGTCAACGCCAAGCAAGATTTTAAACGAATGTTTAAAACGACATTAATTATTACTAGACCCGATACCTATCAACAATTGAATTTAAAAATCAAAATAAATGAAAAAGAAATCTAATTCACATAATAAACTGGTGAACAAAATAGAATCAGAGGCATGGAAATGGAACAGACTGATGATTCTCAGAAAGAAGTGGGGTGGAGAGAGAAGGAATAGATTAAACAAAGATCTTACATTTATTACCTATGGACACAGACAATGGTAGCAAAGGCCTGTGCAGGGCAGGAACCAGGTGGAGGGGGGCAATGGGGGGAAAAAGAGGGACATCTGTAATAATTTCAACAATAATGATATTTAAAAAAAAAAAAAAAAGTTAATGAAATAAGCCCTGAACAGGTGGCTCAGTTGGTTGGAGCATTGTCCTGTACATCAAAAGGTTGAGGGTTAAATTTCTGGTCAGAGCAGGTTCATCCCTGGTCAGGGCACGAATGGGAGGCAATGGATCAATGTTTCACTGTCCTCTCACTCTCTCTGGCTCTCTCGCTCTCACTTTCCCTCTCTCCACCTCCCTTTCAAATCAATAAAAACATATCCTTGGGTAAAGATTAAAAAGTTAATGAAATAAGACGTAAAATAACGTTACTTGAAACATTAGAAACACTCCAATGACTGGAAGGAAGCGTTAATTTATGTTTCTTACATATGAATCATTCTTCTGTCTTGGTTGAAACAGATTTCCTTCCTAAGGGTCTATTACAGCCTTCATGTCTTTTTTTTTCTCTAGCCAGCTGGAATCAATTTCAATCTCGCTCAAGTGAGGGAGCCTCTCAGAAGCTTAGCAGCAGCTTCTGTAGCAATGTGGCTGTGTACCAGAATGCTCTCAATTATTCAAGATAACACCAAACGACCTGGGGATAGATTACCCCCAATGCAGAGGAAACAAATTAACAGTTAGCTGAGTAAAATAAACTTGAATAAATGAATGTTTTAAACTGCGCATACTGATATGGTGCCCACTGATGAATTCTGCAGAGAGGAATCAGGACTCTCCTTAAAATATAGCAAATGGCGCCGAAACCGGTTTGGCTCAGTGGTAGAGCGTTGGTCTGTGGACTGAAAGGTCCCAGGTTCGATTCCGGTTAAGGGCATGTACGTTGGTTGCGGGCACATCCCCGGTGGGGGGTGTGCAAGAGGCAGCTGATCGGTGTTTCTCTCTCATTGGCGTTTCTAGCTCTCTATCTCTCTCCCTTCCTCTCTGTAAAAAAGAAATAAAATATATTTAAAATATATATATATATATATATAAATATATATATATATATATATATATATATATATATATATATAGCAAATGGCCATAAGACACTGATATAGAACCCTAGCTTGCTATGGAGAAGCCAACAGCCCACATCAGACCCAGAGGAGGAGGCAGAAGTACAACTCTGCACATTAGCTGAAAACACTGGTACACTTGCCTTACCCGATAGCAAAATTTATTTACTGCTTTGGGACCTGCACTAGGACAACTTGTGAAAGTTTGCTTCAGAGTGACCTCACCAACAGGGAGCAAGAGAATTACACACAGAACTAGAGGCCCAGTGCACAAGATTCATGCACTAGAGGGGTGGTGGGGAGAGGATTTGTAGTCCAGGAATCCTTGGATGTCCAACTGAAAGCTTAGGCTCGCTTCCTGGACATCCTTAGCACTGCCACAGAGGCGGAAGAAGCTCCTGCCACCACCGCTGCACTTGCCAGTTGTGTGCCTAACTCCTGCATTGAGCATCTCCCCCCTGGTGGTCAGTGTGCATCAAAGCGACCAGTTCTTCCTTCATTTGGTCAATTTGCATATTAGCCTTTAATTATTTAAGATTACATACAGAAATATATGGTGGTCTCCCAACAGCTGCTACAGAAATTTTTTATTTCTATTTCAGCATTCAATTTCATTGACATCAAATAAAACACTTCAGTTATTTTTGCTTGTAATTTTTGAAAAAATAAATCAAATCTGCCTATTCATTAACCTGTTATCACTTCTTATGAAACATTGAAATTATAGTAATGTTTAAATTATGAGATAATTTCAGCATAAGCTCTGGATGAAACTATGTGCATCTAAAATATGAAAGTAATATTAACATTACTTCAAATACCTGATGTGGTAATGTTTGACAAACTTATTCACAAGCCAGTATGTATAATTAGCAATTCTGATTAGCATTTATAATTTAACTCAAATAGATTTGTTTTTGGCTAATCAAGTGTAAGCACAGCTTCCCAGGAATTCCATTCAATATTTTCAAAATATCATTGGTACACATTTATAAATAGACTAGAGGCCCAGTGCACAAAATTTGTGCACTGGGAAAGGAGGTGGTACACAGTCCAGCCTGCACCCTCTCCAATCTGGGACCCCACAGGAACTGAGCTTAAACCTGCAGTCGGACATCCTTCTCACAATCTGAGACTGCTGGCTCCTAACTGCTTGCCTACCTGCCTTCTTGATCGCCCCTAACCACTTCTGCCTACCAGCCTGAATACCCCCTAACCACTCCCCTGACAGTCTGATTGATGCCTCCCTGCTCCCCTGCCAGCCCAATTGCCCCCAATTGCCCTCCCCACTGGCCCAATTGCCCCCAACTGCCCTCCCCTGCAGGCCCAGTCACCCCCAACTGCTCTCCCCTACAGGCCCGGTCACCACCAACTGCCCTCCTCTGCCAGGCATCTTGTGGCAGCCATCTCTGGTGGCCATCTTGTGATGATGTGAGGGCGAGATGCCACCTAGGTTTTTATTAATATAGATTGCCTACTATGTTTAAGTCACTGTGTCACCATCTCTGTTCAGATTTCAATTGCAAGATCTTAGCCATGACCAATAACCATTCTTACTTTATTTTATTGTATTTTATTTTATTGTAAGAGAACATTTTTTGGTAAATCAAAGAGATAGAAGAGGTAATTCCTAGAAGAAATGAGCTTAGGAAACAAGTTATGGAGGTAAAAGAAGGGTCCTGGGAGCTTGGGAGTGAGGAAGCTATTGGTAACATGCCTAGGGTTGGGAGGGATTAGGGATTGGGAAAAGAAGGAAAGGGAAGGGAAAAGCAAGGCATGTTCTTGGGAGGAACAGCAGGCTGGATCCTCCATCCTAAGGGTTTTAAGGGTGGAAAATATTCAGAAGCTTTCCATGTGTGCCCATTCTAAAGTACTTGTTTTACTTTAGTTTCTTAAATTACTAACATTTCTCATTCTAAAGTGATTTTATATAGTGCCATCAAGCTTTAAAATTTCTACCAGGCTTTGAAATTTTTCCTTTTAATACTTACTGCTCTCCATTGAAAAGGCAAAATTTCAATCAAAATCTCCATCCATCTATCTAGTGAGCTACCAAAAGTACACAGCTAGCTGTATCCTATTTTTTCCATTCTTCTTATTCTATATTTTTAGCTAGTACAAAATTTGCTCCTTCCTCTTCTCTATTGAAAATAATAGATTATTTCTGAAAATAATTTCCTGAATTGATACATTCTTGCTATTTCATCTTCTATTTCCTCTTCTGAAAAATCAGTTGTTTGACATGAATTGGGCCAGGATGTGAGCTGACTACATTTTCATCAGCCTTTCTGAAAATGATTACCTCTGAGAACATCAGTAACTGGAAGAATATCCCAATAGCTTAGCTCCTGCCTTGTGTAAAAACAAACAAAAACCCATGCTATTAATTATAAAAGTTATCCTGACTGCAGGGCACACTGTTCCAAGCCCTGGAATTCCTGTGAAGACTGCAGGAAGCTCTAGTTTAGAAAGCAGTTTTCAGAAAAGTTGAAGCAGTTTGCTAGGGCTGTGATTTTTTTTCCTTATTTTTGTTATTTATTATCTTTTTTTATTTCAAAAGTAAACTTCTCTATTATAGCAAGTGAAACAATACAAAGATGTATCAACACACACTGCCTAGGAGACAGTTTCATAAACCTGAGTATGTCTTTTCACAACTTTGTGGTCAAACAAATAAAATATATACAAACATATAGTGTGATTTTTTAAATTTTTTTAGTGTGTGTGTGTGTGTGTGTGTGTGTGTGTGTGTTTGTTTGTGTGTAATTCACTTTTTCGTTTTACAATAAAAGAATCTTCACTTTGCAATTTATGCTTCTCACTTAGCATCATGGACATCATCTTAGATCAATAAGTAACAATATATATATATTGATTGATTTTAAAGAGAGAGAAAGGAAGAAAGAGAGGGGAAGAAACATCAATATTGCGTTGTTCCACTTTCCTGTGCATTCATTAGATGATTCTTGTATGTGCCCTGATCTGGAATTGAAACTACAATCTTGTTGTATGGGAACAATGTTCTAACCAACTGAGCTATTTACCAGGCCAGGCTAAAAATATCATTTTTGTTTTGTTTTGTTTTGTTTTGTTTTGTTTTGTTTTTGTTAATCCTTACCTGAGGATACTTTTTCCATTTGTTTTTTTAAGAGACAGTGGAAGGGAGGGAGAGGAAGAGAGAGAGAAACATTGATGCGTGAGAGACACCTTGACTGGCTGCCTTCCATGCACTCAAACCAGGACAGAGAATTAAACTTGCAACCCCTCGGTACGTGGGCTGATGCTCCAATCCCTGAGCCACATTGACCAGGCCAGGCTAAAGATATTCTTTATAATTAGCATGAATGATCTACATTTTATTTAACCTTTTTATTATTTTTGGTCCTTCACATTGATATCAGTTATTTGCTGCTACAAGCCTCTGATATTGTGAATTATAATAAACCCTCATTATGTTAATGAGGGAACCTGTGAACCCCACCTAAGGATGGAAGATGGTTGCCAGAAAAGCCAACCAAGTGATGAAAGGATTGGAACTTTCGGTCTCACTTTCCTCACACCCCACTTTTGAAGGTTGAGCTCCATCACAAACGACCAGTGATTTAGTGGACCATGACTATGTAATGAAGCCCCGATACACATTCAAAAGGACTGGGTTCTGAGAGCTTACAGGTTGGTGCGTAAATGCAGGTGCTAAGAGAGTGGTATATCCTTTCCTCACGCCTTGCACATGTATCTCTTCAGTCTGGTGGTTCCTGAGTTGTATCGTTTTCAAATAAACCAGTCGTCTAATAAGTAAAATGTTTTTCTGAAATGTGTGAGCTGCTCTAGCAAATTAATGGAAGCTAAGGACTGGTGTGTGAGACTCTATGAACTATAGCCAGAAGGTCAGAAGGAAGCAGGGGTGCAATCTCACCCTCAACCTATAGAATTTGATGCTATATCTGGGTAGGTAGTGCCAGAACTGAGCTAAATAGTCGGATACCCTGCTAGTGTCTGGGGAATTGCTTGTTGATGTGGGGAAACCTCCCTTATAAACACATTGAAATTATGTTTGGAGCCCTGACCGGTTTAGCTTAGTAGATAAAGCGTCGGCCTGCAGACACAAGGGTCCCAGGTTTGATTCCAGTCAAGGGCTTGTACCTTGGTTGCAGGCACATCCCCAGTAGTGGGTGTGCAGGAGGCAGCTGATCAATGTTTCTCTCTCATCAGTGTTTCTAACTCTATTTCTCTCCCTTCCTTTCTGTAAAAAAAATCAATAAAACATTAAAAAATAATAATTAAAAAAAAAAAAAAAGCAAACCTTTCTACCACACCCCCAGAGGCCATCTTGGAGATGGAGTTGAAATCTAAAATAATGATTATTATTATATCCATAGGAATAAAATCAATCAAAACTACACCAACAAGGCATTTAAGTTGGAAGAGTCTAAAAGTTTAAGCTGCCCAAATTATTCCAGATTAAGCTTACCAAATGAGAGTAACTGCAGGGTTTCCAGCTGTATGATAGACTGGGATTTGTGGGCCCATATCATTCTGAAAAAATAAGTAATACATACTGGGAAGAGGAGAAGAATGTGGCATAAAGACAAATGGCCTCCAATTTTTTTCTCCTTGCTGGTTGTTAGCTGAACCCAGTAATGGTGTGATAATTTGCCACTCTTCCTTTCAAAAATAAATAAAGCAGCCTAACATATTTTTGTTCTAGGCCCTGACCCAAATTAGATTCTGTGAATATTAAGCAGCTAGACAGTCAACCCTGCCAAATCTGAAGTCAGGGAGAAATGATAAAGAAAATAATAGAGATTGAAAAATGAATTTATTAAAAAAAAAATCTATTGGATATGATCCAGCATGACTTTTAAAATAAAAATGAAAAAAATATATAAGCCAAGTTGAACCACTTGAACTACTGAAAGAATAAAGCAGTAACATTATCTCAAAATCTCATATGTGGATCTTCTTGTAAAAGAACTCATGCCCTCGCCCAGTGGTCAACAAACTCTGGCTCACAAGCCACATGCAGCTCTTTGGCCCCTTAAATGTGGCTCCTCCACAAAAATACCACAGCCTGGGCGAGTCTATTTTAAAGAAGTGGTATTAAAAGAAGTTTAAGTTTAGCCAAAACCGGTTTGGCTCAGTGGTAGAGCGTTGGTCTGCAGACTGAAAGGTCCCAGGTTCGATTCCAGTCAAGGGCATGTACATTGGTTGCGGGCACATCTCCAGTGGGGGGTGTGCAAGAGGCAGCTGGTTGATGTTTCTCTCTCATCGACGTTTCTAGCACTCTATCTCTCTCCCTTCCTCTCTGTAAAAAATCAATAAAATATTTTTTTTTAAAAAAAAAAGAAGTTTAAGTTTAAAAGATTTGGCTCTCAAAAGAAATTTCAATTGTTGTACTCTTGATATTTGGCTCTGTTGACCACTGCCCTAGCCAATCTGGCTCAGTGGATAGAACATTGGCCCGTGGATTAAAGGTCCTGAGTTCAATTCTGGTAAAGGGTATGTACCTTGGTTGCAGGCTCCATTCCCAACCTAGGTCAGAGTACATGGCAGGAGGAGGGGGGGTCGGGTGGGGAAAGGAGAAGGGAGGCAACCAATTGATGTGTCTCTCTCACATCGATGTTTGTCCTCCTCCTCCCTTCCTCTCTCTCTAAAAATCAATGGAAAAGCCGAAACCGGTTTCGCTCAGTGGTAGAGCGTCGGTCTGGGAACTGTAAGGTCCCAGGTTCGATTCTGGTCAAGGGCATGTATGTTGGTGGTGGGCACATCCCCGGTAGGGGGTGTGCAAGAGGCAGCTGGTAGGGGGTGTGCAAGAGACAGCTGGTCGATGTGTCTCTCTCATCAACGTTTCTAGCTTTCTATCTCTCTCCCTTTCTCTCTGTAGAAAATCAATAAAATATATTTAGAAAAAAGAAAAAGAAAAATCAATGGAAAAAATATCCTCAGTGAGGATTAACAAAAAAAACTTGTAAAATTGGTCTAGGCAGTGGTTGGCAAACTCATTAGTCAACATAGCCAAATATCAACAGTACAACTATTGAAATTTCTTTTGAGAGCCAAATCTTTTAAACTTAAACTTCTTTTAATGCCACTTCTTTAAAATAGACTTGCCCAGGCCATGATATTTTGTGGAAGAGCCACACTCAAGGGGCCAAAGAGGCGCATGTGGCTCATGAGCCGCAGTTTGCCTACCAAGGGTCTAGAGTTTGGAGTCCCCAAGACTGTAAATAATAGACATGCAGCTTTTGTATATCCCAAAACACCTAGCCAGCTCCCAGTACAGCCCAGGCTCAACCTTCCTGCTGGTCTTCTTGCCCTACCAGACTCTGAGTCCTTTTATATGCATACATGCATGCATACACACATACACTCAGAGACACATAGCACATACACACATGCATACACACATAAATAACATACATATATACATACACACCACATATACATATACTGTAAACAGACATACATAGAGAGACATGTGCCACATACATGCATGCACACGTGTTATATACACAAAGAGACATATACCACATGAATCCATGCATGCATGCATACTTACATACTAGTATACATATACACACACATATAAAAGCACACACACATTCCCACCATATTTTCCATCCCTTGTCCTGGGGGGGTTTTTATGTTAATTTTTCCCTTTAATTTCTTTAATGCTGCAAAGAAACAACTTGCATTTCACTTTTTAAAATCATTTATAAAATACTTTGAGGCAACTTATATATATCAAATGGTTGAGGCTAACTTGTTCTTTACAGAGCAGAATTAATACAGTTTGTTTAATCAGTTCATTCCCTTGAGGATCTACTATTACTTAAGAAACTAGAAGAAAGAAAAAAAAAACTTATCAAATATCAATGTTATTTACTAGTGAAAAAATGTAATTCCCACTTGCATCCCCAGGGGGATTTTGGTCACCCTGGCTTCCCTCCATCCCCAGGCTCCAAACTGATATCACCATTACCCTTTCAAAAATGAGGGGTTTGAGTGCCTGTAAGTGGTAAAGAAGCCAGCACATTAGATAGAAGCTCAAATTAACTCAACTGCTATATACAGAGCACTTCTTGTGTGCCAAGTACTGACAAAGCAATTAAACTGAAAAACAAGTCAAGTTAAAAAGAACACTAAGAATGCAGGATCAACTATCCAAGAACCTAAGTAGATTGAAAACAAAAAGAGAAAGCAAAGATTGAGGAAAACAGACAGGCTAGAGAAAGCCATCTTCCAGGATTCAACTGGTCTACCTCTATTTTCATAGACTTTATAATGTACTTTCTTTTCATATGGTTTATATCTTTTTGACCTCTGACCCTTGAAGAGAACAAACAAAGTTTCATAATTTTTTCCTATTTAATGAGATGGAAAAGCAGAATGTTCTCTTGTCTTCCCCATTTTCATTCCCTCCTAAAATGTTACTAAGAAAGTTCATGTTTACTAGTCCAAAGAGGAAAAATACCGAGGTGAGAAAAGCTATGATAGGAAAACAGGGAAATGAAAAGAAGGAAGTCAAAACAGAAGACTAGAGAAGAGTGAGTAAAAAAAGATGGATGGATTTTTAAGCTCAGATTAATAGTAAACTAGCTATATAAAAAACAGTTATAACTCACTGACTGTACTGATAAATGAGTAAAAGAAATGGTTGGGATAATAACAAGAAATGAAAAAGAATAAAAAGAATGCAAGAAACAAAAATAAAATATAAAAAACTTAAATACTGATGTGGCAAAAGGCAAGAAACAAATTCTCAGAATGGCAATAAAAGGAAAGAAATAAAAACTAACTGGAAAAAAGGATACAGTAAAAATAGGTAGAAACAGTGAGGAAAGAAAGAAACCTTCAAAGGAGTAAAATGAAAGAGAGCAAGTTTCTTTTATTTTTTAAATGACATAAAATTAACAAAATGTTTTCCTGCCTCAGCATAAGCCTCCAATTCTGGCTAATATTCTTGGCAAGCAAAAACAATAGTAGATTCAATATTTTCATTACATTTTGGCATTAAAAATAATTGTTAAATAAGAACTACATTAGAGTTGTGAACATCTGAATGTGTTGGATGCGTTTGATTCCTTTATATCATATAATTGAGTTAACAGAATTTCAGATATACTTGTAGAATCTAAATGTACTCTCATATACTAAACGGTTTTTATTAAAGTAGAATCTCAAACAAATGACTGATTTTTAACTGAATCCCTATGCTACAGAGCCCTTGTTAAATGTGCCTGCTTCTCCTGTACTAGGCTTATTAAAAAAAAAAAAATAAGATTTTATTTCTTTTTTAAACTGTGGGGTAACACTGAGAACTTAAATTCATAAAGTATTGTCATTCAAAAACAAGATAAAATGGAAGCAGTTTTTATAACAAACTACTGTCTCTGTTATAACTATCACCACATTTAATGACGCTTTGCAACATCTTTCTGTCTCTCTTAAGGCATTCAGCTCTATTGAGCACTCCTTCTTAAAATTTTGTTTCCCATGGCATCTTAGATGCAATTCTCTACTGGGCTTCCTATGTCATTTTGACTGTTGCTCCTACATTTTAGACTCTGATTTTGTAATCTATTTCAATATATTTTATAAAAATGCAATAAAACACTTCATCTGTATCATCATTTCTCTCTCTTTTGGAAAAAAAAAATCAAAATTAGAAAAGTAGGCTAGAAATCTGTGGATATTAGAGAAATTGCATAAGACCTATTAAGAACTTTAAAACTGGCTAATTTTTATTTCCTGACACAAGAATCAAAGGAAGAAAAGTAGGCTATAATCTCTGGATATTATTTAAGTTGTATAATGCTATTAAAGGTATTAAGCACTTAAAAACTGGCTAAATTTTATTTCATGACACAATTTCTTTGCGCCATGAAGCAAGACATACTACTTGATGGTAGAATAGAGAAACACATTCGTATCCTAAATGTCTTAACTGAAAGATGAAAAAATTCAAAATTACCTTTATAACTGGGGGATTTTCAACAAATCATGTTCAACCTCTTCTAATACAATATGTCATGAAGTGACTCCTGATTTCCATTCCTGAGTAAGCTAATTCTCTAGTAACATTAAAACACACACAAAAGCTATGTCATGGAAATTATTTTGGAATTCTCAACTAAAAGTTAGCAAATAAGATGTCTAAAAGAAAGTATCATAAAAAAAAAAAAAAAAGAATTTTCCTACTTCTTACTACCTGCTGAGTCACTGAGTTCCACAGAGGCCAAACAGAAGCAATGTCTTAGTCATAGGTCTTCTATGGTTAGAGGCAGAAGATTTTTTTAAATTTATTTTTAGAATAGTATTTGTGCTCATAATGATGGTCTGTGCCAATGCTGTTTCCAAGCCAGTCCTTGATTACTCCAGGATATAAGCCAAAAATGGAAAATGATGAGCCTGAGGTAGCAGGTGGTTCTGAAGATAGGGAGCTTTGAAATGCCTTAGTCACAACTCACCCCAAGGAAGAGCAGAGATTACCACACTCATTTACATCACTCACAGTTGAGCAATTATCATTTAAGATTACATATTTAATAACTAACAAGTATGTTTATGAAGATATAAATAAATTAAGATAGAATCCACAAAGCTCATCAACTAATGTGTTTGGGTCCTTTTTTTTTCTATCAGAATAATATCTGAATGAATTACTGAAGACCCAATAGAACCTAGTACTGTGCTCTACAGACAAGAAAAAAGACTCCTCATAAGTGCTTAAATAACAGTATCTAATTAATCTTTTATGAAGCATTAACTTCTTGCTGACATACATCAGTTATCAAATCAAATCAATAACAAGTCAATTAATTCTTAAGTACTGCAAAATTGTTTTGTAATAGCTTACATAATTGTACTAAGCACTACTCACTGTTGTGCAGACAGTCTAACTAGATAGACATTTTATTCAGTTAATTTCCAGCTGCAAAACCATGATACCAATGAGGATGAAGCTGCACAAAGGAGAATGCTTCTTTGCCTCATCTAACATAACAGACACCTGCCTTCATTCATTCATCACTCACGGGAGGGGACAGGGGGGATAAATGGTGATGGATGGAGACTTGACTTGGGGTGGTGATCACACAAAACAGTGTACAGATGATGCGTTGTAGAATTATGCACCTGTAAATGTTGTTAACCATTGTCACCCCAATAAATTGAATAAAAAGAATAAAAGAATTTAAAAAAAAAAAAAAAGGTTTATTAAACCCTGCAAAATGTAAGAGAATGAGAGTTTATACCACAATAAATCACAGGGTAAGGTTTGAAGTAAATTTTGAAGAAAATGTAAGATATGACACGTAGAAATGCAAGAGAATAGACAATCAGAGTGAGAAAGGCAGAAAAGAATGAGCAAGGACAGGGAACGGGAAACAGTCCAACTGGGCCTCATAGTCCGGGCTTTACCAACTGTAAACTGCATCCTATTCTGCACTCAGAGATAACATAAGAATAAGACACTGACTAATTGTTCATACCAACAGAGTGCACTTTTGAAAGTATGTCCCAGTTTTGTCACAGGTTTCTGTCGCCAGTGGAGAGAAAACAGCCGTAAATATTCAGTTCTACTGTATATGTTATAGAAAATGATCATTCCTGAAATTGTCCTTCATCTCTCCATGTTCTCCATAGCAACATATACATGCCTGACAAATAAGTTATCTGTAAAGTGCTTAGAATAGAGCCAAGAACATAATAAGTACTAGATAAGTATTAAATAAATTAAACATAAATGAATCTTGACCCCCTTTTTCCTTAGGGGATAACACCAAGTCCTCAAGACCACCAGAAATGAAACCATTTAAGCCAGGACATTTCTCTACGGACAGCTAGCTTTTCAATAAAGAATTCAATTTACATAGCACTTCAGATTATTTCTCCTCATGCCAGTTTTGTTAAACTGTGTCTATCGAGGGTTGGCCCTTTTCAGGATTTCCCTCATTACTTTCCAACTGCTGTGCCATCCCTGAATTCTAGCTTCTGAGCCCACAAATCAGGCGAAATGTGTCTCTCTACTGGAGTTAGAGCTGCCCCATGTTACTTGTACTGGGGAGTACCTTCAGGGTTAAAACTATATACACATGGATCTCACCAGTATGGCTCATATATATATTTTTTTAATTGATTTTTTTTTTCTTTTACAGAGAGGAAAGGAGAGGGCTAGAGAGTTAGAAACATCAATCAGCTGCCTCCTGCATAGCCCCTACTGGGGATGTGCCAGCAACCAAGGTACATGCCCTTGACTGGAATCGAGCCTGGGACCCTTCAGTCCACAGGCCTATGCTCTATCCACTGAGCCAAACTGGTTAGGGCAAGTACGGCTCTCTTTAATCAAGTTTGTATCTCCTCTTGTCTCCACCATCCTTTGGTCATTCTCCAATGCCTTAAAATAGGTGTCTTTCTAGGTGGGAAGGGGTGGGAAGAGGTTATAATTTTATCTACAGGAAAATTACTCTGATACAAGTTATTGTATATTACTAGAACTGGATTCTCATATATACGGATTTGCATTGAACAAGCATGAGTAAACAGATAGGCATTTCAAACTCAATGTGTCCAAAATAGAAGCTTGATTTTTCATCCCCAAAACTTAAATTTTCTTAAGATTTGGGGATGAAATCCAATTCAACATCCTATCCTGTGGGACCAATCTCCAAAATGCATTCTAATTCCACCCACTTCCGTCCATCTCCACTGTTACCATCCTGAGTCAAATCACCATGCTCCTTCCTTAAACACAGAAATTTCCTAATAACGAGTTAGAAGTCTTCCTGCCTTCATTCTTTTCAGAGCAACCCAAAAAGTCACTGAAAAAGCCTAAATAAGATCATGACATTCCTCTCTTCAAAACCTAAGATAGCTCAGTCTTAAAATGAAATAAAATTTCCTTACCCCCAATCTACCACATCCTACATCACTCTTACCTACTTCTTCTTCCTCTCTCTCCTCCCTCCTCAGGTCCCACAAACATCCTTGATGTTTCTCAAGTGTACCAAATATTTGCCACTTGTGGGTGTTTTCATTTGCTGTTCCTTCAATTTGCAGTGCACTATTCCCAGATTTTCACTTGGCTAGTTCCTTCTCATCATTCAAGCCTTAGTTCCAATCTAACCTCCTCAAAGGGAGCTAATCCAACTACCCTATTTAGAGTGTGACCACCCCGGGCATTTAGGATCCCAGATCCCTGTCTTGTTTTCTTCTTAGAATACATCATTCTCTGAAATCATCTCTTATTTGAATTGTGTTTATTTTTTAAATCCTGTACCAGTCAGATTAGGCTAGGTTATGTCACAATAACAAACAATCCCAAAACCTCAATGTGTTTAAACAACCAAGGTTTATTCTTTTGTCAAACTACATGTCCATTAGGGTCAGCTAAGGACTCTATTCCATTCTGCCTTCATTCTGAGACTCAGGCTAACAGAGCCGCAACTTGTGGAGCACTGCTGAATGCTGAGGAAGTGAAGGCGGAAAGCTGCAAGGTCTAGCATGTGCAATCAATGCTCTAGCTTAGAAGTACCGCATATCACCCAGCTCACATCTAACCAGCCGGAACGCATCACAAGACCAGAAGTACAATCCTACCATGTTCCAGAAATGGATGAGACAGAAAACTATAGTGAATTGCATTAATGACCACAATTATTTATATTTCTTCCACCAGAGTGTACAACATATGAGAGAAAAAAAAATAACCTTAAGTGTTTTGTTGTTTTTATTATCCCCAGTTCCCAGAACTAGGCCTCCAATATAGTAGGCACTCTAGAAATACCTCTTGAATGAATGCATAGCATCTCTTTTATTAACCTTTCCTGAATTCCTAAGTCTGAAATATCTTGATTTTTCTCACTGAAGATCTTCCTCCACCCACTGCTGATGGCTTTCGGAAAAAAGAGTAAAAATATTCTTCTTTTATATTCAATTTGATCTGCCATCTGGAATTAAGAATAAATTCTGTCAGTAAATTCTCTGTCCTGATTTAAATATAGATTGTTAACCACCACTTGTGTTTACAAAATTCAGTGGAGGGGATCGAGTCCAGTAATCTGTTTAGGCTCTAGAAGCAGGAGAGCAACCTAGAAATAAATGGATACGGTCATTTTTCAGTTAGCTAAACCAGCAGACTTGTGGCTGGGGATATAATGGGGGAAAATAGGAAGGGCTATGAACCCCCATCTCTACAGCCTTCCCACCTCATGTGGACAGAACGTCTATTCTTACTGTATGAAAGGATCGGAGAGGAGGAACTTTAAAAACAATGAGGACTGCCCCACGACTTCTCCTTGGGGACCCTCCACTGCTAAAAATATCATTAGAATTGGCTCTGCTGCCAGGGATGAGGGACAGCATGGAGTAGAGACAGTCTTTAAAAGTATTAAATAACACCATTTTTTAAAGCAGCTTGGATGGAGGTGGGGTGGGCACCCCATAAAGTGGCCATAGTGGGGAGTTCAGAAGAATAAAACTTCCAGAATAAAAATCTTTCTGTATTATTTCAGAGTAAATTAAGAAGGAGTCTGCTAAAACACCAATTGTAAATACAGTATGCCTATTTTAGACTCTAAATTCTCAAAGTGATATACACATATTTATTAGTGTTTTTATTTTCCTTTAAGAGTAAAGGACTTTTTCCAATGAAATGTCTGTGATATGCTATCCCATTTCAACCCCACTATGCTCCAGCCATTGGCCTCTGGCTATGCATCAAACACTCAAAATACAGGATGGCCTGTGCTTTGACCGTTGCCCAGGTCTCTTCTTGAGAAGTTTTCCCCACCCATCCCCCTCACAGATAGCTATTAGGGCTGTTCCTTCATCTCCTTCAGGTCTTTATCAAGTGTCTCCTTATCAGAGATGGAATTCCAGCAATGTCCTAGACTCCACCCTGGAGTGCTCAGCTTTGTTTGTCTAGTCAACAACATAGCCCTCTGATTTAATATGTAATGACTTCTTGTTTATCGCCTGCCTTTTCCCACTAGAATGGAAGTTCAATCAGGGCAGGAGCTTTGTGTTATTCAATATGCATCCCCAGAGCCTAGAAAATGCTCAATAAGTATTTACTGAATGAACAAAATATACTTATTAAAGCTGTGTTATTAAGCCTCCAATACCTTGCAGGTTAATTGAGACAAATCGATGAGCATAATCCAAAAGAGTGAACAAGCCGAAAAGAAAGTAGGATGATCTAATGATAATGTAAAGTTCCAATTTTAGAAACTGATTGATATGGCTTATATTCAGTAAATGATGGGAATGGACTTAGGGAACAGAAGTTCTTAAAGTGAAGATGCTATTTTTTTTTTTTTTTTAAAGAAGAACAGCATGCTTGAGCTATCAGGTCTGCCTCCACACCCTTGCTTCCTTCCTTCCCCTCCACACCATCCTCACTGCCAGTTCCAAATGGAGCCTTCCTCACCAGAGGTCAGGGGTACCCTAGAGACTGCAGCACACCCCCTGCCCAAATGCCAGTCATCCTGCATTCACCTTCCTATTTTGATTCTGTCATCCTTGTGATCACACATGTTTACTTTTCTTCTTTGACTTTATATATTGCAGTTTCTTTTAACAACAAGCTGTATGACTTGTAATGTAAAAGGGAGGGACATGCTCCATGTCTTCCCCATTGTTTTCAGAATTTTAAGCTCCTAAACTGAAATTCACCTCCCTCCACAATTTACCTTCAACTTCCCTTTTCTGTCTCCACTGGACACAAATCTGCTGACCCAGGAAAACTGTCCCATCCACACTCTACCCCAAACCATTTGTCCTTTCCTTGCCCACAACTTTGTGACTGCCATTCTTCCAACTGGGAATGCCCTCCTTCTCCCTCCTACGGAATTCCTCTGGAAGAGCAAGACACATCTCAGATCCAGACCCAAGCACTGTTGCAGAAACAGTGGTTGGACAGACTTCCTAGAAGAGGGTGTGTTCGCCATTATTAGAAATGCTCAGAGACTGACTGAAAATGGAACAAGAAAGCTCTCACCAAACCCAAGCAAACTGAGATGCTATGGTTGCTGTGAACTCCTACTTCTACCTTATTTGACCACTTCTGTTGGAGATGACTTCTCGCCACCTTCAAAATAGACTGTCCATCCCTCTTAGATGGCAATTATCATATGCTGGCAATGCAGTTTCATTAGAGCTGTATTTTCATACGTCTGTGTCTAATCTCCATAGCTCAATGCAAACTCCTGAAAGACAGTCTCATGGCATCTAGAACTGTTCTTTGCAATTGATAGGTACTTGATATGCTTGTCAGTGGTGATGCTGAAAAGGGGGACAGTTCAAGTAGAAATAAATTGGGAAGAACAAGAAACTTTGCTCTATATTCTTTCATGAATGGTCAGTCACGAGTGGCCACAAGAGGGGACAGAGAAGGAAAACACCATTCATTCCTAAAGACTCCTAGTCACTACTTGCCAGGAGGGGGCCCGCATTGTGGGTAGGAGGCATGCCGGGGCAAGGAAGCAGGCTCAACAAAGCAAGTGGGGAGCCAAGAGTTAAGGACCCGTAGGCAAATATCTTTATTGGGGATCAGGAGGACACAAAGGGAAGATACAGGGATGTTTCATTGGTGTGTTTGAATGTCACTAGGTCACAGATTTTCGGGAGAGGGGAAACAAGAAGGGGAAACCTTATACTAGTAAGCCTGGTCACAGGGAAGGGTGCTCACAGCCTTGAGGAGATGTTGAGACAGCAAAAAAATATGATGTTTAAAAAGTTATAATATGAACATTAGCTTCCCTGGGCTGCTGAGAGATACGTTCAAGCTCACCCTTCTTGGGTTTATGTGTGTACCAGCTTGTCTTCTCTTCGCTGGTCTATCCATGTCAATGGGCATGTCCTCAGGGACACGCAGTATTGTAACAAGCATGGACCAGCCCAGGGAAATCTTGATGTGTAATCACAATCCTCTTGAAAGGAGAGAAGTGAAGCCCAGCACAGAATGTGAGGCTGCTGATGGCTGCAGAGCAGGAACCATTGTGTGGAGACCTTCTGGGTCAGCAGCAATGACAGGTTTTGTCCTGGAGCCGTGCAACTTCTTGCCAGGTCAACTAAACACCTTTCCTTACCCAAAAGAAAGGTCTGGTCAGGCAGAGGGTGGTGCCAGAAAAGGTCCCTGAACACAGACAAAGTGGAGCGAGCTGTAGGGAGTGGCCTAGCACAACCCAGCCCTGAGGCCCACAGGCTCGCCGGCTGCCAGCTCACCATCTGGGATGCCTGAAAAGGCACCTGTCTGGGAATCAGGAGGTTTCTGTTTATGTTCCAATTTTACTGCTGGCTACTGTTGTGACCTTGGAGCCAAGCGAATCAACCCTGAACATTTCTGTTTACCATTTCTGTTCAGCAGTAAGTCTGGGCCATGGCCCTGACAAAAATACAAATCAAAACCAACAGAGCTGCTTCAACCACCGTCGATACTCAAAATCAATACACAGCTGCAAAGCCACAACTAGAACGCAATTACAATTTGTCTTTGGAGAGGTCATGCACCCCTAATTCCAGCCTGACCCCCTGTGAAGCCCCTAGGTTCACTTCTAATGCCCTTTGTTTCCCCCTTCGCTCCAGAATCCTGCACAGCAGGACAGCTTCCTGATCAGAATACTCTCCTATGTTCTTCCAGTGACCAGCACTTACCCTGTGGACTTACATCTCCCAGTGATGCCAACTGCTAACATCCTCGCTTGTTCATCACACCTCACAAGCGGCATAATACTTTAACCCCAAGGTCGGCAAACTGCAGATCGTGAGCCACATGTGGCTCTTTGGCCCCTTGAGTGTGGCTCTTCCACAAAATACCACGGCCTGGGCAAGTCTATTTTGAAGAAGTGGCATTAGAAGAAGTTTAAGTTTAAAAAATTTGGCTCTCGAAAGAAATTTCAATTGTTGTTCTGTTGATATTTGGCTCTGTTGACTAATGAGTTTGCTGACTACTGCTTTAACCCAATGAGAACATCTTTAAGAAGTGATTCTAGTTATAAAGATTAGTGAAAGAAAAGAAAAACAGGGAAAACTTTTGTCAGTATCCTCTCAAACCACACTCCTCTTCCCCCAGGACTGTTTATTACCTGAACAACAAACAAATGGGGTATGAGCAATGTGGTAGTAGAGAATTAAACAATCGAGCACCCTTCACTTCCAGTTTTACTCTGTATTGTTGAACCAGCTGTCAAGTTCCTCACTGGCTAGTTACCTTGCACCCATCAGTGAAGTGGCTACTCTTGTGTGGGTATGCCTGCTACAATTCCACTTTCATAAGAAATTTCGACCATCTCCTTCCATAGGTGGGAAATGAGAAGAGGAGTGGAGGCAATGATTGGACCTGGTAAGGAAGGGGTGCCTTTGGCCCTGAATGATGCATCTCTAACAAGTACAGTAAAAAGTAGCTAGAGCCGAAACCAGTTTGGCTCAGTGGTAGAGCATCGGTCTGCGGACTGAGGGATCCCAGGTTCAATTCCGGTCAAGGGCATGTGCATTGGTTGTGGGCACATCCCCAGTAGGGGGTGTGCAAGAGGCAGCGGGTCGATGTTTCTCTCTCATCAACATTTCTAGCTCTCTATCCCTCTCTCCTCCTCTCTGTAAAAAATCAATAAAATATATATATATTTTAAAATAGCTAGAAATGTACCTGGTTAATTATTGCTTAATTACAATGCTCTACCCTGAGTTGATGTGAGTAAGGCCTTGAGGTATCCTTTGACTGTTTGCTTCCTCTGTTCTGATGGAACTAGAGCACCTGGGGATCCTTCCACACTGAAAGCTGTGGCTGACTGCCCTTCAGTGCTAATGGCTGGGTAACACACTGCCGCACCTAATCGGGCACCTACTCAGCAGGCATGGGAGGAAGTGACTGCATACCTGGGGATTTCCAGCCTCCCCTTCCTTTCCTCCTCTATGAGCGAGAACATTAAGGTTATAGGATGAGGCAGTGCCCTCAGCAGTCCCGGATCTGCCTTGTGCTTCAACAGTGTTTGGAAGGAACAGACCCAGGGATGCTCCTTTTTCCAGCCTCCAGGCACTCTCCTGCATCTTATCCAGTCACCACCTTCAGAACCACCTCCAGGACCAGCCAACACACCGGTTGTTTGTTTGTGTGTATGTGTGTGTGTGTTTGTTTTTGTACCTCAACTTCTCATTGCTGAGCAACCATGACCTCCCTAATTCGTCAGAATTATTCCATCGAGGTGGAGGCCTCCCACACCTACCTCTCTCTAGGCTTCTATTGCAACCCACCGTGTGGCTCTTGATGGTGCGGGCCACTTCTTCGGAGAGCTGGTGGAGAAGCGCAAGGGTGCTGAGCATCTCTTAAAGTTGCAAAATCAGTTGCATTCTCTTCCAGGATTGCCGAGGCCTCCCAGGATGAGTGGGTCAAAACTCAGGGCCATAGAAGCCGCCCTGGCCTGGAGAGGAGCCTGAACCATGCCATTTGGGAGCTGCAGGCCCTGGGTTCTTCCCTCATCTCTGCGCACACTCTCACCTCTGTGGCTTCCTGGAAAACCACTTCCGGGGTGAAGAGGTGAGACTCATGAAGAAGATGGGCAACACCTGACTCACTTCCACAGGCTGGCCGGCCCCCAGGCTGGGCTGGGCGAGTATCTCTTCCAAAGGCTCACTCTCAAACACGATTAGTAGCCTTTGGAGCCCAGAGGCCTTTGAAAGGCCCCTCTGCATTCCCCTAGTGTCTGGCTTTTACCTGAGCCTCTTCCCAAAACTACTAGCCATTCTTTTAACCACCCTGAAGCCCTCTCCCATGCATGGGAACAAATGAAATAAAGCTTTTTGCAGAAGAAAAAAAAAAAGTTACAGGATGAGGGTTTTGTAAAGGGCTACCAACTTCAAAAGCTCTTAGACATCAAATTTCCCTGGAAGAGGTGTATTCCTCGGGGATCAGTTTAATGCTAAACATCAATCATTTCCCAACTTATCTTTCCTAACCTCTTGTATCAAAAACTTTGCTTATTTCCTCTATGTTAAAGGACACTCCAAGCATTGGAATAACATCTTTCTCTAACTTGAACGCTGCTGTCATTTCTGATTCTAAAATGATTTTATTCAACAAAAATGAATTATGGGTTGACAATTCAAGTCTCAAGAAAAACAAAGATTCTGGCACTAAGTATTCACTGTTTGAGAATGAAGAAGGAGATGAACATTTAAATAATGTGTATCATGAGCATCAAATATTGTATTTTGAAAGGATTTAAAACTACATGTATTCTAAGTAATATTTGGCTACCTACATAGCATTTCTTCAAGTAATTCCTCCAAAATGAAGTCCTTACCACCTTGATTGTATAATCCTAAAATAATTGTTGACAATCATTCTGAATAGTAATAAATATACATTTGTTTAAATTTACTATCAACTATCAGGATAAACTTGAGAATTCTTTATACCAGTGGTTGGCAAACTCATTAGTCAACATAGCCAAATATCAACAGTACAACGATTGAAATTTCTTTTGAGAGCCAAATTTCTTAAACTTAAACTTCTTCTAACACCACTTCTTCAAAATAGACTCACCCAGGCCATGGTATTTTGTGGAAGAGCCACACTCAAGGGGCCAAAGAGCTGCATGTGGCTCAAGAGCCAAAGTTTGCCAACCACGGATTTATACTACTCAGCTACTTATATCTCAAATTAACACAAGAGAAGTCGGATCATACTCATATCATTGTATTAAATGGTTTTCCTTCCTAAATTATGATTAAATTTATTTCTTTGTGTATTGGATGTTCCTGCATCAGCAGGACTATTTTGCCCATACTTTTTGGAATGTTTCCTATTTTGAACTGATAAAATCACTGTAGCTCAAACACAAAGGAAAAAATTTCAAACTAGGTGTAAGCTACTAGTAAGACAATATAAAACAAACCAGCATTTAGTTTTATTAAATTCATTAAATGACAAAACACTGTTGAGTGACTTACTTGGTATTTTATAGAAAAGAGCCTTTTGTTAAAATAAAAGAAAAAAAGTCTGAGAATTTGTCTTCTCAAATGTCTGGATGTATTGAGAATGTTTTATTCGCAACTTTCTGTTTAAAACTAGAAGACATAAGTACACAGAAAATAGCAGGGAGAAGAAAACTTTGCTGCCAGCATGTGATGAGTCGGAAGCATGAGTGAGATTAAAATGAAAATAATTTTACAGATTTCAGGTCATGGGGTGGAGGGCGTGAGCAAAAGAGATGAGAACAACTTAGCTCTTTTTGGAGTGAGAAAAAACTGAGGTCATGCTTATTTTGACTGGAGTGAAAGGCTTGTGTTAGGATAGATCAGGCGGTGCAGTAGAAAGGTGGGCTGGCTGTACATTCTTTGGTCTTTCAATGCCAGTCCCATACTTTACCTCTTCCTTTGCAGTATTTGAATCAAGGAAGGTATTTGGACAAGATGGAGGAGGAGGATGAGAATAATCTTGAAGCAGAGTCTGGTGGGAGTTGGTGGGGAAGAGGTTAGGGGAGTAGAAAGGAAGTAGGAAATTATTTTTGGAGCCTCTTGCAGTCATTCAGCCTTGAGATTGTTCAGGTCATTTTGAAATGTGGGTGGATGGTGGGCAGCAGGTTGGGGATGTATGGAGCCTGTGAGTCTTCAACAACTGATGGGATATGAGGAGTTGAGAGTAAGGGTGAAATTATTTGGAACAAAGAAGATTGGGCTGGGCAACTATAGGGGTGATTATTTCATTAAGAAAAGAGACAAAGTCATTAGGAGAGTGCAGTTAGAGAGGATAATGAGTTCAGGAAATGATGGGTTTAGGTAATGAGAATGTAGGCGACGGCCCAATTACCTTGAATGATCCCCAGAAAAGCATTGTGTGGGTTTACTGAATTTAATCCAGGCCCACCATTTCTTACTCCAACCTTGAGACCAGATGTATTTCAGAATTCAGTGCATGAGCTTACATTTAGTAGCTCACCCTATGGAGCTGAGAAGATACTCCATCATCAAACTCATTAATATATCTGTAGCTGAATAAATACATATTCACATGAAGTGACATAAATAAAGCCTATAAACAGTCTCAAATCCGCACAGATTAGGTTTTGCTGCCAAATGAATTCAGGTTTGGCCAGGTGTTGCCAACAGATCAGTTAAGAGATCAGAGTCTTTTGGATTTCAAAATTTCACAACCTGGATAATGGGCCCAGGCTTGACTATAAGCAACATTTCATATATATCTTTGGTTCCCCCAAGATATCAGCTGCATAGAAATCATGATTCTGAATTAATCTGAAAAGTAATCATATTATTTTAAATGTTAGAATACATATACTTATATGTGAATAAGGGGTTAAGTTTTTCTTAAAGTTTTCTTTTCAAGGCCTATACGAAGTAATTGGGGAGGTAACTCAGCTGTGAACCCAGCAAGCAGGACCTATAAGCATTGTCAGACCAACCCACCAGGAGTCAATGCATCATCTCATCAACAAAATCTCATCGCCTGACAATAGCTATTCTCTACAGACCCAGGCCTACACACAGCTACATTCCTCACCCTAGCTCCTTCCCCTTTATAATCCTTCCCCTACACTTTGCTAAAAGGCAAGATTTAATGCTTATAAGCACCCTATTTTAATTAGACTAAGTATTGCTGTCATTATAATTCTTTTTCTTTTTTTATAGTCCACAAAATCAGAACTTGAGCAGTAAACACACTTTGCAGACCCCAATATTCCAAAGCAGAAAGTTCACCACCTCCCTCTGTATACTGCAGCCAGCAAAACAAAAAGGGGGGAAGATGTGAGAAAGCATGGGACTTAGTTGGAAAGTTTGTAAGGAGGAATCTCCAAATTGGGGAACCTTGTGGAAGATGGCAGCCCCTACCTTGACTTTTCCAAACAAGTCTGAGCCCCCGGGTGTTTTACTGGAATCTTTATATTTACACTTTAAAGCATCCTTACTTAAAGGACATTACAGATGTATGTGTCTTCTCAAGGATTCTTACCCTGATGATAGTGTCTAATAGTTAATTTTAGTTCAAGCCGTTGTTACAATAAAAGCCTAAGGAGGCAGGTGAACCAGGATGTTTGGTCCCTATAGCCAAGCAGCCCTTTAGTCCTCTTTTTCACAGAAACATATGTCAGAGTAATCCATTCATCCATTGCTCAGGATCTGCTGGTCAGTCCCAGCACATATGATCCTAAATTATTTTCAACATTTATGAAATTTAGGATTTGTGACCAGTCTGAAATCATAAAAGTTTAGTGCTAATATGCAGGAAAACTAATTCTCTTGTATTATCCCAATCATAAAGTGAATGGGAGAGAGAGAGAATTTAAAATGCACTTAATAATTTCTGACTCTGATAACATGTAATTTCCAATTTGCAAGAGTCACTATTTTAATTTGGTACAATTCCTCCTACAAGTTACAGACCATGAGAGTTTCATGTTGTTCACTAAAATAGCCACAACATTGTAATGTTTGTCACATTAAAAGATAAAAGTCATAACCAATGAAGCTGAATTAAATTATGTGCTCACAGAACATTTGCTCTTCCTCATTTTTTAAATATAATTTTATTGATTTCAGAAATAAAGGGAGAGGGCGAGAGAAAGAGAAATATCAATGATCAGAGAGAGTTTTTGATTGGATGAAGCGAGCGAATGCCTGCTTAAAATTGGCGACATTGTATTGTCCTTTTGGAATCTTTTAAGAAGAGACTATCCATCATAAAATAAACAAGGGAAGATTCACAAGTTAATTACATGAAAGGGGTAGTGGCATTCTATTTAATATTTTTATTTGGCATTTCATAAGAGAATGACAAAAAATAACTATTTAACTGATCTCACAAAATTATTGTTTATTTTGTAAACCATTCCAATTTTTACTAACAAAAATGTCTGTGCTTGCAATTAACAACCCCTCCTCTAAACATACATACCCCATCATCACCATCAACTACCACAAGCTTATGTGAACAAATGGATAAAGGTTTAAATATGGCCTTTAAAAAAAATGAATTGTGTGTAAGTGCTAATGATTTGGGAACAAAGAAGAAAACATTTGTCACATTCCAAGCCAATAAGAACAACGAGTATGATTGCATTAAATTTTGGATTCTTTTCCACAATGTTGCATGGATGCCAGTTCCAGAGTCCCCTGATGTACTTGATGTACTTTCTTTGGTGCATGTGGACAAAAGTGGAAGCCAGGGGGATGACAACAGATAGAAGGAAGTTAAAGAGTGCATCCCAGAGGGCATAATGCTTGAACTTGGATGTGAAAGGAAAAGAGAAATTCACCAACTTAACATGGAGGGGATCAGCATGATGGAATGGGATGGCACACATGCAAAGAAAGGCAAGAAGCATGCAAGACTATTTCTGAGCAGCCGGGGTCTCTCCTCTTGTCCTCTCCAAGGTCACTACTTCTACCTGTGTCCTAAGTCACAGACCAAAGAAGCCTTCAGAGATGCTGTCTTTCTTCTATATCTTTGTCTACACTTCAATCTAGCTTCTTTCCCACAGGTTGGAGAATCAGCACATAATTCTGCATAGTATAGAATGTCAAGGGATCAGGTCTGAAGTCAAGCAGGCGTAGATCATAATGAGCTTTGAATATCAATCAAAGGACTTTTCCTTAAGACTTTATTCTGTAAGTCACAGGAGACATTTAGCCATGTAGAAAAATTATTTTTGGTAGCAAAATCAAAATGAATTATGAAGGAGAGAATTCTTAGAAGCATATGACTGCTTTTGAGTGAAGGAAGAAAGAATGGCCATAAAGGAAGGTGAAGGGAGATAACAGGAGTAGACAAGTTTCAAGTTTATTAGAAAATTCAATCAGGAGTCCAGTTACCTACTTGTCATCAAAATCTGCAAAAGGTTATCATCCCTTCTCTAATACCCCAAATAATTTTGTAGATTTTTAGTAAGAAAAAAAAATAGAAGGAAACTGCCATATTGCTGTCTAGCTGGTGTGGCTCTGATGGTTGAGCATCAACCTATGAACTATAAGGTCACAGTTCAATTCCCAATCAGGGCACATGCCTGGGTTGTAGGCTCAATCCCCATAGCATGCATGCAAAAGACAACTGATAGATGATTCTTTCTCATTGTTGATGTTTCTCCCTCTTCTCTCCCTTCCTCTCTGAAATCAATAAAAATATATTTTAAAAGAAATTGCCATACTGCCAAATACAAATGATAAAGCTGACTGTATAATATTATCTTCCCCATATTAAGCAAAATTAAATTTAAAAAAGATACACTTTTACCCTATTTTAAAATCATTTGTATTCAATATACCACTTGAAATCTAGAGTGAATTATTTATTCCAACAGGAGAATTACAAAGTAAGTTATAACTAAAATGTGATTTTTGTATAGGAGGTAAGACTTTGCAATGGCATAACTTAAAATGTAGCAATTACAAAACCAAATGATCTGCTCTTATTATTAATACCATAACTATGATTCTCAATTCATCTTTAATATAGGCAGAAAGCTTTGGTCTAAGTTCACCTTAACTTTCTACACTGAGTAAATTTCCTGAATGGATTACAAACATATCCAGCCATCACTTGTAAGGGATATCTATTGTTTTGTCTGCCCAGCACCCTCCACCCATTTTTGCTGATCCATTGCCTCCTCCCCTGCCCCGCACCCCATTTTAAATCTCTTCTATCCATATGATTACTACTCAGGATACCATACTTATTCAATGTTTGGTGGAAGGCCCAACTAATACCCAGTTCCTAGATATCCTTTGTATCAATGGCCTGTCTCTCCACTCCAGCACCCAGTCTCTAAAGATTCCCTAGTTGGAAATCCTCACAACAAATAGCTGTAATTATGTTAGCATATGAACTTTAACCACACCCATCAATTCTTTCCCTTTTCCTACTTTCATTTTACCTGTTCGATTTCATCCAAATCTTCAGGCTCTTGTTCACTCCCCCCAGACTATCATCTTCCCCACCTCCTTTCCACATCCAACCAGATCCCCTATTAATCAAATCAATAACTCTTTTATTAAAACTCTCCATTTATGTTCCATCCTTTGTTTCCAATACCACAAGCCAGACGGGTCCCCACCCAGATGAATCACTCTCAACTTCTGCTCCAGGTGGCAGAGCTCTCATAGAGAACACTCTCAGCACTTCAGACGGATGCCATTCAACCCTCTCCACATCCATCTTCAGCTCTTCCTTCTTCACAGAGAAGTAGAAATTACCAGATGGCAGCACATTCACCCTCTCTGCTCCTCCACTTCAAACAGACCCATTCGAGTACCAGCTTTCACTTCATTTATGACTATTTCTGAGGAACAGGAGTCTCTCTTCCTGGCCTCTGAAGGCCACTATTTCTAGCTGTGTCCTAAGTCACAAACCAAAGAAACCTTCAGAGATGCTATCTTTCTTCCATATCCTCACCTGCACTTCAGTCTACTAGCTCCTTCCCTTACAACAACAAGCAGATCCATCAATCTTACTCCTCAAATAAAATCACCAACAAAACCAATGACAAAAATCTACCATTGGTCCTTCTATTTTTCAAATATATATATATATATACTTTTATTGATTTCAGACAGGAAGGGAGAGGGAGAGAAAGACAGAAACATCAATGAGAGACAATCATCAATTGGCTACCTCCTGCATGTCCCCCATTGAGGATGGAGTCTGCAACCAGGGCATGTGCCCTTGACCAGAATCGAACCTAAAACCCTTCAGTTCACAAGCTGACACTGTATCCACTGAGCCAAACCGGTTAGGGCGGGCCTTCCATTTTTAGCCACTTCCCATTTCTCATTTTCTTCTTCCATTTCTTCATCAAACTCCTTAAAACTATGTACATATATAATAAATAGACAATCTGTATATTTCATACATTTATGTAATAGAACCAGATGGCAATAGTTTGCGGAGAAAGTTGAGATTGAAAGGAATATATATGTAATATTACATGTGACTATATATGTATGTACATAGTTTGTTCATTCATTATTTAAATCATTGCCATCTGTTTCTAACCAAACTGCTAGACTGAAAACTCTCACAATAAGTCACCTATGATCTTATAAGTGCTAAATTCAAAGCTCTATTACCAAGTTCTCTTCCGAAGTGGCCAAGCAGCATTTAAAACTTTATTCCCCACAGCACTTACCACCCCTTTATGGTAAAGGTTAGAAATTTACTTGCTTAGTGACTTTCTCCTGTAGGATATACATTTTTATGTGGGCAGATATCTTACCTTTTTTATTCACTTCCTGGAATAGTGCCTGGTATGTAATAAGTGATCAATGAATATTGGTGAGATAAATATTGCCCATCCCCTGGCCAAAATGCATTAGGCCATAGGTGGAAACCATACTCAAACTTGTCAATGTGAGCTGTTTCCCTGAATGTTTAAACTTGGAATCAAGAGAGTCAAGCCAGTCTTTCTGTGTGAATGTAAAATGATCTTCAGTGTGAATGCAGAGAATAAAGCAGATTGATAGAGGAGTCAAGACAAAGAACACCTGACAGAATTCAAGCCCCTGGTTCCATTTATCCAAATTATCAAAGTAAATCCTATCCCTCATCTCGGTGAAACAACCCAAAATCCTTATAGTGAATTATCTTTTGATCTTGAACTAATTTAGTCTCTTTTTCTGTTGCTTAGCACCGAGAGATTTCTTACTTATATACTGTTCTGTAGTTGAATAAGCTCAAAATAAGCATCCTAAAGCCAATTTTTATTTATTTACCACATCATACTTAAGTACTGTTTATGGGGGAAATGGTTATTTTCATCTATTCCTAAACAAGATTACATAAATGTTCATTTTTTTTTTTCTAAAGCCATTTTTTTTTAAATGAAGTCTGGTACTTCATGATAATTTCCCTTAGGCCATATCAAACAAAATAAACCATTAAACAGAGAGTAGCTAAAGAGCCTAGCTATAACAGTGCATACCAAATTACTGGTAAGGCTAGGGAGCGATCGGAAATGCATCTTAAGTTTTACATTTAGAAATAACAAAGCTCTCCTTTGGAGAATAGAAACTGAATAATTGCAGCATTATAGCTCATGGGTACTTACCGAACAAACGCTGGTGGAACAGAAACTTGCCAGCTATTAGTCCTGTGAGAATGGCAAGTAGCCATAGTAGCACCTTCAGGAGCCTCCAGCTAACTCCTCTGGGGTATTTATTGGTTACAAATGAAAAACAGTTCCCAACAACAATAACATTGGCTTCTGTTTGGCTATGAGAAACAGGGTCCTCCGCAAATATTAAGAAGTTAAAGAAGATCACCAAGTAAGCCACAATCAGGCGAGACCAGGGGTGCTGGAAATAGTAACGGAAGTCTTTACCCATCCTTCAAAACTTGAATTCCGTCGTTTACCTGGATAAGAAAAGATACATAGCGTTAGAGCAGAAAAACAAACAGTCTCTCTTCCTGTTATATGTTCACATTTATAATGGCTCAATAAAGAGTTCTTCAGAAAAAGATGATACCTGTTCCTTACAGCACCAAGGCAAGTCTGAGATTGAGGCAAGTAAATATTGTGCCTTCCCTGTCATCTAATAATGCCTATGGCCATAGGTGGATTTGGGAAAGAAAAAATAAAAGAGTAAGAGGAGAGGGAGGGATAAGAGAAGACAGAACACTTAGGATCAAAATTAGGATAATGACTGAGATGACATGTGGCAGTCACCTCAGGAGGAATCACAGAGCAAAATAACAACACAATGCAATACTTTTCCTGTCTTAGATTATTTTTGATACTGTTATAATCCAGACTTGCTTAAAAATTAAAGCAATGTAGAAGTTAACTGAGCATGTATTCTTCTACCCTAATCCCTCTCTCCAGAGTGACAATCCCTGATAATTTGGTGGATATACTTTCAGATCTTTTTTACTTATTTTATTTATTTTTTATTAAATTCTTATCTGTGTACATATTTTAACATTGCCCCCCCTCCCATACATACCCTCCCTCCCCAGAGTTTTGTGTCCATTGGTTGTACTTATATGCATGTATACAAGTCCTTCGGTTGATCTCTTATCTCCCGCAGATCTCCCTACCCTCCCCGCTGTAATTTTACAGTCTGCTTGTTGCTTTACTGTCTTTATATCTGACTTTTGGTTCGTCAGTTTATAATGTTTTTTAATATCCATAAATGAGTGAGGTCATGTGGTATTTCTCTTTCATTGACTGGCTTATTTCACTCAGCATGATGTTCTCTAGTTCTATCCAGGTTGCTGCAAATGATGAGAACTTTTTTTAAACATTGACGAATATACATATGTGTATAGACTTTTATAAACAGTGTTCACATCCTAGTTGTCAATTTCAACACAGTAAGTTTTGTGAAATAGCTCAGTCTGTGGTAGAATAGTTGCACTTAGGAGGGAATGGGCAACTTTTTTTGTAGGAAGGAAGTAAGGAGAAAAAAAGATTTCACAGAGGAGTACAAACCCAAGTTCAAGATTGGAAAGTTAGCATAATTTCTTTCCCCAAGTAATGAAGGCAAGAATGCTCGATCTAGACATATGCAAAGGTGTAGAGGCCATGCAAAACAGTTAACATGGCCAAAACCAGTTTGGCTCAGTGGATAGAGCGTAGGCACATCCCCAATAGAGGATGTGCAAGAGGCAGCTAATCAATGTTTCTCTCTCATTGATGTTTCTAACTATCTCTCTCTTCCTCTCTGTTAAAAAAAAAAAAAAAAAAAAAATCTAACATACCTACGTGGTGATCCTAACCTGGATGTACATTGGAAATGGAGAAACTTCCTTAAAATTCTGATGTCCAGCTCACACAGTGTTGCTCAGTGGTTGAGCATCAACACATGAACCAGAGGCCATGGTTCAATTCCTGGTCAGGGCACATGCCCAAGTTGTGGGCACAATCCCTAGCAGGGGGCATGCAAGAGGCAATTGTTGGATGATTCTCTCTGATCATTGATATTTCTATCTCTCACTCTCCCTTCCTCTCTCCCTAAAATCAATTTAAAAAATATATCTAAAATTCTGATTTCCAGATCCTACCTTAGCTTCTCTTTCCTTTTTGGGAGCCAACCTACACACACACATACACACACACACACACACACACACACACACATTAAGCCTTCTAGATCCACTAGGACTGTGGCTGGGTGATTTTGCCTAATTCTGGGGTTCTGGAGTTCCATTTTGGTAAGCCTATCTGGTACTCAGTCTAAGCTGTATTTCCCTTTTCCCCCCAATAATAAAGCTGATTAAGCCCAGGATAAAAACAATAATAATAAAGAAAAGATTGCACCACAATCTGCCAATTCTTTTTTCTTCCTTCTCAATGTATCTAGAACTGAGAGAGAAAAGAGGGACTCTTACAAAGCCTACAGTATGTGACATCCAGCCTCCGTGTTGGCTGTCTGCATGCATTGTTATTTCATTTTCCTCTGAACAACCTCTGAAATAGGCATCACTTTGTTTGCAGGCAGGGAACTGAAGCTCACACAGATTATGTAACTTCCAGAAGTCATCCAGCAGGAGAGCTCTGATTTGAGCCTCTGGAGTCTGACCCCAAGTCCTGGTCTCCAGCCCCTGCCAGCAGCCAGATCAGCCCCAGGCGTTTTCCCAGCCTAGGGCCCAGCCCCAGGGATGTCATCCCCCAAATACCTTCTGGAGACACATTCTGCTCTAGAGATGATTCTATTAGCTCTGCCATATAATACATTCTTCTCTAGCACAGGGAAAATTTATATGTGTACATGGCTAAAAGTACAAAGATCAAGCTACACCTAAAGTAACTCTAAGTCAACGGAAGACCTAAGAATAGGCTCCAAGGCTCCCAAATCCAATATTCTAGGCTGACGAATGTCAATTAAACCCACAATTTCAGTTAATGAAGACTTAAGTATTTTAGAAAAGCAACGTAAACACAAAAGGAATGACCATAAAATTCAGCAAAACAGTCACTGTGCCTTGGTTTCATCAAACTTGTAAGCCATTGCAAGTCCTTTGTGACCTGTGTGTCTTCTCTGAAATATCTGTCCCCAGGGGCTGCGGCTCAGACACTTAGGAATGGTGACAATCACAAGTTTCTTTCTTTTCTTTTCTTTTTTTTTAATGTAAAATTCATCACCCACTGCAGCAGCAGAGACCTGCATAGTTCTCACACTGAAAAGAGCAGAGAAGGCAACAAAAAACAAAAATGATCACTAAGTCACATGTTTTCATGACATTCAATGGGTAAGAATGACAAATGGGTAAATATCAACCCGCTTGCATGCAACATCTCTGGAAATGTCCAGAGACCACCATTACAAAGACTATACTGAAATCATCTCAAAGCCAATGAGTCTTGAAGCAGAAGTGATGCCGACCTGCCATCAGAACTGGATAAGGGTATCATTTAAGAGGTATCTCTGTGGCTTCTCTAACCAATGAGAAATTCTGTTGTAGTTGCACCAACCCCTCCCCCCTCCCTCTACCTACATGCAATCAAAGCAGCAGAATTCAGAATACTGAATACATATGGCCTTGGTTCTTTTTTAAATAATACATATGCTTATTTTACAGTTGCTTTTAACTTCAGAATCTTGCTTTGTGGGCTATATTGTAATGTCTATATGTCCAAGTTGAATGAGAACACTTTAAAAAAATGTTGGAGATAGCTATTCCTCTCCAGTAATCATATTGTCTCAAGAGAGAGAACTACAGAATTAAGCAACAGACCAGCACTAGAAAGTGATTTTAATTCCTACTGGGATGCTATGAATGCTGGTATCATGCCCATGTTACAGGTAAGAAAACAAAGACTCAAATATCCAGGAAGCGGAAGAGCCAGCATATGAATCCAAATCCATTCCTAGCCCTTATTTTGTCTAATATACCTCAAAGCTGGGAGTGCTTCTCCCAATATAATATTTCCCATCACATTTACAGCTTATTCTTAATTTCCACTAACAGATTTAGTGACTTAAATACTAGCCAAATGAACACAGCTCTGTTATTGATCTGTTAGTCTTTTTATTTTATGCTAAGAATGGCTGGTATGTATTCGTGCCTCATACTCCAAAGCTGCAGTGATGTCTTCTACAGGGTCCCCAATTTCAAAATCTGCCTAGCTTGAATAAAACTTCTCGGATCCCCACTTCCTGATTTTATACACAAGGTTGCCTCAAGTTTGCCTCATTCTCTCAGCCCTATTTTCTAGTTCCTCGGGCTTCTGAGATCCAGGGTACCAAAACTCTTCTCTTCTCTCTTCCACAGCTCGCAAAAAGCATCTTTATGACCAACAAGATCACCTGGTGACTCTAACATTAATAATCTAGGATTAAGACTATTCAAATATACTATGCTACACAGTGCAGCGCAGCCAGCAAACCCTTTACATTCGTTTAAATCCAATTCTGGGCCCATGAATGAGCTTTTATCTTAGTTAAGTTTGCTTTGATCTTCGCTCTTATCATATCACGTTGAAGTGATCTGTTTATGTGTTTGTCTCCCTTCATGGATCATAAAGTCCTCAGGGAGGGAGCTGTTTACTTCCAGGACACAGCTCAATGCCAAACTCATAGTGACTCTCAATAAACACCTGCTGGAGGAGCTGAGTGGTACCCTCCAAAGGAGAAGCCCCCTCCTGGTTCAGGAGAGATGAGAAGGCAGAGCAACCTGCCCTTGGCTGACGTTATGGAAAGAAAAGAGCAGAGGAGCCCAAAGACTGCACCAATGACCTGTCCAATAGCAGCAGTGATGTGTCCCCACCCAACACCATCCCATTTTAACACCAGGCTCTGCATTATTATCACTATTACTAAGGCTGACATTTAGTGAGTACTTACCACTATGAGCTTTACAAACTAAATGTCATTTAAATTTCATAGCAGCTCAATGAAGAAAATACTCTTATTTTACAAATGTTAAGACCAAAACTTAAGAGTTCAGTAACTTGCACCAAAAAAACAAAAGGAATCTCTGCCAGAGTCGGAATTCAAATCCATGCCACCGGGCTTCAACACTATTTTACATGTTGGTTAAAAAGTGCCTGGTAATAAAACCATCTGGTAAAAGATACACAGTACTTCTAGGATAAATGAGCCTACTGTTACTATTCAAAATGACTGTGGTAGCACAATCAGAAAATACGGGAACCATATGACTGCCTACAGAATGGCTCAGATTGTTGTTCTTCTTTGAGTATCTGTATAAGTAGTGGAGCTGAGCTGATCTGATTGTCCTTTGGTCACGCATCACTGATGTTCACTCTGTGATTTTCCAAGGATGCTTATAGAAAACGCTGCATCTCTCAGCTCTCCACCATTTAATTCCCTTTTATAAGTGATGACATCTTGACGTACAGGACACTATCAATTCTTGGTAGCCTCTGTTTTCTCACATTATAACAGTGATTAAGATATTAGTAACTACAGGCTCAAACTTTAATATGCTGTCTGATAACCCACAGGCCTTCAGTCACCAGTTCCAAGTCTGGCGGTTCTAATATTTATATTTGATCTTAGAAATGCCACCCATTTTACTGCAAGCCAGTAGTTCACCTGGTATTACAGGCTAAGAATGGAGAGGAATTCAAAGAAAAATGGGAAAGGATGGGAAGTTACTTTGAGCAAAGGCATAGGAGAGAGAGTCTGGCACATGTATAGAGATGTATCAGTAGTTGTGTGTGGCTGGAATACAGAGTGCTTGGGATATCTTGTGAGAGTTAATGAAAATTTGGGGCCACTTGAAGGAAAATTGTACAAAAATGTTGTTTTCCAATTTACTCAATAGAGAATAGGGAATCAAATGTTTCAGAACAAAAGAGTGATATGCTTGATTAGAGCAGGGTTTGGGGAAGATTTCTCTGTCAACATGGAATGATCAATTGGTATGAGGCCTGATGAAAGTGGGGAAATAGTTTAGAGGTAACCCCAACAGTTAGAAGATGATCAGGTACCAGACCAAGGCAACATCAATGTCCTGACAATTATTGTAATAATTTGTTTCAATGAACCAAAGTACGAGGCCTTCCTTCCTTATGAGGGTCTTTATAAACAAATGAAGGACTTCAGAAGTGTGAACATCCTGTTTCCAACAGAGACCCTGGCTCATGAATAGGTTCTACACAATGACAGGTATGACCTAGATGGACTGAATCACTTATATTAAAAAATCACTTATATTAAAAAATATGTGTATGGGAAAGTCCCTGAAGAACAGATCAAATGTACAAAACAAGAAACACATTATCATTAATCAAATAAACCACACCCAAAGCGCAGCTCTGCTAGTGTGAGTCTCAGCATCAGGGAACACCCAATTAGGTCACAGGAAGAGAACATTGTCACTGTAGAACTCGATTATAGGATAAAATTAAAATCTCTTCAAATTTTTTGAAGCTTTTTGGTATGTATATCTAAAATTTCACCTGTAACCCCTATTAACTCTTATTAAAGGACTGTATGTACTCTGTGTCTGTGCTCTGCCAAAAGTGTGAACATTTCAGCACCTTGAATCCAATTTCTTTTAAAAATAATTTTTAAAAAGACTTCCTGTACTAAGGCCTGGCCAGCTTGCTCTGTGGTTAGAGCATCAGCCTGCAGACTGAAAGATCTGGGGTCTGATTTCTGGTCAAGGGCATGTACCTCAGTTGTAGGTTCCCAGATCTTGTAGGAGCGAGCATGGGAGGCGACCAATTAATGTGTCTCTCTCACATCAATGTTTCTCCCCCCCCCCCCCCCCCCCCCGCCCCACTCACCCTTCCTTCCACTCTCTCTAGAAATCAATTGAAAAAATATCCTCAGGTAAGAATTAAAAAAAAAAAAAAAGAAAGAAAGAAAGAAGAAGACTTCCCTTACTTTAATTTTACTTTTTAAGGTATGCATTTTGTGACATATACAGCTGTGTTTCAAACGGTGCCTAGTTTTATCATACAAAAAAACATTAAAGGCTATTTTCTTCAATTACCTAGTTGTAGTAGTCTACTAATGAGGTAAAGTTCATTGCAGTTAACAGAACATTTTTACAATCGTTTCATTTAATCCCTAATATATAATCATTTGTAAAATTGTACGTCAAAAGGAAAAATGGAGTTTTAAATTATTTATTATTATTTTCTTAAAAGGTAAATGTAGCCCACCTCTATAGCAGATTTTACCTGTTAGTGTTTTCAATGGCAAAAATCACACCATTAGATTGTCATTAGAATGATTCAAAAGAATTAGGAGCATCTGCTTTGCAGAAGGCAGCCTAATGTGGAGGGAGGAATATGGCCCAGCTCTGCCTGACTCGGCTTCTCCCTGGCAAATCCTTGGGCAAATCCCTTACCTCTTTGAGATTCCATTTCTTCATCAATAAAATCCTAACAAAAGTACTTTCTCCATAAGGTTGTAGTGATGACCAAAGGAGGCTTCATTTGTAAAGTGTCTGGTCACTTCCAGGAGTGACCCTGAAGTCACTACCCTGAAGACCATTGTTAAAACACGAGTGACTCCTGGTCATTTCCATTAGAAATGAGCATGACAATAACATCAACTATCTAGTCCATTTATTGTCTATATATGCTATTCTCAGTATTAAAGGATATTTAATACAACAACTCTACAAAGGATGAATATTACCCTAATTTTACAAATATTGAAACTAAGGCTCAAAAATCATATAGAGGAAGTGGTGAAGTCCAGATTTGTTAATTCATAATAACATTCGTTTGCTCAATACTTAGAATGTCTACTTGTGTGACAGGTACTGGCCTGTGCATGAGGATTACTAACAGACCACGCCCTGCTGCCTTGCCTGTTATTGTCTCATGTGGGACATTAAACAGAGAAAAATGAAATACTGTGTATTTTGTAAAGTTATAAGTTGGTGGAGAAAATTAAGCAGGACAAAGTTAATAGGGAGCATCAGGAGTAAGGGAAGTTGAAGAAGGCCTTGTTATAAGGTGACTTTTGAACAGAAATTCGAAACAGGGGTGGGAGGCAGGGAGATATCTGGGGAAAGAGTAATCTGGACAGAGGGGATAAAAAATTGCCAAGGCCTGTGCTGTGTGCATGATTAGTGCACGTAAGGAGCAGCCCGGGGTTGGTGTGATTGGCTAGGCTGTGGGTGCCTGGGAGTATGAAAGGAGATCGGTCTGGGAGGGAGCATAGGATTGCTATCCTGCCTGGAGGCCACACCGTGCACCTGGGCTCTCCTGCTGTGTGAAAGGGGAAGCAGGAGAGGGACACAATCCCACTGACCATGTGGGAAGAGCTACGCTGCCTGATGCCTGGAAACGCATCATCTCTGGGCACATTTGAAAGGACGGGCTGGCAAGATGGACCGATGGTCTGGATGGACTGATGGGCTGGACATGGACGTGGTCTGACAAAAGCCAGAATGGGATTGCCATTTCCTGAAATGGGAAATGCATTTTCTGAGATGAACACCTTTTGAAGCAGATACAGACAACATAATGCTAATTAACATGTGTAAGTTCTTTCTATGTGTTGGGCTCTTGGCAAGCACTTTTTGAGCATCGTCCCATTTAGTTCTTACACCAAACCTTTGGATATACCAGGGAAGAAATGGAGATGCAGAAAGGTGATAACCTGCCCAGGGTCACATAGCTACCAACTGGCAGAAATACATCCATATGACCCAAGGTCAATACTCTTAATACTGCTGGACTCCCTACACTGAGAAGTACAGAATACAAAATAAAGGATGATTGGGAAGGAAGCAGAAGTACTGGCAAGTAGTAAGTATTAGGTGATGGCTGGCACCTCTTAGGCACTCAATAAATATTTGCTAATGGATGAATCAATGAAAAATTCAATGTATGCATGGTGGTATAACAGACCAAGTTTGATGAGGAAAAAAACACTGAAGACTCCGTTAGAGAGAATAGACTCTGGGAAATGAATATTCAAGTCTTTAAAAAAGAGAAATGCCAGAAAACCAAAAATATATTTGCCTGGACAGCCCTATGGTAAGGAGAGACCTAAAACTAGTCCCTTGAATTGTTGGAAGAAAAAGCAGACATGAGGAGATGACACATAACATTTACATACTGCAAATGATTAATGCAGGTTATATCAATAGTAACAGAAGTAAACTCAGAACTCCTTACATTTAGTCCAACACAAGAGCCCACATGGCCTTTTAAATAAAAAGCAACCTTTTAAGTCAATCAATGAAACCACCATAAGTGGCTTAGATACCAGGATGGTGTTTGTGGTCTCCTTATTTGCAAGATCATATCCATAAATCACTCCCTAGATGTTCTCTTCACAGTTTACCTCGTTCTTACCCTGTAGTCCTTGGGATAACAAAACACTGAACCAATGCATGTTTTTCAAACAGAGAACCTGCTAGCAAGGTAAGACCTGGGATTCTCTTCTGACAAAGGCATTGCCAACTTTTCATTAAACTGGCAAAATATTTATGAGCCGTTTCACGTTATTATAAGTTGAAAAATAATCAGCAATGAATTTTTTTTAAATGTTTAGACCTCCTTTTCAGCAACATCTGTTTATGGCAAAGAATCTAAATACAATTCCAAAGAAAGTAAGAGTTAGTGAATAAAGTAAAATTCATTCATATCTAAAAAATTTTTGTAATGACTGACAATTTAAATAAAACAGACAAATACTGATTTCTGATCACAAAGATCAGATGGAGATGGGATGGGGATGGGAGTAAATACCTACATCAAAATCCACAATTTGAGTTACAAGGTTCATGACAAAAACTCGGTCTTTACAGTAACAACAAACCATGGCCTTTAAGAGGATTCTACTATTCTTTACATTCCATAAATTGGAAGGTTTTGTTTTCTGAAAACAAAACCCTGAAATCTTTCTAGAAGTCCTTCCATGAACTTCAAAACAATATGTCTTTTATAATCACATGTATTCAACATACTTTTCCTCAAAAAAATCTTCTGGTTCATGAGACTTGTTTCCACACACAAATACCAAAATAAGTATGTGGTGTTTACTATACCGTCACACCACACACACACACACACACACACTCAGTTTAGAATGAATAATGGCAGCCAAATTGTTACCACAATGGGTCAAACACACTTGTGGTCCCGTGGTATTTTCGAAAACGGGAATCTACAATTACCTTTATTGAGTTTTGATCACCTTAATAACACACCCAAACACTCAAGTGCTGTTGCTGTTGTTTTTCATGAGAACACCCATAACTGCAACCTGTTAATTTAACTAGTGATGATAGATAGCTAGATAGATAGCTAAATAGATAGCTAGGCAGACAGGCAGACAGGCGGACAGGCGGACAGGCGGACAGGCAGACAGGCAGATAGGGGGATAGGGCTTCTACTCAATCCCTATCCTGGGAACTAGTGAAGCGAGGAAAGTTCAAGGTCTGTCCTGACGTCCCTTACCCCCTGGAGCAGGAGTTTGAGGGTTACCCACCCACAGCCTTCCGCCCAGGAGTCTCCTCCGCCCCTGCTGGCCCCCTCCCAGACACCAGCCTGCCTCCAGCCGGCCAGCCGCGGGCCAGGGCGGAGAGACACAGGGGGCTCCGGGCCGGGCTCCCGGAGGAGGTTTCCGCATTCGCGGCCGGGACCGGGGGGCCGGGGCTGCGGGCCGCGGGCGGGGAGGCACCGGGGCGGGGGGCGCGCCGGGCGCCGGGCCGCGTACTCACCGAAGGGGCCGCGCGGGCTCGGGGCGCCGGAGAGCGGAGGGGGCACAGCGCCCGCGGCCTCGCTGGGGAGCGCGGCGAGACGGCCCGGCGGTGCTCCGCCGCCGCTGTCACCGCTATAAATACCGGCGCGGCCCACCCGCCGCCGCCTACGCCCGGCGCCCTCCGCACAGTCCGCGGGCCGCCGGCCGGGCAGCGGGAGCGCAAGGGCGACGGCGCCGGCAGGTGACCGCGGCGGCTCCAGCTGTGCGGCGGCCTCCGCAGCTGGAAGCACCGCTTCCCGCCGCCCCCGCCCTCCGCTCCCCTCCCTCCAGCCCGCGGGCCGTGCGCGCTCGGCCGACCTGCCTGGGCCTGGCCCGCTTCTGCAGAGCTGGCAGCTGCGGGCTGGGGGGGGGGGGGGGGGGGGGGGGGGGGGGGAGACGCTTTAGGACTGGGAGGGGGCGGGGGAGAGCTGTCCAAGTCTTCCTAGGGGAATGCACAGACTTCTTAAACCCACCATCCTGCAGGGAACCAAGGAGGTTCCCAGGTGGGAAATCCTCAGCTGCAAACTTTTTAATTCAGTCTTAGGTCTCAAGGCATCCTTTCTGCTTCAGAGGGTTGGTGGTGTGGAGGGGTGGGTATATGGGGAAGATAGAGCCGGTGAGGAGTGCAAGTCTTAGACTTTTTAGCCTGTCTGGTCTGTCACACATAGGCAAATATTGCCAAACATATTTATAGCGCACACATTAATACCCTTAGAAATAAACAAATATATAAGCATGTCTACATATGTATATACACATAGTTAATCACACAGGTATATAATAAGCATACACACGCCCGCGCGCGCGCACACACACGCAATTGTTAACGTTTCTGCAGCCTGAAATTCTCAGGAGCCTGTCATTCTGTAGTGCTCAAATGATTCAGCTGCAGCTTGAGGGAGGAAGAGCCTTGAACCACATTTGGCCAATTCCTTTCTTCTTGAGTCATCTTTTTCATTTAGATATCTGTGGCCTTCGTTTCCTCCCACGCTCAATAACAACTGCTACCTCAGTTTACCAGTTGCTTATCATGTATTAAAAAGCTGCTATCCAACATTCTGATATTCCATGCTAATGGAAGTGATCACTGATTTGTAGCTCTCCAATGGGAAATGGAATAATTTATATACACTTACCATGGCTAGGTTACCAGGAAACTAGCCCTTCTCCTGGACTGGCATGATTCAGAAATGGCCTTGGTAGCAAGAGAGAGAGAGCTGAGATGCCAGCAGATCATGCAATGGGTGAGAGAGAGCCATTGCTAAGTCCTGTGGGGGAGTTCATTAACACAGGGGTGATTGGGAGTTCACCGCCATACGTCTCCCAAGTTTGACATCTTTTCTAGCCTTTAAGAACGACTGCATTTTTTTCTACATTGTAGTCATAGTTTGTGATCATCTGATGAAACTCTTGGTTCAGTAAGATTCTCTTTAGTGGGGCTTTCAAAAGTTTTCCCTGAGAGTTATTTCCTATGCTAGCCCTTTGTTCATTTAACTTTGACACTTCATGCATCTTGCTACAATTTATTGCAACGTCTTTTTCTCCCCCACTAAGCTATGTAAACTCTTTGAGGGCGGTTTCTCACCATTGCATCCTCAATACCTAATGTAGTGAGTTTGAGAAATGGCTCGATAAGTAGCAGATTGACCCTACAGATGAATCGTTAGATTCTACTATGTATTTATAATTACAATTAGGATTATTTTACAAAGAATTACTGTTTAAAATGGGTTTCAGATGTTATCTGTTCCTTGCATCTCCATTTAAAGCAAGGTGTCTTCAATCAGCTGAAACTAAAAAGAAAAAAAATTAAAGTTTCATAAATAATGCAATGTAATACTGAGATCTGTGGTGTATTATCCCCACTCTCCCTCAAAAAACAGAAGGTGCTTTTCCTATCATGGAAAGACAGTCAGGAAAACACAAAAGCTAGTAGGGTAAAAATGATTGGGCAGCTTCTCTTCTGTCTACTTGAGAGAAAGAACTCACTCTACCCCATGGAATTTCAGGTTGTCTAGTAGAATGAACTTAATCAGAATCAAAACATCTAGCTTTGGTTACCTGGAGCTTCTTGTTTGCCTTTAGGTCTCTGTCTTCTTTGCATAAATCTTGCTTCCTTTAATAATAATTTTAAAAATAAACTCAACCAATGCTCACTATTTGCTTACTTGACAGCTCTCAGGGTTTAAAGAATGTCATTTTACAGGACTACTTCAAGGCAAAAATATTGAGATGAGCAAGTCTTTCTTCAATATCAGTGCTGCCTTCTTACCACTAGCTAAGAAGCATGTGCCCTAGTATGCTATAGCAGCCACCCACAATCTTCATTTTAGCCCTACCAAAGGAGCAAGCAAGAATGCTCCTTCTTTGATCTTTGTCAACCATATTCAGTGATAAAAGCTTAACTTATTGAAGGTTTATAGTGTACCAGGCCATTTCATCTAGTAAAACATCTAATCTTTCTAACAGACCTGAGAGAGATATGCTATTTGCATTTCTTCTGTGTTTACATTTGAGGAAAGAGACACAGAGAGACTGAGTAGTTCGTGCAAGATCTCATGACTAGCCAGAGTGGTGTGGTGCACCAGCCTATGTTTTAATCCCTCACTTTGTACTTCCTCCCCAGGTACCAGGGAAGGGATGTGGTTTTTACAGTCAGGAGACCTGGAATAGGGAGCATTGGTATGAATTTTGGTTTTATCACTTGGGAGCTAAAACCCTAAGCAAATTGCTACTATAAAATTACAATAAGACTCCCTAGATCAGCCTTTTTTAACTTTTGAATTTGTGAGATGTTAGATTTATATAAGAACTTAGGGGTCCAGAGTAGGTCATTTGGCCTTTTTAAGAACAGATCCTACTCAGGATTTAGACTACTGTTCTCCCGATTCTCCATCTCAGTCACTACCACATAGACCTGTTAGGAGTTATAAATGCCCTAACGTGAGGCACCTATATATTGCTAGGTATATAATACAATAGATGCTCAATAAAGGCCATTGTCCCTTCCTATCAAAATGTACTGTTCCATGAAAACTTCCCTTAGGATCAAAATGTATCAGCCAGTACACAGATGGTGATTCACAGAAATTAACCATCTCCAGTGTTGGCCACCAGTGTTTTAAAAATGGTATGAAAATAAGTCAATAAATAAATTAAAATGGTATGGATAGAAGCCCCAGGAAGAAACCAAGATGGCAGAGCTTTAGATGGCCAACTTATCCCATTCATGTTTTAACCCAGTTTTGTTTATTTTCTGTAAAAGGAATTCAGCAAATTAGCCACAGTTTCAGACAGTGTCAGGGGAATAATAAAAATAGTTTAGGTAGGAAACTTTCAAATCACACTCTCCAAATATCTGCCTATTCCACTTCCACATACAAAGTCAAACCTGCAGAAAGGCTTAAAATGTGTCTTGTTTATAAATAATTCCTTTGTAAAATATCTCCCAACAGTACAGAGAATTAGAAATAACTACATGAGATTATGTTTTTCTGTTCATCTCACATATTTCAATAGATTAATAATACAGTTATACTCTAAAAAAAAAAAAAAAAAAAAAAAGACAAGCTCAATATACATTTCAAAAATAGGTGAAAATTTTTGAATATGAGCAAAATGTATCTTCTTTAAATGACCTTTTAAAGCAAAGGAAACTCTACCTGGAAGCTTCAATAACTTCTACCAGTCAATCAGGAAATACTTTTATCAGTGACTTGATGGATTCCAGGAAAATTATTTTTAACTTCCAATAGGTCAATCAGGATGATGCTAATGGCATGCTCCAAATATAAACAGTGAATTTCCTTATTTCCAAAGAGGCAAGAATAGAAATTTGAACATGATCTATAGTTTTCTTCTGATATTTAAAGGCCAGTGACTCTATTGGTCTTAACTGCAAATATCCAGTCCTATTGTACCCAATGGTCACTAATATGTTTCAGGCCACATGTCCTGGATTTTGCTTGGAAAAAAAGTGGTCATCGCATGTCTACTGCTTGGAACACTGGAGCTTGTAGTCAGGAATCCTGGTTCTGCCACAAACTAGTGATCCCATGTTATGCAAATTACTTAAGCTCTGTACAGTAGCAGTACCTGCCTCCGAGATTGTAGAGAGAGTAAATAGTGTTACACTTTTAGTATTTGTTCTGGTCCATATTAAGTTCTGCCTAAATGTTCTTTTTATCATCATTATTGTTCATCTACCCCCTGCCCTGCTTATATTCTGCATGTCCCAGAGTTCCCTTTACCACGAGACTGATTCACCTAGCCTGCTCTTTAGCCTACAAATGGCTGGGCAAAGGAACTTTCCTGGGCAGTTTTTAAGTTAAAGGAGTCATGAAAACAATGTGAGCTAGCGGCCAGAGCAGAAGTAGAACCATCACCTGCTTCGTGACCAGCATCAGCTCTGTCTCACACATGGACCTACCTGTCCTGAAGCATCTGCCTAAATACAGCAATTCTGTCAAATTCCTTTTGTGGTGACAGAGAGGGCCATTGCTCCACGGCCCACTCCCTCCGTTCCTTTCTTGGCCTCTTGCCTTCTCTGCCCCACAGGCTCTTGTACATGCAGGGGCCTAGGAACTGCCAGTGACTGACTCCCCGGGAGCAGTGTTCCATGGAGATCGGTGATGACTTCATCCATAGGAATCTGACTGCTGGCTTTAAATGGCAATTTTGCCTTTGTTCTGTTTTGATGTGACCTTTTCTTTCTTTCTGCTTGGTTTCTCCTAAAACAAATGGTCTTCTGGTCTTCTTCCTTTTTCTGTTTCCAAAAGACCAACTTAGACAAGTTTTAATAGGCCTAGCCCAAGGGGTGTGTGTATGTGTGTGTGTGTGTGTTGGGGGGGTGGAGGGGGGTTTGATTTGAGGGAACTTAAAAATATGCTGGCCTTCAAGAGCCTTCATTTCATGTAAAGTATCAAATCCACCACCTATAAATATATCCGAAGCACTACAAGATGCTGAGGTTTCGTAGATGAATACAGCATGTCTGTTTCCCCAGGAAACTCATGCTCTCAGTGAGCAGACAAGAGATGGCTTATCGTCTCCATAAATAGCAATACAAGGTGACATATGAGGGCAGAATGTATTTTACTGACCATTAGGGCAACAGAAATTTGAAATGGAGAAATAAAACTATCCTTAGGATTTGCTATAGAAGGCCAGATGGAACGCTTGACCAGCTCCGAGATGGTTATCTGAGCAGACTGTGTTAACTCAAAGAGGCATGGAGAGCTACAATCCCTGCTGGTTATTTGTTCTTCTTTCCCCTTCCCCACTCAGAAAAACCTCTGTCTGCACTGAGATAGTAATATGGTCTTTGTGATGAGAGTCCCCCATCTTCTTGGGCTACCACAGGCTCTTAAATAAATCCATTTTTTTCTTCCACCAAAAAATAAAAGAGGGCAAGATAGAAGAAGAAGCTTGAGGCAAACATTGAGAGATAAAGAGAATTTAGATAAGCAGAAGATAAATAGAATAAGAAATTCCCAGGAAATGGTCTCAGCACAAAACCAGGGCTCATTACCCATAGGGTTCCCAACAAATATGGCTGAGGCAAGGCCGAGAGGCAAGGAGGAGGTTAGGAGGAAAAGGAGGGACAGCAGCTGAAAAAGGAAGCCCAGAGGAACAGGAGTGCTGTGGTCCATTAACAGCAGTGGGTAGTAGGGGATAGTGAGATATGTCATTTGGGGAGGAGACGAAAGCCAGGTTGTTGAGGATGGATTTCTCTGTTTCAGCCATTTTAGCAGTAAGAGGTGAGGGCAGAGGAATGGTAACATGGAAGGTAAGATAAAAACTTGGCACCAGAAATGTCAAGCAGTAAGAGGTTAAAATGATTCAGTTCTGTGTTTGAAGATGATGGTCATGTTTTCACGTATCCATAGGCTGAAGGACTATTCTACACACCTGCCCGGAGGGTTAGGAGAAGCAATCCTCCCCACTCCACCCGCAGCTCCCAGATCATATGAAGAAATGAGGAAGGGGCTTGGCATGGCTTTCTGTAGTGTCTGGGTCCCTTCCTTCCTTCATCACAGTGGCTCAGCAAGGGTATCAGAATGTTATCAGAATTTCTCACCGTATGACTCTATCATTGCACAGTGCTGGGTTTTTGCTTTGCTTCTATTTGTGGGGAGTTATTAGGCCTCTGAATGCCAAAGTGTTGCATGTTATTCAGGCTTCCAATGCAAAATGTTAAACCATCGCTTTAGGGAAGATCTACTATTTTGGACTCTTCTAGGTGCCAGCAATATGGTGGTGAAAAAGATTAAATCCATGATTTCATGTAGCTTCTCCTCATGAGTGCATAGATGGTAAAGACAAATGCATAGCAATATTATTTCAGAGAAACATGCAATTAATAAATAAAAATCCAGCTTAGCCAGTGTTGTTCAGTGGTTGAGCATCATCAACCAATATATTAACCAAGAGGTCATGGTTCAATTCCCTGTCAGGTACATTCCTGGGTTGTGGGGCATGCAGGAGATACCAATTAATGATTCTCTCTTATTATTGATATTTCTATCTGTCTTTCCCTCTCCTTCATCTCTGCAATCAATAAAAATATATTTAAAAGGAAGGAAGGAAGGAAGGAAGGAAGGAAGGAAGGAAGGAAGGAAGGAAGGAAGGAAGGAAAAAGAGAAGGAAGAAAGAATCTGAGCATTGAGAAAGACACAGGTCACGATTTTAGAATAGGTGGCCATGGCAGGAGACATATATGCAGAATGATTAAGCTAGCTCCTTGCTGGACAGCGTTATGACTATGTCCTCCATTGCATTTTTACTAGGGGTGCTGAACAGTCTACATACTGCATTAAACATAATCTTCCTCTAATATCATCACAGTTCTTTGTATCAAAGGGGAATTCTGGTCATTGCATTGCCAACCGTCTATAGACGGATGCACCTATGTTGTATCCATTCACAATCACTACACTCCAGGCACTGAGTGCAGGCAGAGACAGAAAATACACAACAAAAAATCCTCAGTGTCATCTAACTCCCCTGGAGTGGGGCTTGCATACATGAAAACAGACAACTGAGGTTTGATCCCCATCTCTAACCCTTGTTCTTCCTCTCTTACCCTTGGCAAATCACTTTATGGTTCCAGACCTCAATTTCCAAGGATGTAACAGAAGGAAATTGGACTAGACCAGTGGTTGGCAAACTGCGGCTCACAAGCCACCTATGGCTCTTTGGCCCTGTGAGTGTGGCTCTTCAACAAAATACCACAGCCTGGGCGAGTCTATTTTGAAGAAGTGGTGTTAGAAGAAGTTTAAGTTTTAAAAATTTGGCTCTCAAAAGAAATTTCAATCGTAGTACCAGTGATATTGGCTCTGTTTATTAATTTGCCAACCACTGTGCTAGACAATCTCTGAATGCCTTTCTGATTCTAGCACTCTATTGTAGGGCTGGCCACAACCTGATTTACTGCTAAGGAGACATGTTAAATAGGATTTAATTCAGCCAACCACCATTATCTCTGGAATCACAAATAGAAAACAATAGCAGGAACCCTTGACTCTGGGGTCTGTAGGTTTATGGGTGATATCAGAGTGGGAAAGATGGCGTTACCAATTTTGAAGCAGAGGTTCTGGCAATTGGAAATATGAGGACCATATCTAGTCTCAAGGGGTACTGAGATTCTAAACACTGGATAGGAAGTTCAGTGGCTTTAAGAAAATATTGGATTTATCCATGTGAAACAAGTATCTGGCATAGAGTAAACCTCCGAAAATAAAGAGGTTGTTATTATTGACTTGTCCCAGAAGGAATGGATTATACTCAGAAAGCCAAGGTAGAGTAACTGAGCAGCCATTGCAAAGGTTGGGTAGCAAAGCATCAATTTGGTGGGCATGCTGATTCCCTACGCTCCTTGCACCCTGAATACTAGTCTCTATCCAACAAAGGTGCATATGCAGATTTCTGCCTTGAGCAACTTAAATCAAGGATGATGCATTTCAATAAAGAATATAAGTCTTTGTGCAGACTTTGAATGAAAATAGAGTCATGTGCCACTTGACAGGGATATATTCTGAGAAGCATAATTAGCTGATTTTATCATTGTGTGGACATCACAGAGTGTACTTACACAAGTCTAAATGGATAGCCTATACCCCACAGGCCTGTACGGCATGTCACTGTCCTGTGCTTAAATTAAATCAAGCACAAGAAAATGATGCAATCAGGAGATGCAGACAACATGAAATGTAGAGGCTGCTGCTATCCTAGCACAGCATAATTGTTTTACAGCACACTTTTGTTTGCTTATAAGTAGGAAAAGTACAGTCTAACATAACAATAAAAGTATACTATAGTTAATACATTAATCAGCAACAGTGATTTGTTATTTTTATCAAGTGTTTTGTACTGTGCATATTGTATGTGCTATACTTTTTAAAAATATATATTTTATTGATTTTTCCACAAAGAGGAAGAAAGAGGGATAGAGAGCTAGAACCATCAATGAGAGAGAAACATTGACCAGCTGCCTCTTGCACACCCCCCAGTGGAGATGTGCTCGCAACCAAGGCACATGCCCCTGACCAGAACCGAACCCAGGACCCACCAGTCTGCAGGTCAGCGCTCTATCCACTGAGCCAAACCAGTTTCAACTATGTGCTATACTTTTTTTTTTTTAATATGTTTTATTGATTTTGTACAGAGAGGAAGGGAGAGAGATAGAGAGTCAGAAACATCAATGAGAGAGAGTCATCGATCAGCTGCCTCTTGCACACCCCCTACTGGGGATATGCCCGCAACCAAGGTACATGCCCTTGACCAGAATCGAACCCGGGACCTTTCAGTCTTTAAGCCGACACTCTATCCATTGAGCCAAACCGGTTTCGGCTGTGCTATACTTTTATATGACTGGCAGTGTAGCACATTTTTTTACACCAGCATCATCACAAACACTTGTTCAATGTGTTGCACTAGCACATTACAATGGCTATGTCACTAGGTGAGAGAATAATTTCAGCTCCATTATAATCTTATGGGCCCACCATGAGACAGTGATAATTTGGAGATATCCAGATAGAGATGGTGAATATTTCCAAGAGGCGGTTGTATAAACAGATCTCTAACTTCGGCAGGAAACCAGGGCTGAGACAACAGATGTGCCAGCCACCAGCTGGCACTGATGAGTCAGTGTTTCCAAAGAGTGTTCTCCAGACCATCTGTGTTACAGTAAACTAAGGTGGGTGTGAAAAGCAAGCTCCAGAACCCACCTCCTGGATCCGTCTCTTGCAGTGGAATTTAGTAATATGTATTCTAATCAGCTCCTGAGTGGTTCTTACCCACATTCAAGTTGGAAAAAATACAGGTAGAGGGAATTGTTGATGTCATGGCTCTATAGAAATAGTTACCTAAGGAGATTGTAGGAGAAAAAGGCAGCTAGGGAAGCCTTTCCCACGGCCCTTTAGCATCTAGAATTGAATGAGTAAGTCTCAACTTTGACTTCATATTGGGGGTAATCTGGTACTGGAGACCCATCCCTGACCACTGAAATCTGTGTCTCTTTGAGGAAATGAGGTAGGCCCTTTTCCTCCCAAGTCCCAAATAGCCACCCTACAACAAAACTTGCAAAGTAGGGGCAATTTGGCCAGTGGATTATTTACATTGACTCTCACACTGCTTTAAAACTTAGTTGCAAATATTTAAAAGCAAATAGATCTCCTATTTTCAAAAAATAAAACAACCCTTGAATTTCTAGCTTATCATGAAAACTTAAAGAACTGGCCTTGCTGTTCTTGAATGGAAACAGTTCCCCCAACAGCACCTTCTGTGGTCATTTAAATTAGCCGCCTGGTCACCTGGCCTCTGAGAGCCTTTGCACAATATCCAGGGGCTTCACCCACTCGGCTTCCCCAGCCTCTATCCTGCATCCCGGTCCCCACCGCAGCCTCTTGCCACAGATCTCCAAGCCCCCCTGAGCATACGACACAGTTTGGAGAAACCACGTGAAACAGGCCCCATGTTGTCTTCCGGTTTTACCCTCTGATTCTAGAGCCCCATTTCTTGGAGCTGCAGTTGGCACAGTGTCAGGTCACATGGAAAGAACGGGTGCAGGTTCAGGGGAAGCAGTGCTCCCTCCGGCTCCGGTGAAGTCTGGCACTCATACTGATACTTCAGCTTTCTACCCGAAGGACTAGGCTTCCCACTAACCACAAATCACAGGCACACTTCATTCCCCGGATGAACTCTGGGCAGCCCCTCACCTCATTGAAATGATGCTTCTTTGGGAGGGAGCATCGCCGGCTTGGCTGGCCACAGAGCTTCCCTCCGTCTGTGGAGGGCTGGTTTCCTTAGCTGAGTTTGAGAAGTGTGGCCTACCCTGTAATAAGGAACATCCTCGTTTCCTTTTTCTGTTTCCCTTACTTTCACAAACATCAGCTAATGGAGCCATCCTTATTTTGGAAAATACCAATGCTAGATATTTGCATGTAATTTTTAGTGTGATAATGCTGTGAGATGTATATATTTGAAGCATTCATCTTATATAAAAACTGCTGTTTGAAATTTTAACCCTGCTATTTGGCTTCTGTAAATGCTTGCTTGCTTGAATAATAAGGAATGTAAGACTACTTCCACTTCAAGAGAGGCCATTAAACCATCCCTGATGAAATTATCAGTGCTGGCACCAGGCCAAGCCTTTGGTTAAGGTCTCAAGGCCCCAGCACATAAGGGCTCTTTAAGAATTTGCATAAGGAGCCAAAAAAAAAAAAAAACTGGTTTGGCTCAGTGGATAGAGCGTCAGCCTGCAGATTGTAAGGGTCCCGGGTTCAATTCGGGTCAAGGGCATGCACCTTGGTTGTGGGCACGTCCCCAATGGGGGATGTGCAGGAAGTGGCTGATTGATGTTTCTAACTATCCCTCTCCCTTCCTCTCTGTAAAAAATCAACAATAAAATTTATATATATATATATATATATATATATATATATATATATATATATATATATATATATATTTTTTTTTTTTTTTTAAGAATTTGCAAAAGGGACTGGAAACACTCCATATTTTGGAGACAAAGAAGATAAAAACATATAAATAGAGAAAATTCCTCCATGTTGGGGCCCAGAATTTGAGACATTTTCCTCTGGACCCACACATAATAAAGTGTGACTCCAAACTCTCCAGCATTGCTTGGTTTCTCTGGTTTCCTGTGACATATTAATGTAAGTGATTTTTCAATTTAAATTACTAAACTGGCACAAAAGGTTTCTTATCTGCAGTATAAAAAAAAAATCCTTGAAAATTAGTACTTGAAATGATGTGGAAAGTACTTCAATTAATTCACTATCAGCCCACAACAATAAAAGTTACACAATTTTGTTTGAAGTTTGCAGCCTCACTCAAAAGAATGTGGTTATGTTCGTGATCATGTTATCATTTAGCTTGAGTAAATGTGTCGTGTAATACAAAGAAGGTAGATATTTGGGGGAGTTAGGTAGACCTGGATTCAAATCCTACTTTGGTACATACTCTATCTACAACAGATATCGTTGTCTAAAATATTTAGCTAATAATATATGGTACAGACCATAGTGAGGATTAAATAAAATAGTAAACATAAAACTTCTGCTCTATACTGGGATATCTCCTATTACCTTCTTAATAAATCATGATTCATTCCCATGGATAACAGGTCTAGTAAAAGTCCTCATATTTTACAACAAAATTCCTGTATGAATACCTCATCAAAAAAAATTTTTTTAAATATATTTTATTGATTTTTATAGAGAAGAAGAGAGAGGGATAGAGAATTAGAAACATCGATGAGAGAGAATCATCAATCAGCTGCCTTCTTGCACACCCCCTACTGGGGATGTGCCCACAACCAAGGTACATGCCCTTCACTGGAATCAAACCTGAGACCTTTCAGTCCCCAAGCTGAAGCTCTATCCACTGAGCCAAACCGGTTTCGGTTTCAGCGTACCTCATCAAAATTTTAATGGAAAAACATTGTCACACCTCTGAATCCATGATTTTTACTCAATATATATATTTTTACCATGTTATTTGGGTACAATTTGTACAGTAGTTCTGATATTATTATAATTACTATTAAATAGAGTTCTCTGTAGAGAAAAAGATTTTTTAATTTCAACAGATTGCCATTTACTTCAAGCAATGTTTACTTCATCCTTTTAGCAAACATTTACTGTCTACTGTAGGAACAGCTAAACTAATATTAATCCTGCTCATCTTATACAGAAAAAGACAGGTAAACATGTCGTTATACTACATTATAAAAACAAAGGAATACATACATATCTTATAAGAACAAGAGTATTGATCTACAAGGTTTGACTATAAATATGGGAGAATTCACAGGTGAAGTAACAAGTGATATTACAAGATTACTATGAAAAGAATTTGGTTATCATAAACCAAGCTTATTTTAACGGCATTTTACTTGTTTATTACTGTATAATAATTTGTGTCCTGCTCTGTGAATCTACAGGCTGTTCTGTGTATGAACGCCTTGTCCCAAAATAGATTTACCACATTTAAGAGAGATATATCCGGAAGGTTTAAAAAAAGATTCCCTCATTTCCAAAATATCATTATAGTTTTCATAAAATATTGCAAAACATAATGGAAAAAGTTAAGAAGCTCTTTTTTAAAAATATATTTGTATTGCTTTCAGAGGGGAAGGGAGAGAAGGAAATAGAAACATCAATGATGAGAGTGAATCATTGATTGGCTGCCTTCTGCATACCTCCTGTTGCAGACAGAGCCCACAGTCTGGGCATGTGCTCTTGACCAGAACCGAACCCTCAAACTCTGGACCCTTCAGTCCACTGAGCCAAACAGGCTATGGCTTAAGGGGCGCTCTTTAGACCTATAAGGATTTTATAAATACTAAGCTATAGCCATTTATAAAATGACTTAAATTAATTTTGTCATGTAACTGAACTATGTTACATTATATCATTCCTGAAAAAGCATTAATCATGACTTTATTTTGAGAAACCAAAGTTTTACTATTCTCTGGGAGTTTGTCTGCAGTATTTAACAATAAAAGAAAGATCTTGTCTTGATACGGGTGTGGAGTGGTGATCTGGGCTCACACCAGAGCCAAGTGACTTTCTGAAGCTGGTCTATCAGAGAAGTCAGCTCACATTGGTACCCTGGTAAAAATACATATAAATTAGCACATGGCTGGATGCTGGATGCCCATAGAAAAGTCCTGAAATCTTAAACATCCATTTCATATCCACAAATACCTGGGTCTCTTAGAGTTTGTAAAATGCATTGAAACCCAACACTTCTCTTTAGTTGTTGCCATGAAAGAGACAAACAAGATGTTAGTTCTGCACCCACACCTGCAGCTAGTTCACCCAATGTGGGCCCTCATGGCTGTCATGGTAAAAACTTAGCTTTCTTGAGAGGGTCAAATCCCTTGTCCTTCCCCACTAAAGAAACACAATAATTTAATAATTCAGTGGCCTTGCAGATATCACATTTGAAGTTTTTTTTAAAAAAAAAGGAAATTAAAATGGGAATCAGGAAAGGTGGCTTTTAGTCAGCTCTGCCACTGCCAACCTGTACCACCTTGGACGAGTTTGTTAATCTCTGTACCTTCAGGACCTCAATGCATTTTTATAAACTTTAGGAGATCCAGGTATTTGTAGGGCTTCTCCATGGGCACCCAAGTTTCACTCCATGTATGTATGTGTATTTTTACTAATATACAGGATTTCTTCATGTAAAAAATAAGGGTATTGACACATCAATAATGGTCTATTTCACCTCTAACATTCTATAGTTCTAAATAATTTCTATGATGTGAAGATAAATGCAAATTTTATTCATTTTACATCTTCTCATAGAAAGGCAGACAAGTTTGGTAAAAAAAAATTTTTTTAATATATTTTATTGATTTTTTCACAGAGAGGAAGGGAGAGGGATAGATAGCTAGAAACATCGATGAGAGAGAATCATCGACCAGCTGCCTCCTGCACACCCCCCGCTGGGGATGTGCCCGCAACCAATGTACATGCCCTTGACAGGAACCAAACCTGGGACCTTTCAGTCAGCAGGCCGACGCTCTAACTGGTTTTGGCAAGTTTGGTGAAATTTAACTCAATGATTTGTCTGTATGTTTGTGACTAATTTGTCTTATATTTTTTAGTGATCTGTGTTCTTCCTCCTGCTGTCTTCTGATTATGGAAACAATAAAGTTGACAATATGCATAAAATTGCATAGCTGCATAACAAACAAAGCTTGCTGCTTATTTTTCTACAGCAATGCATCAATTTGGTTTGGAGCAATACACCTTTAATTACTTGCTCCTAATAACTAGAGAGATGAAATATCTGAAAAAAATGTGTAGTGGATGATTTTTTTCCTAATTTTATTTATCATCTTTATTTAAATCCTTTATCTGGGAAATATAAAATAAAATACAATAAAATTCTTTGTAGAATTCAGCATCTGCCTACAGAGAAGTGATACATAATTCAGAGTAACCACCGAGTCATGACTGTGATAATAGAGAAAATCAATGCTGTTGGGTTGACATCCCTTCTGAAATAGCATAAGAAGAAATGTGATACTACTCTGAGAAACAAGATAGCGAAGTTCATCTTACAGTACAATCTGCCACCAATCAAGCCACCAATCAAGTTTCAGAATCAAAAATCAGAAAAATCTGCAATAAATAGATAGATTCAGAGACAGGTAGATGCCCCTACTCTTTTTCACTTTAGCAAAACTATGAGGCAAAAAAAAAGGAGGGGGGGTCAGTGAAAGCTTGGCATTGACTGTGTCTACTCCATAGAAAGTGAATTATTAGGTCAACAATCAAACAACTGGTTCAACAAGCCCTCTTCCTCACCCGGTATTTAATGACCCAATCAGCAGCTGTGACCTAATGTTGCCTCTTCCCCTACAATTCAGGCTTCAGCTCCATGTTAACCTGGTGTTGTCAATTTATGCAGCCCATCACAGAGAATTATGGAAACCCCTTCGGTTTTGCTAGAGTGGTGTGATGCTGAGAGGTATTTCAAGTTGAAAAGGTATATGATAAGGAAGGAAAAAGTAAAATCATGGAAAGAAATAAAAGGTAGAGAGAGATTATGGAGTTATAGGATCTTTAAAATATTATGAACTTTATCTCACTAATCTTACTTCTCACTTCCATTAAAAAAATATCAAAATATAAACTGAAACAGGAATGGTGATATTAAAATGTTAAGATTACGAGAACAGAGATAAAATTAAAAAGAGAAGAAGGCTAACGTGGGGGTGGTGGTAAGTGCAGATTGCTTGTAAGTTAAACGATCTGTTTAAAAGTTATTTTCCAGAAAATGGAATTTAAAAAAAGTCAGCACTTACTTTTATATGCTTTCGACTCACCACAAGAAATTTATTCACTCAAAAACTTAGAGCTGATCATATATAAAGGGGTGGAAGTGAGAATCCATCTGCAAGTTTAAAGTGCATGTAGGAAAAAAAATCAGTGTCCTTTTTTCAGGAACGCTATAAAGGTGCACTTAAGATTCTACAAGCTCATCAACAAGGCAGCCTTGAAAAATGAAATCTTCTATTCCTTGTTTTTAAGATGCTAAGTAAGTGCTAGCATATACCTGTTCTATAACTAAGCACATATTTTCAAGTAAGGTTAAGTCAAAAGTGAACATAAAGTCTCCTTGCTTCTGTATGTTTTTTAAATAGCATCATTACTCATGAGATAAACTAAAAATTGTCTCTAAATTTAGTTCATAAAACTAACCTCTTTGAAGAATAAAGCTCTTATGCTTGCATGAATATAGCTGATATAAGTAAATTTTATGTTAGTAGGGACTAAAGAAATAATTCACAGACTAAGTCCAAGCTTAGACAAAATTGTGTTTTTATGTATTCTGCATTGATGCTAAGTGGAATCAATCAATATAATAAAGAGTGTCCCTTCAAAATATTCTAGGACATTTGTGTTCCTACATAACATAATTTATAGTCTGAAAAATAAAAAGTGATTTTTAACTCAAAAGAATGATGTCATCCCTTGTCAGTCTGCTCTAAAATATTTAAATCATTTCCACTGCCTTCAGGAGTAGTGGAAGAGTCTCTTTGTGGCTGTCTAAATTTATAAAAATCTTAAGCTCATTCCAGTCAGTTAAGGATATAAATTGTGCTCCTACTAAGTCAGGACTCCAAATGAAAATAAACAAATGCACATAATTTTTCAATCCTACAACAAAAGGTCTAACTCATCCTAATTTTTCTCCCAAGAGGAATTTTTATTCACTCATTATGTGTTTTTTTAATATATTTCATTAATTTTTTACAGAGAAAAGGGGAGAGGGATAGAGTTAGAAACATCAATGAGAGAGAAACATTGATCAGCTGCCTTCTGCATACTCCCCACTGGGCATGTGCCTGCAACCAAGATACATGCACTTGACTGGAATCGAACCCGGGACCCTTGAGTCCAAAGGCTGACGCTCTATCCACTGAGCCAAATCAGCTAGGGCTCACTCATTATGTTTAAAAAAAAATACTTACTGTCAGGAATATACTCCCCTCACCAGCTTATTATCCCTTCAGGTAAGGCCAATGCCTTTGACAGAGATCCATAAGGATGACTTTTTTGAGTGGATTAACAGGCATATTTTCTATACAAATCACGCTTCCTAACAATTTAGAACTATTTGAATTTTTATTCAATTCCATCATTTGTTCTTATTTTAAAAGAGCATATTAAGCCGAAACTGGTTTGGCCTGTGGACTAAAAGGTCCCAGGTTCGATTCGACAGCTAGGGCAGCCAATTCAGTTATTTCTGTCTTTCACAGCTCCTGGTTTCCAAATTATTTCAATTGATTCTAAACTCTTCATGGCCTTGGGGTTGCGTGAAGTTTTAATTATACCATCTGAATACATAAAACTCTAATATGCAAGTAGACCAAACGGTGGAACAACTGAACAACCAGTCACTATGATGTGTGCTGACCTCCAAGGGGCATGCATGAAACATGGCAGGCATCAGCCTCGGTGAGATGGTGGAACAGGTGAGCGGGGCGCCAGACCAAGGTGGGGTGCCAGTCACTGTCATCAGGGTGAGCCTTGATCCTGTGTATCACGGTCCCACCTGGCACTTGCACTTGTTTCCAGTGCCAGCCCCACTCACACCCACTGCTGGCACTGGCCCTGCTCACACATGTAGCGCGTGCCAGAGCCGCCACCCACACCTGCTGCCAGCGCCAGTCTTGATGCCTGCCTTGATCGGCCTTGACGGCTTCTTCACCTCCCCTTTGCTCCTGAGGGGCGATTGGGGCAGCAGCTTCCACTTGCACCCAATGCTGTCGCCAGCCCAAATTGCTCTGCACCGTCAACAGGTGTGAGTGGGGCTGGGGCCATCAGCACATGGGAGCAGCGGCAAGAGCAGGGGGCCAGAGGTTGGAGAGGGGGGGCAGGGAGCAGGGAGCCACGGTGGGTGGGGGCCAGGCAGGGGTGCAGAGGATGGGCTTGAGACCCACCCCACCCCTGTGCCCATCAGAGCCTCACAGCCCATAGTTCCTTTCAAGGTGCATGAATTCGTACACTAGGCCCCTAGTTTTGTATAAAATTAATATACATTGGATGTCAGAGAAATAATGCTAGCACCACATCATAGTCTGGGTCTCAGGTAGTTTATTTTCAATAACTTCCAACAATCTAGCACTTTAATGAACCTTTAGTTTATGACAGAAATGTTATTTTTAAAAGGTAATAATCATAATATTGTTAATTTCAGAAGCCTGAGAAATATGGAGGATTCTGCTTACAAATCACCAATGACCAAAGTGAAACACTGGTATATGATGGCTCGGTCTTTTCTTTCTTTTCAACTGGTTTTTAAATCCAGAGTTTGTTCTCCCAGCTACTCTTTTATCTCAACAATCTCTCCAAATTTAGACCGTCATGAGTAGTGGGCAGGAGATGAATGTAAGTAATAAGAGTGAACCTGCCCTGCCAGTATGGCTCAATGGTTGAGCATCAACCTATGAACCAGGAGGTCACAGTTCAATTCGGGTCAGGACATATGCCCAGGTTGCCTGCTCTATTCCTAGTGTGGGACATGCAGGAGGCAGATGAGAAGTGATTCTCTCTCATCATTGATATATCTTTCTTTCTACCCCTCTCCCTTCCTCTCTGAAATCAATATATATGTTTTTTATGTGTGTGTGTGTGTGTGTGTGGTTTTTTTTTTAAAGGGAACTATAGAGTAGCAAGGAGCAGAGTGACATCAGTATAAGAGAGCTGACCACACCCACTCTCATCCCTCATCATGCCCACAAGCACGTCTGCCTCCTCCTGTCCCACACAGCTGACAGCCTCAGACACCTGCCCAAATGTCATTTGAAGTGCTGGCCTCGGGCTCTGAGTTTAGCATTCTTTATAGCTGGCACGCAAAATAAGTGTGTTTGTTTTTTAAATCCTCACAACCACAGAAAACACCCTACAGTGGTAGAAGGCCTATAGGAATATGCAAATGAGCAGATGTTTCCTCTAGACATCATGAAATTTGACACAGTAAAATTTGGAGCCATACATGTTTGAGAAGTACAACGCAAATTTAGGAGGCAAGCAAAATGGGTGAGCTTCATTCGGCTTCTGTTCGCCTCCCTCCTGCCTTGGTGCAGCGCCAGCTCTCCGTCCCTGGATTTATCACTGTCCTCTTTGTCCCAAGGCTGCTGCTGATGCCTGGGTTGTTCCGTATGCGTGCAAGTGTGGCAAAACCACGGCCGCGGGGCCAGCAGTTCTCACCCGGCATCTGCGGGGAGGCAGGCCTCTGCGTTCTGGCTGCGGCAGCAGTTTCCACAGCCCGTTACTGTTTATGGCGTTGGGCTCTTCACCTTGTATGCCACCCGATACCTGGACTCCAAGCAAGTGACCTACTTTTCACTCCATGATCTGCTGTGGCTGTTTCCTAGCGTTTTATAGCCAGACTGCCTCATTTGAAAACATACCCCTGTGTATCCTTACAACACCTCTCCTGTGTCTTCAGCAATTCGCTCCGCTTAGATTCCTCAGACAGCTGATACGCGGCTATTCTCTTGTCAGACAACTGGTGTGGGTAAGAGGCAGGGAAGGGCTTCCCTGTCTCCCTAAATGTCTCTCACAACCTGCCATGAGACTTAACATTCCTATGAATCAAGGCACTGGCAACCTACATCTGAAGGGCAAGTGGTAAAGGCCCCTATAAATGACACCAGAAAAGGGTGACCAATAATATCACGATAGTCACTGATGATTTAATGCTATTGGGAGCTAGCCCTCCTGTACATAACTGTCCTCAAAATCCAAACGCTCCTGCAAGGAGGTACTATTGTCCCCATTTGAAACTCTCAAAAGGACTAAGTAAACTTCTCCAGAATAGTGTCTAGCAAGTGACAGATCAAGATTCAAATGCAGGACTGTCTGGCCCCCAAGCCCATGGTTACCCCATTGTACTGTGAAAATGCAGCCAAGCCAAAACCGGTTTGACTCAGTGGATAGAGCATCGGTCTGCGGACTGAAGGGTTCCAGGTTCGATTCGGGTCAGGGACATGTACATTGGTTGCAGGCAGATCCCCTGTGGGGGATGTGCAGGGGGCAGCTGGTCGATGTTTCTCTCTCATCGGTGTTTCTGGCTCTCTATTCCTCTCCTTTACTTTCTGTAAAAAATCAATAAAATATATTTAATTAAAAAAAAAAAAAAGAAAGAAAATGCAGCCAAGTGAACTTGGTCAGTCATTCACACCTCGCACAGGAGCCGGGGTGCTCCATAAATGTTTGATGAATCCGTGACTGAGCACCTTGCTGTGAATTACTTTACCAGATTGGCTTCCAGTTACCTAACAAGCATTCTGAACGAGTGAGACCAGGGGCAAGTTAACTATGGTAAGAGAAAGGAAAGATGCAATCTAGCCCAGAGGCCCTGCACCGGCAGGCCTGGGTGAGACACCTTTCCGGGAAGCCAAAGGGGAAAAGTCACAAAATTGCTATGTCCGAAGGAAGGCAGTGAGAGTAGAAACAAGCAGGGAATGATAAGGAAGTACCCCCCAAACAATTCTGAGCTCATATTGTGGCTCAAGGATGCTGAGTCATCTCCCTTCCTTTTGCCATCTCACATTCAACATCACACAGCTAAGCAGTCGTGGAAGTGAAATTGGAACCCAATGCTTTTCCCATTAGGAAAGACAGCATCCTATTTGAACAGACTTTAAAATCTTAAAAGTGCAATTTACCTCACTTTGAGCTGTACTTTCCTCAAAATCATTACCCATTATCTCAGACGTGTTTCTACATTTGAGCTAGCCATAGTGCACATAATTGTCCTCTGCGAGCACGTATTATTGCCCCCATTATGGGAGAGACACAGTCAACACAGACCCGGGTTCCTCTCTCTTTCTTCTCTGGAGCTGTAGAACAGAAAGATCTGTATCCTTTTGAAACTTATCCCAGCTCCTTTATAAGCACCTAAGATGTGCTGTAATAATAAGAATATACTTGAGAATGCACTGGGGAGCTCTCCCTTCTGTTCTACTTCACTGTTAATGAGCTAGAATAGTTACATGGAAAATACCAGGGCACTGGCAGTGGTTGCAGGTGGAAAGAAAGGGAAGAAGAAAAAAAGGAAGGAGGGGACAGAGGGAGGGAGGGAGGAAAAACAATTTTTAAAAACAAATTCTTTTTTTTTAATATGTGTTATTAATTTTTTACAGAGAGGAAGGGAGAGGGATAGATAGTTAGAAACATCGATGAGAGAGAAACATCGACCAGCTGCCTCCTGTACACCCCCCACTGGGGATGTGCCCACAACCAAGGTACATGCCCTTGACTGGAATTGAACCCGGGACCCTTCAGTCTGCAGGCCGACGCTCTATCCACTGAGCCAAACCGGTTTCGGCAAGAAAAACAATCTTTAAAAACAAACAGAATCAAAGTAAAAGTGGATTGGAGGTTATTGTGTCTAGAACCAGGGAAAGTGGACGTGATTTAACGGGACCTGTGCCACTGTTCTGTGAAAGGGTGGTTCAGGAGGAAGCACTAGCCAATGAGTAAGGGCCTTGAAACGAGCTTCCTTAGGAGGAAGTACAATGAATACTCAGAAGAGAGACAGACTGATGAGATGACCATTATGACCCTGTCTATCTCTCTTGTGAGTATTCATTGGCTAGAGTATGAAGAAATAGGCTGTGATATTATTGCAGAGAAAAGGGAAAAAGTAGTTCAGGGTGTTGAGATTGTTATAGAATTTACCAGGTGACTAAAAAATACACAGGAGTACCCAGAGATCAGGAAAAAACCATTTATTTTCTGATGTACGAGTATCATGACTCAGGGGAGCTTATTTCCAAATCCTGAGCCAACCAATATGGAGGAAGCTTTCTCTTTATTCCTTTGGTTTTGTTGTCCCCCAAATGAGGATCAGACTTCTGGACCTTTCGTGGGCTTTGCAAAAAGCCCCATGTGTTGGGATAGGGGCCATGAGACCACACCTAAAGGCCTGGCCTGGCTCCAGAGCTGATAATCTCTTCGGAGTGTGTGCGTGTGGGGGTGTTGTGTATTGTTCATGGTTTTTGGCCTCTGTAAAATATGAGGATTTAGGTAAACAGGTCTTGCCAGACCAGACAATTAAGGAAGGGACAGTAACTAGATGATAGGCTGACAGGAATATGCATTAGGGATACTAGTTAACTAGATACAGAGTCAGGCTGCTGGTCTCCCCTGAAAAAAATTGTCTTATTTTCCTAATCAAGATGAAAAGGAAAACCTGTTCACAAATCTGAATGAAAGAAATATAGCACCCAGCATCAGTCCGGAAGGCTGGTCAGAGCATTGCTGTGAGGGCAAATGAGATGTACTCACTGGTCCATACTGAAGCCAAATGGAATTTGACCTGGGAACCAGAGTAGCAGACTCAGCTTCTTAATGAGAAAGCCCCGCCTCATCCTAGGATCAAAGTCAACTAGGTTAGTAAGATGGATCACAAAGGCCACGTGTAAAGGCCACTTAGTGGTAAACTGGAAGACAGAAGTGAGAAATACATGGAGGAGTCTGGTTAACTTTGTGAAACTTTTGCCACGAGTAGCACAAAAGTAAAAGTTTGCCATTTCTCTCCCTGAGGTATCAATATATCCTTCACTGTCTTCTTACTGTACTTAATCCAAGGTGCACATTACTTGTGTTAAAATGTGCCACACTACAGTGAGTAAAGAGAAATAAAAGGTGGGACAAGCTCCCATGCTCCTGAGAATTCCGTGGTCCCACTCCACTCAATTCTCCAACAAGCTTGAGTCTCCATTGACAACGGACAGATCAAACATGACTGACATAAAACACCAGAGAGAAATTGTTCACAGGAGTTTTCTGTTTTAGGAGCTGTCTCTGAGAATTCATTTAAGAGAGGACAGATAAAACAATGTTCAGTCTGAGACTGTAGGTAACAAAGAATGATGTACAAACCAGAATTGTAAGATTACATTATAAATTCAGACAGGGAATATTCATATCTGTTTATAATACTATTTATCAAAGCTAGTCAGTAAGTAGACTCCTAGATATTTTTAAGATGGTGAAGATTTTTGAAATTCCTGTATAACATTGGATTGAATAAATTTTTAGAAAAATGTTGAAATTTTTAAAATGTTTAAATTACTATAGAAGTGAATCTCATTAAACATTAAAATTACTTTGAAAAATAAAGAAATATATATTTTGAATAATCTACAATATTTCTCAATCAGATAAAGAATTCACATTTATCTACTTATATACAAAGAAATATTTTTTAGGTGTAGGCCAATTTGCTTCTCTTATTTAGCAAAGTTATAAAAAAAATTTTGCCACTGTCTATCTTGTTACATGCAAAGGAATATGGAATACCAACTAGTTATAATTTTACCTATAAAACTATATGTGTCTCTTACTGTCTAAATTCTGATTACTATCCTAAATCAAGGAACCAAATGGATTAGGATAACACAGCTCTCATTTTACAAGTTTGCTATCCAAATACTTTTTTCTATGAACTAAAGAACTGCGTAATGAGAAATATCCTATATAATAAAAGGCTAATATGCAAATTGACTGAACGGTGGAACCACTGATAGTTATGACACACCCTGACCACCAGGGAGCTGATGCTCAATGCAGAACCTGCCCCCTGGTGGTCAGTGTGCTCCCATGGGGAGCACCACTCAACCAGAAGCTGGGCTCACAGCTGGTGAGCACAGCAGAGGTGGTGCGTGCGGCAGCACTAAGGATGTCTGACTGATGTCTTAGGCCCACTCTCCAAGGGTTCCTGGACTGCAACAAAGTGCAGGCCTGGCTGAGAGACCCCCGCTCGCACCCCTCTCTCCCCAGTGTACAACATTCGTGCACTGGGCCTCTAGTTTATATATAACAGTTTTGGTGAAGCCAAATGTCTCACTTATAAAATATATTTGGCTAGTAGTAACAGAGACTGGAAATAATAGAGGCTTAAATAAGGTAGAAGTTATTGTTCTCAAATGTAAAGGAATTCTAGAAGTAGGCATACCAGGTATGATATGGGAGAGACATACTCTACACAGACCTAGACTCCTTTTTGTCTTTTTTTTTTTTTTTTTCAACTACCTAACTCATGGCTTTTATCATCAAGGACCTGCTGCCTCAGGTCCAAGAAAGCAAATGAAACTCCAGTAATTACATCTTCATTCTGGCAGAAAATAAGAAGAAGTGAAGAATAAAAGAAGGTCCTCACCAGCTATCTAGCCTTGTTTTAAAGAGCCTTTCAGAAAGATTCATCCAACTTTTCCATCTCATGTGCTGTAATAATAAGAACATTATCATTCCCCAGAACTTAATCACTTGGCCACACCTAGCTGCAAGGGAGGTAGAAATGCAAGCTTTTATCTGTGCACTTTGCCACACCAAATAAAATTAATTTTCCTTGTTCAGGAATAAGGATATTGTGTAGTACCTGTCAGTCTCACAGAATGCATTTATTAAAGCATTAAAATACATTATAATCCAATATAATTATTTTAATGACTTTGAACAATCCCTTTTGTGAGATTCACAGTACTACTGTTCCCATCATTAACATAAAATGTAAGAGTTAATCACCTCATTGACACATCCCTAAATAGAGGTCACTGACTAATGTAGCCTACCCCTAAAAAACTTCCCAGACAGCATCCTCACTTCCTTTACTCATCTGCTGGCTGGACAGAGAGGGCTCTGAGGACTCAGAGAAAGATGGAGGTAAAACAGGGATGAAGCCTGGATCCGTGAAGGACCATATGCACTGGATGGTGGAGCAAAAAAAAAACAACAAAACGTGTATTTAAGCCTCTGAGATTTGTTTGGGTGTTGTTTGTTTCAGCAGTTAGCCTATCCTAACACTTATTTTGTCCAATCTAGAAGGTTGGTACAAATTTCAGAGAAAGAGTTCACTGTGACTGGAAGTGGAAGACTTCCTGACACTTCCTTATTCACAAAAGATGGTAACAAAACTTTCTCTTCAATTTTTCTTCATATTATCATTAAACATTTTACTCGGTGAAACAGAAATTTTTGGGCGTGAAAAAGTCAAGTTTAGGAAATTTTAGAAATCATGGAAGAAGCACAGGGCTGCAGAGCAGCAGAAGGTACATTTCCATAGAATAGGGGAGCTGAAAAGCTGCAACAGGTACATTTCCATAGAATGAGGGAGCTGGGAACAGCAAGAGGTCTATATTTACAAAATAAAGGGAAGGAAGCCCTTCATCCAGAAGGAGAAGAAGAAAGCCCAAAGGGAATAGGAAAACAATAGGGAAGGAGGGGGGAGAACCTTGCATGTCTCATGTGAGGTTCAACCTTTGAGCCCAGGAGTTACCATAGTAACCAGTCCAAGGGAATAGTGGCCAATCAGAGGGGAAAGCACCAGGATCTGCAGCCTTTATAAGCTACAGGGAAAAGGAACTCAGTGGGACACTTTCCCCCTCCCTACATGGAGTCTGTTCTGTGGGACCCTTTTCCTCTTCCCACATGGGAGTCTGTAGTTGTTCTTCAATAAATCTCCACCTTTGCTCTACCACTTTCTGTCCGTGGACTCATTCTTCGACTCGGGTGGACAAAGAATCCAGGCTCCAGTCCAAAAATTTCATTTAATCAGGATCTACATTTAGCCATTTGCAGGATCAAGCCTGATTTTTATTTTTCTCTTTTAAAATTTATCTTTATTGCTAAAAGTATTCAGATGCCCCCCTTTTTCCTACTGACCCCTTCAATCCTGCCAGTGACACCTCCCTCCCACCCAGGCCTTCACCACAATATTGTCTGTGTCCATGGGTTAGGCATATATGCATATGTGGTAGGCAGTTATGAAATATGGTGGCAACCATACTTTGGTAAAAACTGCTGTTTGAATTTTAACCCTTCTAGTTTGGCTCCTGTACCTGATTAAACAACAGGATATTTACCATAGCTTTCAAGTGGAGACCTGGAGGCTAAGGCAATTTTCCCTTGCCTGGGACCAGGACCACAGGAGATAGAAACTGTAGATAACCTTCAGAGATAGAAACTGTAGATAACCCCTGAGCTCTGCTTTTGTGTTATCGGCTATCGCAAGATAGGGCCACATTACAATGTCCAGCAGGGTGTGACTAGCAATGACCCTGCGGGCTGACCCCAGTCTTTAGAATGTAGTCTTTAGGATTTAAAATTTAGAACAAAGAAAAATTCCTGTGGTTTGAACCTTTAAAAGGGACTGCCTACCCCTGAAACGGTGCAGTCGTGTGGAGTCCACCTGCGTGTGGTGCTCTTGCGGCTGTCCTGGCCAGTATTTACTTCAGTAAATCCTTGCTTGCTTTTTTAAATCAATCTTCAGTCTCCGGTGGTCTTATTCTGAACCCAGGGTTCCACCCCACAACAGTTAGACAGACATGAACCAAACGAGGAGGATGGGCAAGGTACAGAAGGTCATCAGGATGGAGAGCCCCAGCTGCCTAGCAAAGGCCAATTGTAGGGTGGGACCTTGCCCCTGCCTGGAGTGACCTTTCCTCCCCTATCATATCACTGGTCATGTGGTTTTAAACCCCTGATCTTTCCTCCTTATAGATAACATTTAGGCCTCAGTTGTAGCTCCAGGTCCAGCAAAGTAGCAAAACCAGGCCAGTGATCCCTGGCTAACCTCAGGACCAACTGCATTGAATAACAGCCCCCTGCCCTGGCACTAACCGATCAGCGGAGACCTAGACCCTGAAAGGACACACCTGGAAAGCAGCTGAATATTCTATTGGGATCTTCCCCTGAGGTTTCCCCTAAACTCTCCTCCCTTAAAACCCTTAGGCCAGAGGACCCAGTGTGCTCTCTGTGCCTTCTTCTTCCTTCTCCCCGTCCCTGCCCCAGGCACCTTACCATTAGCTTCCTCACTCCCCGGCTCCATGGGCCATTTCTTTACCTCTGTAACTTGTTTCCTAAACCTATTTCTTTTAGGAATTACTTCTTCTACCTTTGTGACATATAAAATAAATGTTATCTTACAGTTTGGACTCTGAATTCTTTCCTAGCCATAACACAAGTACTGAGGTTGCTGAACCTAGGTCTGGTCTGACACCATGGGTCAGTCACCTGGTGTGGTTCCCACCTACAACACATGTAAATTCTTTGGTTAGTTTCTTCCCCCCACAGTCCCCTGCCTTCCTTCTGAGAGTCATCAGTTTGTTCCATGCTTTTATTTCTCTGGATCTATTTTGTTCATCAATTTATTTTGTTTATTAGATTCCACATACGAGATCAATCCTGATTTTTGAAAAGTTATGTTCATTAAAAGCAACTTCTCATTATGAATTTTAGATTTATTTGAAACGTTTGTTCAATGAATTCAATACTTGATGTATTTTAAGATCTCTTTTGATAACGAGTTTTTGGACTGGAACCCAGTTTCTTTGTCTGCTAGAATCGAAGAATTAATCCACGGACTGAAAGTGGTATGGCAAAGGTGAAGATTTATTGAAGAACAAACACAGACTCCACCATGGACCCCAATTCTAAAAAATCCCTAAGCCTGCCTATGTTCCCCCCAAATTCCTGCTTCACTTTTGAAAATTTATTTTTCTCCTCTTAATTATTAATATACAGAAATTTAATAAATATTTCCATTAAACCACACATACACACAAAATATATATAATATATTTATGGCTGTTTTGGAATAAAGTCTTTGTTATGCAGCAGTATTTAGTAAAAGGGTAATCCATTTGGATTCCAACTATGAGACTAGTTTTCAGCATCCCCAAGGGTAGTTTAGGATAAGGGTGAAGGGGCTGTAACTCTCCCATAACCTTCCTCATCTCCAGCACCACCCCCAATTATTAGATATCAATTGTTATTTCAAAGTTATTACACACACACACACACACACATACACACACACACATACACACACACACACACACACACAATCTTCTGTTGTGTAAGACCAGCTTCAACAGTCCTTGCACTGCTTTCCAACCAGAATCCAGCCCTAAATTTCCATAATATGGAAACAATGAGGTTGCTTCTGTTGTAACTACCAAATACCTAAAAGACATAAAATGTTGTCCCCATGTCAGCCTAAGTATTAGAAGCTTTTCTGTGAATGCTAATTAAATATATTTAATTAATATATATATATATATATATATATATATATATATATATATATATATATATATATAATTGATTTTTTACAGAGAGGAAGAGAGAGGGATAGAGAGCTAGAAACATCGATGAGAGAGAAACATTGACCAGCTTGCCTCCTGTGCACCCCCTACTGGGGATGTGCCCGCAACCAATGTACATGCCCTTGACCAGAATCAAACCCAGGACCTTTCAGTCCACAGGCTGACCCTCTATCCACTGAGCCACACAGGTTTCAGCTAGAGGGGCATTTTAGGTGTTAATTATTTAGAAAAGACAGAAACAAGGAGAGAGCACTATGCTATCAAAGTGTTTCTAAATATTCCCATCCACATGAAGACATTAGAGATAATGAGGAGGTTCAAGATGCTATTGCTAAGGCACTTCCCCAAAGCAGGGTGAAAATCCCATTATAAATAATACATTAAAAAGGAGATTGCTTTGTGCTTTCCTGCACTTTGATTCCAATGTGCACCCTTACCATCATCAAGAACTCATTTGAACAAAAATATCCTGGTTCTTTCATTTGAAAGTGACTATCACTTATTAAGATTACTTTAGCATAGCCCTAATCGGTTTGGCTCAGTGGATAGAGTGTCTGTGAACTGAAAGATCCCAGGTTTGATTCCTGTCAAGGGCATGTACCTGGGTTGTGGGCACATCCCCCGTAGGGGGTGTGCAGGAGGCAGCTGATTGACGATTCTCTCTCATCGATGTTTCTAACTCTCTCTCCCTTCCTCTCTGTAAAAAATCAATAAACTATATATTTTTTAAAAAAGATTACTTCAGCATAGATTTCATTCAGTGGAGAATACAAAAGAGGTGTTATTTGCTTGAACTAATCATTAATTTAAATTTATTGTTCTGTTTCCTTGGTGACTCATACAAGCACTTCTGAGCAATTCTGCCAGGTGTTTATTAGAATTGTTTGGGGGTTATAATTACATGCATATAAAATTATTTAATGCTGGATCCTTATTTTATATGACCAAGAATTATTTTTTTATTTGATGCTTTATAACTCTAAGGAAATTTTGAAGAAAACATAGCAGTTATCAGTGATATTTTAACAAACCAACCAACTGTGGATCCTTGATTTTGATGTTTGGAAAGTCAGACTAATTTTATATGTTGTTTTTTTTCAATGACATATTATTTTGAAACATACAGTATGTTTCAAACACACTGCATTATGTTGTACTTAATTCATACACACACACACACACACACACACACACATATATATATATATTCTTTATCGTTTAAAGTATTACATGAGTCTCCTTTTTCCCCCCAATGACCTCTCCCCCCGCACCCCTCCCCCTTGGACTTAATTATTATTAGAGATATGAAGTATAATATACATTAGGCAACGAAATATGTCAAAAGCTTTAGAAATTTGTATTTCACTTGATTTCCGTGACAACCATGAAGCAGTGGTAAAAACCTAAGGCAAATCATGCAGCTCTTTATGAATAATTATCTCAGCAAGTAAAGAGGAGATGATTCACTTCTGTCCAAAGTTTCAAATTCAGAGGCAATATGCATGAATGATTCTTTTTGTTGGTGGTGATGGTTTTTTTGTTGATCTTCACCCAAGGATATCATTTCCATTGACTTTTAGAGAGATCGAAAGGGTGGGTATTGAGAGGGAGGAAGAGAGAGAGAAACATCAACGTGAGCCCTTGCAGGTTTGGTTCAGTAGTTGAAGCATCAACCTGCAGACTGAAGGATCACGGGTTTGATTCTGGTCAAGAGTACACACACCTTGGTTGCAGGCTTGGTCCCTGGCCTGATGGGGGCGCATGCAGGAGGCAACCAATCCATGTGTGTCTCTCACATCAATGTTTCTTTGTCTCTCCTCCTCCTTTCCACTCTCTCTGAAAAGTCAATGGAAAAATTATCCTCAGAGGGAAGAAAATATGGTGGCCAAATAGGCAGACTTTTCTTGCACTTCCTCCCAGAGCCAGACTGGAAATAAAACTAAAGTGGGGTATATACACCCAGAATTACCAACTTAGGGTTGAGCTGAGGAGGAGACTTATATCAAGGAAGGACAGAAAACAGCTGGAGAACACACCTACACAACAGTTCACATGACATTTTTTTGGGGTGATCCACATAGTCAGCCAGCCTGAGAGGAGATTCCATCCATGAATGGAAAAATAACATTCAAGACCCAGCTACAACAGGATAACCCAAGTAATTCAAGCAAGGGGCTTTATTGGAGCACCCAACTCAGGAGATCTAAGAGATTACACCACTACATAAGCCCACACCACAAAGTCTGGATAACATGGCAGTTTTATCTAAATAGAAACAAATACAAAAGGACAGCAAATAGGAATACAAAGAAACAACCCCCAAATAAAAGAAAAGGGAGAATAGCCAGAAAAGGACCTAAATGAAATGGAGGCAAACAATTTGTCAGATAAATAATTCAAAGTAATGGTAATAAAGGTACTCAAACAATTCAGTAAGAACTACAAACAACTTAATGAGAATAATAAGGGACTCAATGAAAGCTACAGCAACATGAAAAGAGAGGTTGAAACAATAAATAAGAATCAATTGAAAATGAGGAATAGTATAGATGAAATAAAGAATACCCTGGAAGTATTAAACAGTAGAGTAAAAGAAGCTGAGGACCAAATCAGCAAATTAGAACACAAGGTAGAAAAAACAAACAACAACAACAAAAAAAAAACAAAAACACCCAATCAGAGCAGCAATTTAAAAAGCAAGAGGAGAGTTTAAGGGAGCTTTGGTACCATATGAAACTTAACAACATTCATATTATAAGGATAACAGAAGGAGAGGAATCCTAGCAAGGAATAGAAACCCTATTTGAAGAAATAATAGCAGAAAATTTCCCCAACTTGGTGAAAGAAAAAGTTGCTCAAGATCAGGAAACACAGAGTCCCAGTCAAGATGAACCCCAAAAGACCCACACCTAAATCCATAATAATTAAAATGGCAAACATTAGAGACAAAAAGAATTTTAAAGGCTACAAGAGAAAGAGAGTTACCTACAAAGGACCTACCATTAGATTGTCATGTGATTTCTCAAAGAGAAGGAAGTGGTATAAAGTAATGAAAACCAAGAAGTGACTGAAACCAAGACTCCTCTATCCAGCAAGGCTGTCCTTCAAAATCAAATGTGAAATAAAGAGCTTCACAGACAAAAAAAAAAAAAAAAAAAAAAAAAAAAAAAAAAGGCTATAAAAGTTTATTACCACCAAACCAGCTCTGTAAGAAATGCTAAAGGAACTGTTGTGAGAAGAAGAAAAAGAAAAAAGAAAGAGATGAACACAGGCATAAAGAATAAGAATGGCAATAAATAAGTACCTATCAATAACAACCATAACTATAAATGGCTTAAATGCTCCAATCAAAAGATATAGGGTAGCAGAATGGATAAGAAAACATTACCCATATATATATTGTCTACTAGAAACCCACCTCAGAACAAAAGACTCACACAGAATTATCAATAGTTCATTTGAAAATCAGAATATTGTCTACCCTGAGCCTAAGTTTCTATGGAGTATTGTTAGTCAACTGGAGTTGAGTAGAAGCTCCCTTTGGATGAAGCCTGTGTACCATAGGGGTGACAGAGTCTCATCTGTCAGATTCATTCATGTTATTTAATTGTCCTCTATATGCATTTGAGTTTGTGACTTCTAACTTAGGTTCTAAGCATTAGCTCTACCAAATTGTAAAAAGTAGGCATTCTGAGCCTGTTTCCAAACTTCAGATAAATCTCCGCTTCTTTGGTAACTGCCTTTCATTCCTGAAGATTGCGTATTAGGTAAACCAGCTTGACCAAGGATAATTTGACACCTGACAAGCTGGGTCAATCTTATGCTCTCCTAGAGTACAAGTTTGGGACTTTTACTTAAAAACAACTATTTAATATTTGCATGTGGCTAGAACTGTAACTGTCATTTTGGGAAGTATACGGTAGCCATATTCTGTCATTTTGACTAAATAAGCAGAGTTCCCATTTGGAGAGAAAGAGAGAGAAGCAGAGATTAAACCAGGCCCATGAGATTATCCTGTATTTTTATAATATAGCCTGTTATTTGCATACATGGTCTTAATGTGCTTTCCGTCTCTTACAGACATGTGTCATATCCTTGAAACTTGCTGACTTCCCCACTCTGTGCCTAGATTTCCAAATTTCTGAAAGTTCAAAAATAAAACCTAATAATATTTCATTCAACCTGTCCAATAGGATGATGTTGGTGCTCAAGTAAGTCTACCAGTATAGATAGTCTTTGAAACCTATACATACCTCTAAGGTACTCTTATGATAGTTCTAACAAGTGTTTAATAACTAGAGACATAATGGATAAGTAAAAGTGGGAAAATATTTGTGGCTAGGGCAGAGGATGTACACAACAGGAAATTAAGAATACATAGTTGATAAGGCCAACAGTAAGGTGCTATTGTTAAACCAGTTAATTTTTAATGAAAAAGATAAGGATTATAGGAAGCAATTTTTATAACTGTCTGAGATGTTCCTGCTAAAAAAAACCAATTACCATAAAAATGAAGTTTTTTATTTTTTAAAAAAAACCTTGCAATACAAGTTTTTCAAAAGAAATTCAACTTAATTGCATAAACTAATCAGAACTGTTTTCAAATAATTGGTTTACTGAGTTAATATATAATCATTTTAATCACCAGAGTCATACAATTTGAAAACTTAAAGAAGCATACTTGGAAAACAACTGTTCAGTGTCCCGGCCTGCGGGACAACAACGGGGGCCCGCAGGAACCACCTAAGAGAATGAGGCAAACAAGGAACACGAAAGAATGGGAGCAAGACAAGGTTCTGATCAAGCTCCGATTTTTATTCTCTGAAATGGTTGTATTTATACAGCAGAAACAAAGGGGGGCAGGGTTGCCTATGCAGGGGGGTCTTTGGTACCTGGCAACACAGGTTTGGCTAACTGCCAGGGGCGGTGTGACATTCCAAGGTGCAACATTCCAAGGCTGGGCTATCTAGGGGGGGGAGGATCAGGAAGGGGAAGTGGCAGGAAGATGCTAAGCTGCAGGCTATCTTATCTTCTGGCCAAGCCCTCAGGGCACCTCATAACTTCTGCTAGAAGGAACTTAATTCTATTTCCTTAAGACTGAGTTGCTTGCCTCAACTCTGCTGGCTCCCAACATCTCCTCCCTTTGTCTTAATTGAGGGTGGGCCTTAACCGATTGGGGGAGTAGTGACCTGGTTCCTCCCGTGGGTTTCCCAGGCCCACCAGTGTTAGTGGCTCTTGGTATCTTTTGGGGAGGAGAGGCAGAGCCGATTGGATTTGTATTGATACCAACCTCTATGCAAACCAGGTATGCTCACAGGGAAATCCAGAGGGGGTCGAAATTTTCCCATGACCTTCCCTTGGGAAGAGGGGGTCGGAAAATTTTTTGGACCTTCCCTTGCAATGCTTTGCTCTGCACCCATATCGGTACCCATACCTTTCTCCTTGGTGAGGAGTAGGTAAGCATCCCTCTGGTCATCATGCTGTCCCCGCAGGGAGGGAGCGATGGTAAAGTTCATAATCTTGCTCATGGTCAGCTACGGCTAAACGGTGGTAATGTACCTGTATGGGTTTGGCCAAGATGCTGTCAATATGTTGTTTTACAAAATCTGTTAACCTCCGAAAAGCCCAGGGGCCAAAGGATAGGATTAATAAGAAACCTATGAGGGGGCCCAGGATGGGGAGAAGGTAGGGGAGAAGTCCGTTTAGTCCGCTCCAGAGAGGGTTCTCGAACAGTTCTTTCCGCCGCTTTATCAGGTCTTCCTGTAGTTTCTTGATTTTGTCTCGGACGATTCCAGACTTGTTGGCGTAGAAACAGCAACGTTCCTGTAGGGCTAAGCATATCCCTCCCTGTTCTGCTCTGGGTAAGTCTAACCTGCTCCTATTTTGTAGAACAACTTCAGCTAAGGAGTCAATTTGGTCTTGGAGATCATTAATGATACTAGAGAGGCCTTGGACATCATTGATTACTTGGTTAGATAACTTAGTATAAGAATGTACAACCACTCCTAGCCCCGCATTATTACTGAATCTGATAAAACTCTTTCCTGGTTTATGCTTCCTTCTACCTAGCTGACTCGGTGGAGGCTATAGTACAGGAGGCCTGATGCCTTTCGCCTGCTGTACGATCTTCTGTATCACAATTTAAAAAAGTTTTTAAAGTATAAAAAGTATGACTGAGCTTCTCTTGAGGTGACACATAATATCTGTCTCCTCCTTTTTTGTTTTTAAAATGATCTTAAGAATACGAATGGCTCTTTCCACCACTGAGTGACATTTATTTTACCAGACTTGATTAGGTTTAAGTCCTGGGGGATTTATTCGTAAGGTTGGTATAGGAAGTTGGATAATATTCTGAGGATATTGTTTCTAATAAAATATGGAAATTGTCATTCTCAAAAAACATTTTATAGACTGAAAATTAAATGAAAAGTTCCTCTGAATTAATGTGCCTTATAATAGCTGTTTTAATAATTTTTGCTATATTTACCATATAAGTACTATTACTATAGATTGAAGGGCTCCATAAAGTAAAATCTGTTAAGGCATAAGTAAGAGCTTGTATTTCTATTGAAATATAAGAGGTTTGAAGGACCTTTGCTCCTCTGCTGTAGTATATCTAGCCTTTCTAGAACTGGATCTATCTGTAAAAATGGTTAATACCTGAGATAAAAAATTTCTTATACTGTGGTAAATACTATTCCCTGTGTTTAAAAATAAAGAAAATTTATTTCTGAATTCACAAGCCACAAATGTTGCCTTGCCTTTAGCTTGATTAAAATGTAGGCGGCTATATATAGTTAGGATTCAATTATTTATAAAACATTGGCTTCTCATGTAACTTAATTTATATGACATTGATTATATTGTAAAAGCTAATTTATAAAGTAACTTAAGTAGGTATTTTTAATTTAAAAAAAATAATGGCAAAGATTTTATTGGTCTGATCCAAAAGTATGGCTTCTATCTTTCTTGAAATCTTATTGCTGTTGAAAAATTTGGCTATTTTTAAGAAATATATTGTCCTTGCCTTTCCCACAGGTGAAAACCTTCATAATATTTAATATATACCTATTAATTTTTACTTGATAAGACTTTTCATGTAATTTCAAGTATATTAGATCTGTTTTAAAAAGTTTTCCTATAAGAAGAGAGAATAAATCTCTTGTATTACTCCAGGCCCTTGGAGCTTTCCTAGAATCATCTCTGTTAAGGCCTTGAAATTTTAACATGGAAAAAAACATCAAATAAATATCTACATCTTAAAGATATCAATTAGATTTAGGCTAGTATTTGTATAGAAAAATTTTTGGTGGAGATCACAGAATTAATCCTCTTTTTAATTAGATCAATAATAAGCAATTTATTTTGAATTCCTAATTATTAGAGGAAATATAATATTTTATTTTCTTAAAAATAAGTTTTTATGCTTCAAGTACCTAATCATTACAACTCTATAATTTCTCCTAATTTAATTTGAACTTTGAATTTTTAAAGCTGGCAAGTCAAATATATTTAGTAGTTTTTAGATTAATAACACTTTATGTTAATCACCCACAACCTTCAGACCAACTAACACTTTATATTTCTAAGAAAAATATAAGACATAATCAATTAATAGATTCAATTCTGTCCTCTAGGTTTTTTATGAGGCAAATTTTAATTTTAATTTTTATTTGTCAGTGGTTCTGGGAAACTAGGTTTTGTTTATTCGACTGTCACATTCTTTAAGAGGGCTACTGGCAGGACACTATTTTGACAGAGACAAATTTACTTATTTTCTTGAAGGCCTTAAAAGTTAACTGTTTCATGGTTCCACTGAGGAGAAGTGACTTAGCAACATACATTCTTACATGTGAAACAAAGTGAGTAAGACTTCAAATTCCAGAAATGCTTCCAGAGCACTGTGATCATGGTTAGGCCCTCAACTTAAGAACACAATGCACTGAATGAAAGAACAGATGAATGAGTACAAAATACATGAAGGATACAAAAAAAGAGCAAGATAAAGCCCCTGATCTCAAGGATTACACAGTCTAATAGAAAGACTAGGATAAGGTCACATATATCTGGACTAGAGGAAAGAATAAGAGATGCTATTAAGACACAAAACGCTGTAGGCATTTGAAGAAATGAGACTTCATATGTAATTAAGACAGAGGAAAGGCTTAATGCAAGTTGATACGGTTCTAAAGAATGGGTTAAACGGAAAAGTAGAGACCAGCAGAAAAAATGCTGTGTACATGGAGGGGGAGTGAGGAGCTGTCTTCCAGATGAGGAAAAACTGTGATGCAGACCATGCTGTGTAGTTTTCAGGGATGGCTGTGTCAGTGTGACTGGCACATAGGGCGCGATTGGGAAAGACGTTGCCAAGGGCCCTGGGTGCCAAGCTGAGGAGCTTGAACCATATTCTGCAGGCAGTGGGGAGGCACTAAGAGTCAGTAAGCAGAGGACTGACCAGTCAGAAGATCATCTCAGAAAATGAACTATTACGACCGGACAACTGTGTGACCAAACAACCGGCCTGTAGCTATGACACACAATGACCACCAGGGGGCAGATGCTCAATGGAGGAGCTTCCCCCTGGTGGTCAGTGTGCTCCCATAGCCAATCTTCCACAGCCACAACCTCCTGAGGTTCCTCCCTCCCCCCAACCTCCACATCTGGTCGGCCCCAATTGGCCCTGATACCTGGCCAGGCCGAGGGACCCCACCTGTGCATGAATTCATGCACGGGGCCTCAGAGTTATTCATAACAGCCAAAAGGTGTAAGGAACCCAAGTGCCCATCAGTAGATGAACGGATAAACAAAATGTGGTATATACATACAATGGAATATTACTTAGCCTTAAAGAGGATGGAAATTCTGACACATGCTGTAATAGATGAACCTTGAGAACATTATGCTAGGTGAAATAATAAGTCACAAATTAAAAAACAAAACAAAACTGAATGATTTGACTTATATGAGGTACCAAAAGTAGGCAAATTCATAAAGCCAGAAAGTAGAATATTGTTTGTTAGAAGCTGAGGGATTGGTATAAATAGGAGTTGTTTTATGGATACAGTTTCAGTTTTGCAAGATGAAAGAGTTGCATAACAAGGTGAGATGCATTTTATACTATTTGACTGTATATAATACTTGCATCATACATAATAAATTAGTAAAATTTAAGTGCATTGTCAATATTAACCATAAACATTTTCATGAAATAACATCCTATGAAAACACCAAAAAACAATTTTTACATATACACAGAATACAGTAAAACAGAGGAAATTATCCTGTATAATAGAGATAATATGCAAATTGACCATGACATCCTCACAAGATGGCTGCCTTCAACCAGGCCAGCAGGGAAGTTAGTGAGAGATGACCAAATGACTGAACAGCAGGCTGCATGGGGTGACCAGGCTGGTGGGGGGGGCCAAGAGGGGGCGACCAGGCTGGCAAAGGGGGGCAGTTGGGGGTGACCTGGCCAGTGGCGGGGAGGGGGCAGTTAGGAGCAGCAGAGGAGGCAGTTAGGAATGATCAGGCCAGCATGCAGAGGCAGTGAGGGCCGATCAGGCCAAGGGGTGGGGGGGGGAAGGGAAAGGGTGCACAGTTTGGGGCCACCAGGCAGGCAGGCAAGTGGTTAGGAGCCAGCAGTCCAGGATTGTGAGAGGGATGTCCCACAATCGGACATCCCCCAAGGGGTCCCGGATTGGAGAGAGGGTGCAGGCTGGGCTGAGGGGAACCCCCACACCTGTGCACAAATTTTGTTCAATCGGGCCTCTAGTTTAACTAAATGGACCGTAAAAAAGACCATTTTGGCCATGTTCTTTATAGCTTAGCAAATATTTTCCTCTGCTGAGATTCCCTCTTTGCTTAGAAGAACCTTTGCCATTTTAAAAACAATGCACCCACGGTCCAAGGAACTTTTTAAAGTCACACTAGTGCTGAAACCAGTTTGGCTCAGTGGGTAGAGCATCAGCCTGAAGACTGAAAGGTCCCAGGTTCAATTCTGGTCAAGGGTTTCTCTCTTATCGATGTTTCTAGCTCTCTATCCCTCTCCCTTCCTCTCTGCAAAAAATCAATAAAATATATTTAAAAAAAATAAAGTCACACTAGTATACTAGTACCGGCAGAAAATAAGCACTTTCCTGAGGATGCCAGTGTGATCCTACCCATCTTAACTGAACTTTCCCTCCTTGTCAGAGCTGAGAATAGTGTTCCTTTTTAATCCTAAATATGGGAGAGTTATTTTTTCTTATCAGTACTTTTGAGCAATGCCAATTTCCTTAAGCAATTTCCCCTAGTTACCAGGACATGAATCTATTAACAATTTATAAATGAACTTTATAATTTTCTCCGCTCAACAATGCAATCAAAACTAGTAAATTGGGTAAGCTGTTGTGTCAGGAATAATATGGTTAGAATGAACTGCCTCCCCCCTACATACACATTTATTGTATTCAAACAAGTCATAAAACTCAGATTAAACTTCGCTTATTCTGGAATATGCAGATCTGTTTGAGAAACAGAATTTAGATAACAAGAAACAGAACACAGCAACTATGTTTGCTGTGATTCTTCTAAAGAAAAACAAGTGCCTGCCTGTAAGCTAACGATAATTTAAAAATATTGTATTTGAAGAGGGATTTAACTTGCCCTAATTGGCCCGAACAAAGATAAACAGACTGTAATTTTGTATATTTATCAGGTCAAGGCCCAGAACTATAATCTAGGAGTGGCTGAAAAAATAGTTCAAAAATAATTACCAAAACTACCCTTAAAAAGGTAAACACGTGTTCATAAAATAAAATAAAAACGGGAAATAATTTTAAATATCTCCCGTTACCTTGCAAATTTATCAAGTAAATATTGAATAATTGCTTAACTAAACAATAAGCGGGCAAATCTTAAGCACAGTATTATAGTTTGCAACGAGAATTGACCCGCGTAGTTAAGTCAGCTAATATTCTCTCTCTCAGGGACTCTCTTTGGAATGAAAAGCAAAACTTGGACTCTCAATGAAACCAACTGAAAAATAAAAAAAAGAAAATTAAATATTTAAAAGCGTGGGAAAATTTGATAGGAGACCGCCTATACTATATTAATTCTCTCTCTCTCTCTTTCTTTCATTTTAAAGGGGGCGGGCAGTGACCCTGCACATTAAATTGTATAGATTACAGGAGGAGATATTGTGCACGTCTTTTTAAAGCTGAGCATGAAGGTTCCGGGAAGCGGTCACTGCTGTTCCTGAGCATCCTCCTTTTGCAGAACCGGCGAACGCGGCGACGGCAGGCGGGGTCGCTGGAAGCCCGGCCACCTGTCGGCTCGGGGGTGTTCCGCCCGGCGGAGCGGAGAAGCGGCGGCCGCTGCCGAGGGCGATACCCGGGGCGGGGAGCCGCCGGTGGGGCCGGGGCCGTAAGGAAGCAGCCCCGCCGCCGGGCCAGCGCGGGATGCCGGCAGGAGCGCGCGGGGTGCCGGGAAGTCGGGGCGCCCGAGGACGCCGGCGGCCCGGGGGGCGGGGCGGCGCCGCGGCCGCGGGGCGCAGGCTGATGACGCGCGGGGCCGGCCCCGGAGTCTCCACTTCCTGGAGTCGCCGGCCGGGGCCGCTCGCTGTCCTCAGCGCCGGAGCCGGGAGCCCGCGGCCGCCGCCATGTCCCACCAGACCGGCATCCAAGGTAACGGCGCCCGGCGCGGCCCGCGGGGCAGGGCCTCCCGGGAGGCTCCGGGCGAGCCGGGCAGGTGGCGGGCCGGGCTGGGCGATGTCCGGCCGGGAGCGCGCGGGGAGCCTGAGCCTGTCCGGCGCCGGGGCGAGCCGGGCCTGTGCGTCCCCCACCCCCGCGCTCCCGCATCCCGGGCGCTCCCGGCCTGCGTCCCTCCCGGCCCGGCCCGCCGCCGCCACGTAGCCGACCAGCCCGGACACTCGCCGGAGCCCTGGAGATCGGTGTCCGAGGCGGCGCGGGGGAAGGGGGGCGTGCCTGCCAGCGCCCCCGACGGAACCCCAACTTTCCCCCTGTTCATCGGGCGGGCAAGACCCGCGAAGGTGCAGGCGACGGGGCTCCTTTTCCTGCGAGAGACGGATAATTTTTTTGTTTTGTTTTGTTATAGTCCCAGGGAGATGGTTACCGGATTTTTGACTATAAAAAAAAGAAAAATGCTTTGGAATGGTTGTCATCTCCATAAGAGTTTCCAAACTCTTCTTCCGTGTTTTCTTCCAAAACGGGAACATGAGCTAGTATGTTGTGAAACCCCGGGAATGGGGGTGTGTGGATCTTTTTCCCCAGTTACTCCCCCCGGAGACCTGGGCCGGCTGATGGGCCCGGGTAGTTAAGTCACTTAAAGGACCCGAGCCGGCGGCTGGATGTGCAGTTACCGCTCAGCTCCCGTCCTGCTTGGAGAATGGGCAGCCCGGGAGCGCCGGCCTCTCATCGCCGTCAAATAATATATCCCCGGGGTTACTCGAGATCGCTTAATGAGATCTGTTAGAAACACAAGCTCTTCTTCCTGTTAGCTGACAAGGCATCTTTTCCCTGGGCGAACGTTATTATCTTTGGGTTTTGTACTTAAGGGTCTTTTGACAGGACCCTGCACCTGCCCTGCGCGCACAAACATAAACAAAAGAGTTTCCACTCTAAAAGCGTTGGTGGTTGTGTTTGTCCGCGGTGGTTTTCACATTTCAACGTGTAAATGATTAACCCTGATGCTTGTGCCTTCTTCTCGCAAGCACTGTCTTGACATAGTATGGTTTTTGCTGTCAAGTGTGCAACCCAAGAAGGAAATGGAAGCTTTAATGGGAACACAGGGGTTAGGTTTTTTTTTTTTTTTTTAAGTATGTGCGCAGGGAGCTTATTCCAGCATTTGGAGGAATGCTAGTTAGAAAAAAATGTAAACAGAAGGAAAAGCTTGAGTGGGTTTTAGTGACTTTTTCTTTAATCGAGATAGGATATCTTATAGTTAGTGTTATTTTTTACGAGAAGATGTAGAACATTGATAGAGGTGTTTTTGTTTATCATAAGCTTGGGATTGGAGTAGAAGAGTAGAAGAGAATGAAGGCAGGTTTTCAACTTTTTTTTTTTTTCAAAGAAACGAGAAAGGTATTTTTCAAAATTGTAATTTGTTCATTATTAGGTTTGACTAACTAATATATTCACTGCCTGTGTTGTTTCTTTTTTTATTTTGTTTTTTTTAATTGATTTTAGAGAGAGGAAGGGAAAGGGAGAGAAAGAAACATTGATGTGAGAGAGAACATTGCTTGCCACCTGTAAGCACCCCAACCAGGACAAGCCGGCAGCCTGGGTGTGTGCCCTGACCCAGAATGGAACCCTGAGACACCTCCAGGTCTACGCTCCAGCCAACCGAGTCACATGGCCAGCACTCCCAGTGTTACTTCTGCTATGGAATGATCTAATTAAAACAAGTTAGAATTAACATACTTTGAAAATACATTCATATTTCCTAGCTGTATGGTGTCCACTGTGTTTAAATTACTGATAAGAAGAGGATACTACACGTACTCAGGATACATTGCTTTGTACTATAATTCATTTTTCTTCACTTAAATAGCATTAGAAAGTATTAATCCATAAGTATGAAAATAGGTTTATATTTATCTTTTCCACAGCAAGTGAAGATGTGAAAGATGTATTTGCCAGAGCAAGAAATGGAAAATACAGACTTCTGAAAATATCTATTGAAAATGGTTAGTTAAACATTTTTATATCTTGCTTGTCCTTGAATTACTGGGTGTTAGATTTTAAACTTCTAAGTCATTGTCCGTGAAGCAAGTTAAAAGCTTGCCTTTAGCTAACTTGGATCCTGTCCATTTTGGGCGTGTCCCATGGGCCTCTGCTTATCTTCTGAATTCTGAAGTTAACTTTCAGTGAAAGAGAAAAGATGTTTCAGAGAGGAATGGGACAGGGAGAGAGAGAAGCATCCATGATGAGAGAGAATCAATGATTGGCTGCCTCCCGCACACCCCCTATTGGGGAGGGAGCCGGCTACCTGAGCATGCGCCTTTGACCTGAATCGAACCTGGGACTCTTCTGTCCGCAGGCCAGAGCCAAACAGGCCGGGGTGAGAAAGATGTTTTTTGTTGTGACACCTTCCTCTTTTACTTTTTGTCTCAGTTTCTGCATGTCCATCCATTTCTAATGTCAGAGCTTCTACCTCTGGAATGGAAATCAGTTATGGGATTATAAAAAAAAAATAGTTATTTGTGAATAGTTATTTAGTAAAGTTAGTTTTGAACTAGAGACAGAGGATTTCAGACTCTCCTGTTTTCTCCACTTGACTGCAGTCTGTGCTGAAGAAATGATTCCCCTTCTTTTGGGAAAAAGTTCTGAGAATGTAACAGACTTTACATTGATTCTTTCAAAATCTGTAATCGGAAAATTTGGTTGGGTGGAAAAATATTTTAATTCTGCTAGATTTGAATTTGAACAATTTATTTTATAACTACTTAATCACAAATGAATAGGTTAAAATATTCCATTAGCCTAATTTCATGTTTCCCACCCCAGCACATGCCCCCACTCCTCTAGTGTCTGTGTCCATTGGTCATCCTTAAATACATGGATACAAGTCCTTTGGTTGATCTCTTCCCCCCTCCCCTGCCTTCTTTCTGCAGTTTGACAGTCTGTCTGATGCTTTCATGTCTCTGGACTTATTTTGTTCTTCATTTTATGTTCATTATATTCCACAAATGAGTGAGATCATGTGATATTTGTCTTTCTCCCACTGCCTTATTTCACTTAGCATAATGCTCTCCAGGTCCATCTTTTAAATACCTTGAAATATTTTGCTTTAGAAAAATAACTTGTCCTCTCATAAATTGGAAGTAAATATATTTGCTCTCTATTTTCTACTTACGTATTAGAAAGGCCAGAATAGTTTGGAAATATGCAGTTGTTTTACATATATTACCACACTGAAAAGGAATAAACTGTAAAGCAGCATATTTTAGAAATGCTGAGCTAAAATTTTAAATACCATCACTTCTTAACTGACTAAAGTGGTAAAGTTTGACTAATATCTCTAATACAGAAGGAAAATGACACTGTTTCCTAAATCATCATTTTCTGGTTTTATTTTTGTCTTGAGAAAATCTTTTAAATGAGGAAATTACAAAGAATAAATATCAGAAATTATCTTTTGAGTGGTAGTACACTTATTTAAATATATTTTAAAATACTAAACATTTTAGGAAATATAACCACCCATTCTTCAACCATCTAGAACAACTATTTATGGTCATTTTTATCTTTTCCTTTCTTGTATTTTTTATTAAACAACATTATTTTAACCATGTGAGTCATAACATTTTTGTATCGTTTTTTAATACTACTTTATATCATAATTATTTTTTGTGTAGCACCCATTTTACTTTCAACTTTTTGATGTGAATAATAGTAATCAGGAAATAACTAAATTTATTCTTCTATGTTACTCTATCATTTGGTTTTTCAAACCATTTATGTATCTTTAAAAAATTATTCTTCATAGAGAAACTTGTGATTGGATCGTGTAGTCAGCCTTCAGATTCCTGGGATAAGGATTATGACTCCTTTGTCTTACCCCTGCTGGAGGACAAGCAGCCGTGCTATATACTGTTCAGGTTAGATTCTCAGAATGCCCAGGGATATGAGTGGATATTCATTGCATGGTCTCCAGATCATTCTCATGTAAGTAACTTTTTTGTAACTTGTTAACATCAAACGCTAGAATTCTTTTTCTAAAATATTTCTAGGCTAAAAGAAAGTTAAGAAGCAACAATCATTTTCCATAGAAGAGAATGACCATGGAGAAAATCCTTGGATTGGTAATGTGGAATTAGGAGTAATGTGCTTAGATTCAGATGTCTTACCCTTGAAATCAATAGAATTATTATTGATTTGAACTTTAAAATCTGTAGAAATTATAAATTACTGTGGACCTCTAAAGAATAAAGCTAACTACTTTGGTCTGAGAGTAATAATTGTAATAATTCTGAGAATTAATTGAACATTACATTAAATATTCTTAACAGCTGCCATTCAAGTGATACAGGGTTTTTTTTGTTTTTTTGGGGTTTTTTTTGGTAAAGTTAAAATTGACTAAATAGATTGACTAATAAAACAAAAGACAAAAGTAATATATGGATACTACTAGTGCTAATGTTTTAAACAGTAATTCTCTTGTTTCTGGTAGAAAAACTACAATTTTTAAAGTTATCTAGATATCATTCTCAAAAGTTATCCTCCTCTTCAATTTCATATATCCTATCTGAAAGAAATATTGGATTTGACCATACAGGATTATGAAATGATTTCTGTTGGTGGGCAGTTTCTATTGGTTTTCTGTAGATGTTATTAGAGTCTTTAATTATAGTATATATTGTAGTTCTTTTCATTTATGTTTCCCTCCTATGGATACACCATAGGTATATCCCATATGTCCCCTATATACCCCACATATACCATTGATATGTCATAAATATTATCTTAATTAGTAATATCTAATCTAGATTTGCTTTTAGCAATATGTCAGTAGCAAGGTTACTTCATTTCAATTTTTTCTTCCTCATATTTTAAAATAGTGTCTTAAGTAGGGTTTTTTTTTTCTTGAACTCATTTCATACTTTGAAAAATTAGTAATTCATAAAAATTTAGATTACTTTCTACTTTTTGAAAAGTAAAATCTACCTTAATAGCCCCGATAGTTTAGACACTGGTGTTATAATGTTTATTTGTAGATACACACTTTAACAAATTACAGTCAGTGGATTTCAGCTTTATTACAGTTTATTTTTAATGTGCTTGAAGATTTTAATATATTTAGAAAGTGCTTTCTTTTGTAATAGTAGTTTTTATCTATAAACTTGTAAGCAAACTTTTACATTTTAATAGGTTCGTCAAAAAATGTTGTATGCAGCAACAAGAGCAACTCTGAAAAAGGAGTTTGGAGGTGGCCACATTAAAGATGAAGTGTTTGGAACAGTAAAGGTACAAAACTTATACCTTTATACTTATACCTGATGGAAGAACTCCTAAGTAATGGGTAATTGATATGAATTCAGATTGATGAATCTGTAAACATAAGAATTAAGAGAGAAAATATTGCTATATTTCATATGATAGCTAAGTTAACTGAAACATTACACTTATCCTTTAAAAAATATTTTGGAATCTACTTTGTTAGACTTCAAAAACTAGAATATACCTCAGAGATGCTCTCGTTCAACCCCTCATTTAGTTCAACCATTTCAATGATAGTGAAATAGGCTCAGAAAAATTAGAGACTACTTGATAAAATATTTTTTAGATATTATGGACATTTATACCCAAGTTGTGGAAGCAGTAACTGTTTTATTTAAATCAGAACATGGAGGCAGGTAAATTGGTTTGATAGTTAATTGGAATAATTAGTTGATTGATTAATGTATTTTAATTAGTTAAATTATGATTAGGAATTTACTTTGTTTTAAAAGGAAATTGAAATATATTTTTTGAATAGGTTTTTTGTTTTTTTTTGTCTCAAGTTTTACATATGTCTCCTTTTCCCCCTACTGACTCCTACACACACATACCCCACCCCCAGCCATTCCCACCCGGGCAAGCCTCACCACCCCAGTGTGAACAAGGTTTTGTTGTCTAGACTTTTGTCTAGACCTCTCTTCTGGTTCAGAAAGTATTATAATCTGGGGTATAGAAAACAAGGTTAAATGGGATTGCTTTGCTTATTCGTCATTAATTGTAAAATGGCTTTGTTTTTAAATTCTATCCTCGGTCTTCCAAACCACAAAATTTTGATAAAGAGTAGACTTCTGGATTATTTTTTTCTTTGAAATAAAGAACTTTTATTATTCTCCATGAATGATTACAGAGAAATTATGTCATCAGAATAAGAATTCGTAACCTGGATATGTTGATTGTTAAATAATTACAGGGCAGGCTTCCTTTAGACTTACAACATGACTGGTTCATCATGTGGCTGGCCCTCACCATCAGCCCACTCATAAAAAGACTTGGTAACTGTAAGACTTTAGGACATGAAGAGTAGATTCTTCGCTTAAAATTGTCTGAAACCTATAGAATAGAGGATTTAAAAAATAAGGAAAAATAGTAAAATTCTTGATAGTTTTATTTTCAATGAAAACATTTTCTTTTCTGTTAAATTGACAATTTGTTCTGAGTAACCGCACTGAGGTTTGACTTAAGGATAACTAATAATAGTGCATTTCTTTGCTTATAGGAAGATGTATCATTACATGGATATAAAAAGTACTTGCTGTCACAATCTTCTCCTGCCCCATTGACTGCAGCTGAGGAAGAATTACGACAAATTAAAATTAATGAGGTAAATTGCCATTTTGAAACTGTTGCAAGCTTTTAAGTGTTTGGAAATACATTATTAATAATAGACTAATACACATAGAGATAATTAGACAACAAATAGATTAGGTGGCTTACATTATTCTGTTTAGTTTAGAGACAAGACTGCTCAATGTGTTTTCAGGAAAAAGGTTAAAAGTGAATATTAAACTTCATGCCAATTTCATAAGTAGCTTTCTTTTGTCTTTATATTATATGTGACAGAAGAGTAAATCTTCCTGTTGTAAGCACAACTGTTTTTAACTTTGTACTTTAGATACTACAATATGGAAAAAGTATATGTTACCCATTTAGTGCAAGGAATATTATATATATTGAGTTTCCCTAAAGCAGGTTTTTTTTTGTTATGTCAGAGAATAGTGATGATTAAAGAGAATAAAATATAAATGCTATAGGATGTTAAGGAGTTCTAGAAGCTCTATAAACTAACTTCTGTGAACGCTACTTGGATGGTGTTTATATATATATATACTTATTTAGCATATTTGAGTTAATAAATTCCATATTATAGTTTATCATTTTTTAATGTGTTTACTGCATCCATTCTAATTACAAGTTAGAAAAAGCTACAGTATTTCTACTGGAATTTATAGAAAAGAACAAGTTAAAAAAAAAGAAAAAAAACAAGTAGCAGAAGCTACTATTCATTAGTCTGACTAACAGACTAATAGGAGTAAGTCTGGAAAGGATTGAATATTCTTTAAAGTAACCTGATAGCAAGGATCTATTTTTATATTAACTCAAGTAATTTGAGTAGGTACTTTATGTGATTTTTTTTTTTTTTTACAAGTTTGATAGTTTGTTTTATTCCTTGCAATCAGAACCCAGAGGATCATATTGGGGTATGCATTTGCACATGTTCTATAATGTTTTCATTACCCAATATCATTTATGCTGTAGAATCTCCATTCATTTTTTTTGAAGTAGAACTTCTATTTGATTTTTTGTTGCAACACTGCAAATGAGACCCTATATAAGCTATCATTTATTGAGTATAAAAGTCTTAAACATGCATTGAAAGCTTTCTTGAAGTACTCTTCTTCCAATACATGTACACCCATGTTCTTAGTAATGAAAGCTCTGAGTCTGGAACTTCTGCAGTAGTATACTTTGTTGAGCTGTGTGTGTGTGTCTTTGTATACTGTGTGTACTCCTTTGAATTTAGTGCATGGTATTTGTGTTACATTTTATGTCTAGCAGAACAAAATAAAGCTCTATACATATTTTATATATATGTTTCTGTCCATAAATCTTATCAAGTAAAATTTGATAATTAAACCTGTAATATGAAGACACTTCAGAGAGCTGATGTCGCTCACTGCAGTTGTGCCAAACGTAAATTAAAACCCCATTAACACTTACGTTCACTCCCCACATTTTCATAAAGATGTGTCATGCACTGTGCATGCTGACAAAGTGCTAACAGGACATTAACAAATGTGAAAAATTACTTGCTTTTTCAGTTTGTAGTGTTTTAAGTGTTCATTTTAATTACATAGAAATGGGCAAGGGTGGAATGACACTTTATAGAAGTTGGGATTTGCTATATCTGCCATATGACACGGCTAAATGCTGAAAATTTATCCGTACATTAAATCTGTCATACTTAGGTACAAACTGACGTGAGTGTGGACACTAAGCATCAAACACTGCAAGGAGTGGCATTTCCTATTTCTCGAGAAGCTTTTCAAGCTTTGGAAAAATTGAGTAACAGACAGCTCAACTATGTGCAATTGGTAAGACCTATAGTGATTATTATGAAATGACTACTCTTTTTTGATAGCTTATGGCTTAGAGAAGGTCTATTTTTAATAGATTTTTCAAACTGTTTTATTTGCTTCCTGATTATTCTTACCCATATTTTTCAACTTTAAAAGCAGTATATAATACGTTTATGTGAAAAAGTCAAACGTGTATGTTTCCCCTTGTCTCCTGGTATTTTAATTATCACTTTTAAATATCTTTGTATCTGTTTTAATGAGTATACTTTGTTTCTTATTGACAGGAAATAGACATAAAAAATGAAATTATAATTTTGGCCAACACAACAAATACAGAACTAAAAGATTTGCCAAAGAGGATTCCCAAGGATTCAGCACGCTACCATTTCTTTCTGTATAAACATTCCCATGAAGGAGACTACTTGGAGTCCATAGGTATGTGACACATTGTTTTTAACATGCTGCTTATTTCTTGCCCAGAAGGCTTGTTTATAGTTTTATGAGGTTTAGTATTTGCTTTAATTGCTATGCTGCTAATTGTATTTATTGTTACTTTTTAACACAGTTTTTATTTATTCAATGCCTGGATACACATGCAGTATAAGAGAACGGATGCTGTATTCTAGCTGCAAGAGTCCTCTGCTAGAAATTGTAGAAAGACAACTACAAATGGATGTCATTAGAAAGGTATTTGCCTACCTACTTATTTATGTAATTTATCTAATTTATCTTATCAATAGTTATCTAATGCCTGCCTATTTATTTAAAAGTTTTTAAGTTTTTGCCAAAACCAGTTTGGCTCAGTGGATAGAGCGTAGGCCTGTGGACTGAAGGGTCCTGGGTTCAATTCTGGTCAAGGGCATGTACCTTAGTTGCCAGCGTTTACCCAGTAGGGGGTATGCAGGAGACAGCTGATTGTTGTTTCTCTCTCATTGATATTTCTTATTTCTATCGCTCTCCCTTCCTCTCTGTAAAAAATCAATAAAATATATTTTAAAAAAGAAATAACCAATAACCTTTAAAAAAATAAAATAAATAAAAGTTTTTCAGTTTTTGCTAGATTTGTATTGCCTTTCCATGTAGTTTGTGATGTGTGATTTATAAATAAAAGCTTTTTCTTGTTCTCATCATAAATCATTAGGATCTCCTCCACTCCTATCATGATCCGTCTCCCTATAGATCTATACTCTAATATGTAGCCACAAACTGTAGGTGGCTACTTAAATTTTAATATAAATTAAATTTAAAATTTAGTTTCTGAATAACATTGGCCACATTTCAAGTGCTCATTAAGGTTTTGCATCGTGTACTTTTCATTTTGCATTACTCTTTACTCATTTCTTCTTTTATAGATTGAGATAGACAATGGGGATGAGCTAACTGCGGACTTCCTTTATGAAGAAGTACACCCCAAGCAGCATGCACATAAGCAAAGTTTTGCAAAACCTAAAGGTCCTGCAGGGAAAAGGGGAATTCGAAGACTAATCAGGGGTCCAGCTGAAACTGAAGCCACTACTGATTAATATCATTATATTAAGTGTTACAATACTAGTTTTTTAAAAGTCCAACTTTTAGTACAGGAGAACTAAAATCATTCCATGTTGATAGGTAGTAGAGAAAAAAATTGAACTTTTTGAAAAATAGCACTTTTCACTTCTGTGTGTTTTTAAAATTAATGTTATAGAAGTCTCATGATTTCTATTTTTGAGTTGAAGCTAGAAAAGGGTTCAATATAGTGATGTTTAATTTTGTCACAGTTTTCAGAGTGATGATTCCACACTTTCACAGAATTCTTCAAGTTTTATACAGTTGGGTCAATTCCGGAAAGTCTAATGTCTGAAAGTAAGATGTACTTCTTATTACTATGTAGTGATACATAAACTTTTTTCTTTAAGGGAGAAAGGCCTTAAAATATTCATACTACTTAAGGATTATGTAATACCTTAATCAATAAAGAAAAAAACGGTTAGATTATTTTCTAAACTGAAAATTAGTGTGCCTAAGAAGAGGTGGAAAGTTACTTACTTTGAGGAGCAGGCTAACTCTCAGAGTGGGATCATGTTTGCAACTTTTAGAAACAGTGCTTTCTTGCAGCAGTCTATTTCACTTTTTGTTTTTTTAAATGGCATTAAAATTTCAGAAGATCAGCTCACTCTGAAACCTTAAGGGTACAAGAAATTTTCTGTACTGCAGGATTTCTCATGTCATTGAAAGACATATTTATACAGCTTTAATAAATTCTCTTTCTAATGCTTTAAAATATTTCTATTTCAAAAGTAAGTCATTTCATTGTAAGTAGTGTGAGGTCAAATATTTACGTTCAATTGAATGTAATATATTATTAATATAATCCCAAAGCAAATATTTAAAGTAATATTGAAAACATCAAGATTGATTTCTCTACAAAACCATATATTATAAGCAAATTGTATTCTCTCTCACTTTGGAACAAATATTCAGATTTAAAGACCCAGTAGTTGGCCTAACACAGATGAACCCTAAAGGATCTTGTTTCAATTTACATCTTATTTCAAGACACATTTAACTGTTTTCCAAAGCTTTGCATTTTTATCTACAACCTACAGAGATTTTGAGCCTCATTTTTTCTTTGATACTTGAAATAGAGGGAGCTAGAACACTTCGTCATGTTTAATCTATTAAACCTGCTGCGAGAGCCATAACTTGGAGGTTTTTCTAAATGAACTGTGGGGATCCAGAATTTAGAATTTTTTTAATCTAAACTTTATGCTGCATAAGACAGTATCAGAAATGCATATTTCATAGTATAAAATACAAAACACTCACTTTTACACATCATTACCTAAGGTAATATATGCACCTTTCAGAAATTCGTTGTGTGTTCAAGTAAAGCATATTAGAATAATTATAGGTTGACAGATTTTTTCCCCCTAGAATTAAATAAGAGTATTTGTGTGGGTTTTTGTTTGTTTACAATTAATCAGACTATTATGTTTATGCAAAATAACAGTAATGTTGCACTTGTTTACTAAAGATATATTTTAAGTTGTTTCATGGGTGCACACGTAGACACAACATACACACAAAATCCTGCATTGAGAATCCTGAAGCTGTTGTTTTTAGTCAGGAAGATTGTTAACCTGTCATAAAGTAATTTAGCAGTGAACGTGTTTTTCTCTACTATCCATGTGCAATTATACTCTAAATTCCACTACACTACATGAAAGTAAATGGACATTCCAGAATATAGATGTGATTATAGAATCTTAAAACTAATTATTATTAAACTAATGATTGTTGAAAAATCAGTGATGCATTTGTTATAGAGTGTAACTCATCGTTTACAGTATATTTTAGGTGGTGTCATCATAAAAATAGAAGGTGAATAATGTATTCCCAATAAATTTATATAGCATTGCAGAATTATGTCTTCTGTGGACATTTTATAAGTGCATTTTATATTGCAATAAAATTTTTTTCTCTTTAAATTGTGTACTAAGTTGATTTTTTTTTTTTAGTCTAACCTTTTTTTTTAAATGTTTGGGCAATTCTACATAATGCAGTGTCTGGTGATAGGTTTGAAATCCCATTCATTTATTCATTTGTTAATTAACCTGTCTAAACAAAAAAGGACTTTAAGTAGTTTGAAATCTAGACAAGTTGATTCAAGAGTGCTTCATTTAGATGAGAAATTACCACTGCTGCAGCAATTGTGGAAATGCCATGAGTTATACAATTCCCATTGTGATAGAAGCACCCAGTACAATAGGGGAGCAACATACTTACTAAGCTCTTAAGGGACTAGCCTATTCAAATATTGAATACACTCTGTAATTCAGTATCAAATTCATTCTTATTAGGGCTTCTTACAAAAAGAATGTATTTGGTAGCAGTTTTACAAAAGATGGAGAATTGTCCTTAAAAGGACTGATATACTAAAACGTTCATAAAAGTTAAGGGATTTCCACATGGAACTAGCATTGTAATTGATTGTATCCTCACCTTTTTTTGCAAATACTGTACAGCCATCCTATATAATAAAACTCAATATGCAAATCTACCAAACTACAGAATAACCTGTTGCTATGATCCCACTGACCACCAGGGGGTAGACGCTCAATGCAGGAGTTGCCCCCTGGTGGTCAGTGTGTTCCCAGGGGGATTGGGTCTAAGCTGGCTGTCAGACATCCCCTGAAGAGTCCCGGACTGGGAGGGCATAGGCTGGGCTGAGGGGACCCCCTCCCATAGTGTATGAATGTCATGCACCAGTCTTCTAGAACATTATAAAAAGTACTGACTTATAGGTTCTAGGGCTTCACATCTAGAGATTTTGAGACACTAGGTAGACCTAGGAATCAGTTCCACAAATAATTCATGTGTAGACACAGCTGGGTACAGTTTGCATTGAATGATGTAAATTGGAATAAAATATTTTCCCCTCATCCAGTCAACAAACTTCATGAGTATTATACACTGAGTGGCCAGATTATTATGATCTCTGAACACATAATAATCTGGCTACTCTGTATATCCTATATAATAAAAGGCTAATATGCAAATTCTCCCCTTGACCAGGAGTCCAACCAGCAGGCAGGCCAGACAATGGCCCAGGTGCCCTCCCCATGGCCAGGTTGGCCAGACCCTATCCATGCATGAATTCATGTACCAGGCCTGTATATACACACACACACTGAGTGGCCAGATTATGCATTCGGAAATTATAATTATCTAGCCACTCAGTGTATATTGGTATGTAGTGGTAATGATTTATGGTGACGTTTAGAATAAAATCTTACTTTTGCCCATTAGCCTCTGTATGTCTTAGCCCATGACACTCTCCTCCCTTGGTCTGCTCTTTCCTTTAGTTCTTTAGATATAATTCCCTTTAGCTCTTTGAAAATGTTTAAGATAGCCAATTTAAATTCTTAGTCTAGTAAGTATAACATGTAGGCTTCCTCGGGTACTATTTCTATTGATTTTTTTCCCTGGGTATGTATTGGTCATACTTGGTTGTTTCTTCGTATGCCATTTTTGTTGAAAAGTGAGCATTTAAAAAATATAATGTGACGATTCTGGAAATCAGACTCTGTCCTTCCCCAATGTTTGCTGTGGTTGCTAATTGTTTTACTTGCTGTTTTTTGTTTGTTTTTTTGGTGACTTAAGAAACCTAATTCTGTAACCTAATTCATTTGTTAATTAATGTTGTGTGGCCACTGAAATCTCTACTCAGATTCATCATCAGCTAATGAATTTGGACAAACTTCCTTAAACATCTGTAACCAATAAATCTCCCAGTATTTGCAAGGAGCTCTGTATACATGTCAAGACACCTCCCACTGCAGTTTTGACTCTGCCTTAGTCTTTACTTCTTGCTTGTATGGAGCCTGAAGGTCAACCAGGGGTAAAGCTTAGAGCCTTCTCAGGTCCTTTTTATGTTGAGCATGTGCTTGGCCTTCCATACGTACATGGCTTTGTAGGTTCCATATGTTGAATATGTTGGGGATTTTCAAAGCTGTAATGGATATCTTGCTCCCCAGCTTTTTCTTTTAAGCTTTTTGGGTAGCCTATTGTTTGTCCCAACTGTTATTTATCACCTCAGACAGCTGTGATTACAATATTTGCCAGTAAATGTTTTTGACAAATGACTCCAGAGAGAGGCTTTTAGTGCTAGGTGAGATTTAGGTCAAATAAAGAGAAGCCCTTGAATGGGTCTTCCAGGGAACTGCCAGAAAGATCAAATAATTACATTTCTTTCAGAATAAGGCTTTGCAAAAGCTTCAGCTCTGTTTTCCCTCTGGTACCAAGAATGTGGGCTGTTATTTTTCAAGGCTACCATTGAGCAAGGAATGAGAGACTAGGATAAGTTAATACGCCACAAAGCTTGCTCTTACTGAGATTCAGCTGGTTTTCTTGTTTGCTGCAAACCTTTGGTTAGTTTCCAGTTCTGAAAAAGTCAATTTTGACCATTTTTTGCCAGCTTTTTAATTGTTTTTATGGAAAGCTGAGTTTTCAGAGCTCCTTTGACATTTGCGAGGTCTAAATATTTAAAGACAGATATTATTGATCTTTCTTGGTCAAAAAAGGAATGTTGTATGGCAAGGCTTCCTAATATGTTTAACAGAGTAAATTATTACATGTTCCCTTATGCATTGATTTAAGAATATTTCACCAAAGAATGCCACTAATGGAAGTGATATTGAGTTTTGTGTGATTTTTTAAACATACTGGTCAGCATTTCAATTTTTTAAAAAATTTTTTTTAGCATTTCAAAATTTTTAAGGACACTTGCTAACTTAAAATAGTCAAACTCTGTTATTATAAAGATGGATGCTACTCTTAAAATATATATATATATATTATTGATTTTTTACAGAGAGGAAGGGAGAGGGATAGGCTAGAAACATTGATGAGAGAGAAACATCGATCAGCTGCCTCCTGCACACCCGCTACCAGGGATGTGCCTACAACCAATGTACATGCCCTGGACCAGAATCAAACCTGGGACCTTTCAGTCCGCAGACCTACGCTCTATCCACTGAGCCAAACTGGTTTTGGCTGGATGCTACTCTTCTTCTAAAATATATGATGGGGATATGCATCTCTTTATAATAAAAGTTGTTTTATTTTTGAGACATTTTATAAGTGAGGTGCTAAGGATGTAGACCCTGTTTAAATTTTTAATTCCCCACCCCAAGTTTTATTGAGATATAATTGACATAAAAGATTGCATAAGTTTAAAGGGTAGAATAGTTTAAGGTGTACAATGTGTTGATTTGATACATTTATGTATTGTAAAATGATTACCACCATAGCATTAGTTAATTTTTAATTCTTAGAAAAGGTGGAGCTACCATTTAGCTCTTACTAGTAGAATGGCTATACAGGAGACAGGATCCTAGTCTAGGGCTTAGATTTCAGCATGGCAGCCTGAAATGATCAGTCTCTAAAGATTTAATTCATGCTAAACTTTCAAAAGCTTTAGGTATAAACCAGAGTGTGATTTTATTAATCATAAAAAGACATTCTGCAATAGAAACTGGTATGTAGTTGTAATATGTAGGTTGTCACTGTGCTTTACCTTCTAAAAGGCAAATTCAGGCAAGAAACAAAAGGTCAAAATATAAAAGCTGCTACATAAGCATGGAGTTAGTGCAAGGAAAACAGGTTGGGTGACCTTCACAAAAATCGTCATCAAACTCCCTTGGTATATGAATAGCCAGTAGAGGAAAATATCTGACATCATCTGGAACACAATATTCCTTTCCGCAGAACAGTAGGAGAAACACTATGATGTTTCAAGTCTTATTCTTGGCTCCCTGCTGACCTAAAGGACTCTGATAACACCATAACACACAAATAGAACTTGATTCAGTTTAAGTTTTTTTTTTTTTTTTAATATATTTTATTGATTTTATACAGAAAGGAAGGGAGAGAGATAGAGTTAGAAACATCGATGAGAGAGAGTCATTGATTAGCTGCCTCTTGCACACCCCCTACTGGGGATGTGCCCGCAACCAAGGTACATCCCCTTGACCGGAATCAAACCTGGGACCCTTCAGTCCCCAAGCCGACGCTCTATCCATTGAGCCAAACCGGTCCCGGCTCAGTTTAAGTTTTTATTTCTTTTCCTTAAAGCTAAAGTAGTCTAGTCATTCCTGATACTATATACTGAATCTTTTTAAAAAAAAAAATTTTTTTTTTTTTTTTTTTTTTAGCTTGGGTGTTGTTAAAGCTTCCTAGCTGAGCGAATCCCTCTATTACTATACCAAACAAACAAACAAACAAACAAATAAATAAAATAATAATGTAACTATGTGAAGTGTTGGATTTATTAATTAGCTTGACTATAGTAATCATTTAACAATTTGTACCTATATTAAGCCATCAAGTTAAATACCTTAAATGTGTATACTTTATTGACTTCAGAGAGGAAGAGAGAGAGATAGAAACATCAATGATGAGAGAGAATCATCAATTGGCTGCCTCCTGCATGTTCCCCTCCCCCCCAGAATTGAGCTCACAATCTGGGCATGTGCCCTGACTGGGAATTGAACTGTGACCTTCTAGTTCGTAGGTTGATGCTCAACCACTGAGCCATGGTAGCCAGGCTATATACAATTTTCATTTGTCAAAAATACCACAATAAAGCTGGAAAAATAAAATATATACTGATTTTGAAAGTGAATAATAGGATTAATAAACGCTGAGACCTATGGTCATTTTATATGTTTACAGAACCAAAAAGTGGACAGAGCCAGAAATGCTTTAGAATGTCTTAAATTTCTCTTACTTATATATTAGAAAAATAAAGCAAAACATTGACTAATTGTTCTTATTACCTGCTTGCTCCTCATATTAAGTTGAGGGAAAACAGAATTAAAAAATTTGAGTTGGCTAACTAGCAAACCAATGGGTCAGAAACATGGGAATAAAAACAGTTGTTCTTTCTGGAAATGGGGTATGTGGGTGGTTCTCAACCACTTTGTCATTGCTCATTGGTTTGCACAATCCGTTGTTAGGAAACATTAAAAGTTCACAACAAAACTTGCAAAACTTGTCAAAAGTTTTTTCAAAAATCTGTTTTAAATTTTCTGCATCTATTCAAAATGAGGGGGAAGCATATTCCAAACGAAGTTAAGAAAAAGCTTTAACTAGATGTCACCCCACATTTTTCATTTCTGCCTGAGGGAAACAGTACAAATAGCCTGGACATTATTCTCAGAACTTTAGTGAAAGTCATGTTCATGTGTGAGCTGAGAACAACCCCCCTGCTGCTCAGTTCCTTAGCTGAGTGAATCACGCAAGTTCAGTGGTGTGATTCAGATGCCATCAGGCAAAAAGATGAAACAGTGTGTTGAGTCTTAGATTTACTGTATTATTGCGGCCCAAAAAGCTAAGGTACAGTTTTATTGTGGGGGAAGCTATGTCTAATTTTGGTAAATCTGATATCAATTTCTTCTGATGGAATGAAAATATCGACCAAATTACAAAAATTTCAAAATAAAAAATATAGTTTACTCATTTAAAAAATTCGAGTATAGTTTGGTAATGGTTTACAATCAGAGATATAAGCATGTAATTTTACATACATGTTTTTTTTTATTTTAAGAAATAGTTAATTATATTTTAAAATAACATAATTATGTTCAGTATCATATCGTGCCTCAAATTATGTGGGTTCCCATTGAGATTGATTTAACTAAGTCATTTAACTTATTTTTCTTTTCCCTTTTCAATTAGCAAGTGTTTCTTTCCGCTTAAATACTGAGTGTACAAAGGTGATTAGAAAGAGGTGTTGATTCCCAGGAGAGCATTTAGGAAAGTCTAAATGATGCAATATAGAGCATGAGCATTTTCTACTGCAGCTCACTGTACGTACCCTTGTTTTGAGTGTGTTAATGAAAGAACTAAAGATAGGTTTGGCTCAGTGGATAAAGAGTCGGTCTGCGGACTGAAAGGTCCCAGGTTCGATTCCGGTCAAGGGCAAGTACCTTGGTTGCGGGCACATCCCCAATAGGGAGTGTGCAAGAGGCAGCTGATCGATGATTCTCTCTCATCGACGTTTCTAGCATCCTATCCCTCTCCCTTCCTCTCTGTAAAAAATCAATAAAATATATTTTTAAAAAAGAGAAAGAACTAAAGATAGAAAGCGTACTTAATGAGCGAGTGAATAATTATAGCCACTTGTCATTTCTTCTATACATATTAGCTTTTCTATCAGCCAGTTTTTATGATTAAGTAAATTACTTCCTTCTGCTCACCAAATCTGAAAAATTAATTTTCAAATAATATAAACCAATTGAAAAATTTAAACTTAGGAGAAATTATTATTTTATTTATTTATTTTTAATATATTTCATGATTTTTTACAGAGAGGAAGGGAGAGGGATAGAGAGTTAGAAACATCGATAAGAGAATCGTCAATCAGCTGCCTCTTGCACACCCCCTATTGGGGATGTGCCCGCAACCAAGGTACATGCCCTTGACCGGAATCGAACCTGGGACCTTTCAGTCCACAGGCCGATGCTCTATCCACTGAGCCAAACTGGTTTTGGCAAACTTAGGAGAAATTATTAAAAGTCATTAAAAAAAAAATCAATTCATCACTACTATCCAGCACTCTCTGTAGTAAAACAAACAACAAAAGAGAAGGGACTGAGGAAAATCGAGAAATCCAGTGACAGTACTCTGCAACCCCCTGGTGTACACAGTTTAATCCCTATCAACTCCTTGAGTGTGAGCAGAATCTGTGAACATGATGGTATATCACCATGGGAGAATCACCAAGGTAATATCTGTATTCATTTCTTATAGCTGCATAATAACTTACCATAGACTTAGTAGCTTATAGCAATTCATTTATTATGTCACAGTTCTGTATGTAGGAAGTATAGGCACAGCTCAGCCAGATTCACTGAGGGTCTCGCAAGGCCGAAACTTCGGTGTGAGCTGGGACTTCAGCATCATCTGAATTCTGGAATACTCGTGTAAGCTAATTTAGGCTGTTAGAAGAATTAAGTTTCTTGTGGATATATATCCGAAGTCCCAGCCAAAAGGTAGCTCTCATGAAAAGCAATCCTTAGGTCTTAGCCAATGTGGCCTTCTTACAACATGGTAGCTTCCTTCTTCAAGGTCCGCAGGAGAATCTCTCAGACTTCTGGCAAGAGCTCACCTTCTTAGGTCAGGCCCACTCAGCACAGTCTCAGATTAGTCCCTCAGAGTCAGCTGATTAGGAATCTTCACTGCATTGCAAAATTCCATCAACTTTGCTATGTAACATAATCTAATTACGGCCATATCATGGGAATATCATCTGGGGATATTTGGCTTGTGGTGAATAATTGCTTAAAAGAGCTCATTGTGGCCTGGCTGGCATGGCTCAGTGGTTGAGCATTGATCTATGAACCAGGAAGTCATGGTTTGATTCCCAGTCGGGGCACATGTTTGGGGTGTGGTCTTGATCCCCAGTGTGGGGTGTACAGGAGGCAGCCGATCAATGATTCTCTCTCATCATTGATGTTTCTATCTCTCCCTCTCTGAAATCAATAAAAATGAAAAAATAAATTAAAAAAGAGCTCAATGTGAACATGACCCTATAAAAAATTACTATAAAATTTTTATAATCATCTATATAAAATTTACATTTTATATAACTTTGTAAGTACTTTGTAAATATTCTGTAACCTTTTATTTTCACGACTACTTGTCAGAGAGGTACAGTAAGTATAATCCAATGCTACAGGTGAGAAAAAAAAACCAAGCTCAAAGCAGCTAGGAGACTGACCATAGCTTTTTAGAAAATTAGTAGTGGAGCTGGGCCTTTTCATTCCAGTCCTCTTTTTTGCTAATCCTGTAGTTTTCAAATTGTGTTTGGTGAGGTTCCAAGAAGACGTTTTAGGGATTACTGCACGAATCGAGGGTGGCACTAAGAAGTTCAGGCCAAGCGTTGATATGGCAACTCTACTTTTGTGTTTTGTATGTTGGAGGTTCTACATAAGCTTTAATAACCACTGTACTGCATCACGCTGCCTTGTTAAAAGTAAAAAGTGTTTATCAGAACATTTAGCCTAGAAAATGGTTTTGATAACTGTATATTAAAATGCCAAGAGTCTATTCTACTTAAGGTTTAAGAAGCCATCATTTCTTGCAGCAGCTGTTGGACCTTTTATAAAGACAGAGAGGAAAAACAACAACAAAAAGAACTGTATTAAATAGTTGTTTTGAAATGCACAATTAAGGAAAAAATGACAAACCCACCTCCTTCACTAATTTTAAATAAGTATAAAAAAATAATACCGTCTTAATGTCTGGTCTCTTATTTTTCTTTTCATTCAGACATTGACTGGCAACAGAGTACATAGTTTCAATGGAAGTGAAATCAATGTCATTCATCTTCTTATCAACGTAATCTTCAATTGTCTTTTCTTCATCTTCAATTTCTTCTTTAATATCTAGCTGTAAAACAAGTATTAAAACTTTGCGTTTCAAATGAAAGTGAAAACAATCAGAACATAAATCTTAATTATTTAGTCTACTTCATAATAATATGTACTCTTTTTTTAAAATATATTTTTATTTATTTCAGAGAGGTAGGGAAAAGGGGAGAGAGAGAAAAAAAAAACAAAAAACATCAATGATAGAGAAACATTGATTGGCTGTCTCCTGCAAGCCTCCTACTGAGGACGGAGCCCACAACCCAGGCATGTGCCCTGACTGGGAATCAAACCCTGACCTCCTGATTCATAGGTCAATACTCAACCCCTGAGCTACACCAGCTGGGCTGTAATCTTATTTTATTGTCTACTATTAAAGCCTTGTTAAGAACGGAAGACATATAGAAGAAACCTTATCTATTTATACATACATACATACATACATACATACATACATACTGTACCTCCTAGGTACTTTTCATTTGTGGTCTAATTTTTGTGTTTATGCTACTGAGCTAACGGTTGTTATGCTCCCATTTGCAGCACTTACTAGGCTGCCAGCGCAAGGTGGTCTGCTTCTTGATTTGCTCCTGATAACACAGTTCCAACTTCTGAAAACAGACTTTCCTCCCTTCATTCAAACCTCTCTGTAAGTACTCAAACTGTTGAATCAGAGATAGAGGAAGGAGGAAAAGGGAGGCAGAGCCATGGGGAAAAAGTAATGAACAGGGAGAGAGGAATAGGACTAGGATGATATAGTGGGTGGAGCAGTGGACCCAAAAACATATAGCCAAGACTTTTTTTTTTTTTTTAATTGATTTTTACAGAGAGGAAGAGAGAGGGATAGAGAGCTAGAAACATCGACGAGAGAGAATCATCGATCAGCTGCCTCCTGCACACCCCCCACTGGGGATGTGCCCGCAACCTAGGTACATGCCCTTGACTGGAATCGAACCTGGGACCCTTCACTCCGCAGACCAACGCTCCATCCACCGAGCCAAACCGGTTTCGGCTATAGCCAAGTCTTAATCCCCAGAACCTGTGAGTGTGGCTGCATTTGGAGGTGGGCCCTAAATCCAATGATGAGCATCTGTATATGAGACAGAAAGAGGAGAAAACAGACATCGAAGAGATGATGATGTGATCGCCAAGGCAGAAACTGGAGTGATGTGGCTACAGGTCAAGGCATGCCAACAGCCACCAGAAGCTGGAAGAGGTAAGGAAAGATTCTCCCCTAGAGACTCCAGAGCAATGTGGCCCTGACAAAACCTTGATTTCAGACTTCTGGCTTCCAGAACTGTGGGAATACATTTTTTGTCATTTTAAGCCCGAGTGTGCAGAAATTTTTTTTTTTAAAAAAAAATATATATATTATTGATTTTTCAGAGAGGAAGGGAGAGGAACAGATAGTTAGAAACATCCATGAGAGAAACATTGACTCAGCTGCCTCCTACACCCCTCCCTCTCCACTGGGGATGTGCCTGTAACCCATGTACATGTCCTTGACCCGACGAACCTGGGACCCCTCAGTCTGCAAGCCGACGTTCTATCCACTGAGCCAAACCTGTTTTGGCTAATTTTTTTTTTTAAGGCAGTCCTAGGAAACATACAGATGGCAAAGACTATTTTGTGAGGTGGACTATAAAGTCTCCAGAAACTCTTTCAAAAGAAAAATTTTGAAAATATTTGGGTAATAGCATAATATAGTGCTATGGTTATACTTTCATTAAAATCTTATTACTTTATAGTCATGTCACATTCAAACCTTAAGAATAAGTCACAGAGTATAATCTTTCTTGAAGTATTATGATTTTCACTATTATTTGAGGATCCATAAAACTTGTGACTGAGATGGATTCTATGTCTTTCTGTATTACATCCTTATTCAAAGCAAAATTTCAAGGCTTTTATAATATTTAAAGAGAAAAAAAGTCTCAGGTGAAAAGATGAAAAATTTTAGGCCTTTAGACAGGCAGGCCTTGCAAAATGTAAGGTAGCAAAATACCTTATTTTTTAACTGTCCTCCTGTATGATTAATCTATACACTCTCTGCATAATTCAATCCATACCCAAAGCTTTATCTATGCATATACACAAATGACTCAAAAACTGCATCTCCAGTCTCGGCTTCTTTCCTGACCACCAACCACCAATGAGACAGAGAATTTTAAATTTATGTGTACCATAGTAAAAAGTTCATTATAAAAATAATAACTTTTACAATAACACCATGTTCTCTAAATATGTTTTAATGTGAAGTATTATATAACATGTAATTTTGCATTACTACATACCCAGGAAACCATGGAAAGCTTTATAATGTAGCTTTATAATATAAAGTTTTAATCTGTAGCAATATTGTAATAAATATATATTTTATTTCTCATGGCTTTTCTTAAAAGACTAAGTACTCAGTTCTTGAGCGTATATAGTATATTTTTGACTTTCTAATCCCCTTCTGGGAAAATAATTTGGTAAACATACATTGTCTGAATTTGTCACACTGGTTTGTCCCCTTAGAACACATTAATTAGAATAAAGTCAGTGACATTATTTAACTAATTTTAAGAAAACCTTATACATGGAAGCAGATATTTCTATAAATCTTCAGTTTTATAAAAAGAGCCTCTTAAGTTCTTAAAATTTACTATATAGGGAAAAGTGGGGAGTGGCATAATTTTCCCACAGCGTTAGCATTCAGCTAGCCTATTTGTGTAATTGTCAATGAATGTCTAATATAACACATAGGTGATGTTTTCTATAACTTTATAAATAAAATACTTGATAATATAAATGGATAGAGAATTTTTGCTAGCAATTCTATTCTGATGCAAATTTGAATAGATGAAAGCCATGTTGTTTTTCCCCTTAGAGCTGAAAGACTGTTAATAATCACTCTGAAAGTAACAAGTAAAAATATACTGGAGATGACCTCAGAAATCATATAGTTCTATTCTAATTTACTCACAAAGAAACTAGAATACAAAATATGTAAGTGTCTTCTAAGCTTCACAAATACTTCATGGTAGAGCTGAAATTAGGAATATTTGATCCTTTCCATATGCGACCATGTAATTACCAAGAGAAAATGACATTTCTAGATATCAAATTTACCCACATAAATTTATATTATACATGCAAAGAAAAAGGACTCGAGAAAAAAATGAGTCTTTCAATTACCAACAACTGAGGTTCCCGGTGTTCATCCACAGCTGGAAGTCCAGTTATTATTTCTAGTAAAACCTATGAAGAGAAAAAACAACAAATCCATTAATGTCACACTCCAGGCAAAATATAGAAACTAGAAGGTATATAAGTCTTGATTATGAAATCTGGTTAGTCATTTTCACACACTGCATTATGTCTTTTAGGCATCAAGGCAGAAAGAACATGAGCTGTGGTCATTTCTCAACATCCTTTGAAGCTTCACTGACACCATGGGTCCCATCCACCCCACAAGCAGTTCTTGCTATTGGCAATTTACTAAACAGTCAGCCCCACTCAACATGTTCTGGACACACCTTTCCCTGTTTTGCAAGGAAGTCTTCATAAGAATAATTTTCTTTGGCTCTGAGGAGAATATTATTTTCTAAATGTTAGGCACATCCCAAACCCCATACCTTAAGTTCACAGTACTATGATGTTAAATTTCCATATATAAAACACATATGAAAAAATAAGGACCTGGAGGGAATTATGCTAAGTGAAATAAACCAGTCAGAGAAAGACAATACATATGATCTCACTAATATGTGGAATCTAATGGTGAACTAGTCAACTTCCCCAACTACCTCCACTCACTCCTCATTCCATCTTAAGTTATCAGGCATAGATTGGTAGATCAGAGAATGCCAAAGTGTATTTCTTTTAAAAAATACTTCATTTTTAAATATGACACTAAATTACATGCTGTATGACATTTATTTTAGGCATTAATTTACGTTTCATATGAATTCATGAAGATAGTGTAGCCAAAAATAATTTCTTGCAGTGATTTCAGAAATCAATATAAAGGCTTTACAAAGTTGGAGAAGTTTTTATAACTTTCTCATTTAACTAAAGGTTAAAGTGAAAGTTTACAGAGAGCTAAGCAAGGCAGGTGTATTCAAAATATTCTACCTAAATTTCATAATTATTACCAGAATGATTGATTATTGTTACTGATGATATATACTAGTAGCCCTGAGCACAAATCCTCCTTAGCTCTCTGCCTGCTGCCCCACCCTCCTGTAGCTCCCTCTGCCCCCCTCCCCTCCTAGCTTGCTGCCTTGCTCCCTCCTGTAGCTCTCTGCCTATGCCCCACCCTCCTGCTGATCCCTGATCCTGTGGTTACTTCAAGGTGTAAGGATCACTTGCATATTACATCTTTATTATATAGGAGGGTACATGAAACTTACCACACCAAAGCTGTAGATGTCAGATTTGGGTGTTATTTCTCCTCTCAAAGCCTCGGGTGCCATATAAGCTGTTGTTCCCACAATTCTGCTAGTCATGATTGTCTGGGAAAACTTCTCAGAAGCCCGTGCAAGCCCAAAGTCAGATATTTTGGCTGTAAAGTCTTCATCTAGTAGGATATTTGCACTGAAAAATATGTTAAATTTGCAGAGAAAAAAAATTATTAAAATTTTTTAATGTTGACTATTGCAGATATTTTTCCTTTGCTCACCTCCAGTCACCTCCACATCTACTTCTCTCGGCCTTTACTACACTATTGTCCGTGACCATGGGGTATGCATATATATTTTTTAGCTAATCCATTCACCTTCTTTATTCAGTCACCTCACCCCACTTCCTTCCCCTCTGGCACCCGCCAGTCTGTTCTATGTATCCCTATTTCTTGTTTCATTTTGTTCCTCAGTTTACTTTGTCCATTAGATTCCACATGTTAGTGAGATCATACGATATTTGTCTTTCTCTGACTGGTTTATTTCACTTAGCATAAAACTCTCCAGGTCCTTCTCAGGCAAGTCAAATGGTTCCTTAAGTAGCTGTATGAATATATATATATATATATATATATATATATATATATATATATGTATGTATATATTTACAGAGTATAACATGTTATATTATACAACATAAAAGCCTGTGTAAATAAATCTAGATTTCAGATTAAAGCTAAAAAAGAAATGACTGTATATTATTCCCTTTTGTTTGAGAAAAATGTTAAGAAAATAAAATTGAAATAATGCTGATCACATTAGTGAGAGATATTTTCATTATTTTACAAATAATTTATCACAGGGTCACTTCCCTTAAGGTCTGCCAAAGCACCATTCTTAACTCCTTTTGTAACATTTCTAAATTCATTTAAAAACAAATTTCTAACTCAATTATCTCAATTTTTCATTTCTTTTTTATTTTTTGTACTATCTGAAATCTTTCAAAGAAGAAAGAATAAAGCTAAAATGTCTTCATTCATTATATGCATTCACTCATACATTTACTTTCATTCCACAAAACTTACTGAGGACTCCCTATATATTATAGTATTTAAGCTCAGAGTGGGACATGGAGGAAATCTTCAAATCTTGTCTGTGACAAAGGTATATGCATAAATACTTTTTTAATCCTCACCTGATGATATGTTTTTATTGATTTTTAGAGAGAGGGAAAGGAGAGACACATCAGTGTGAGAGAGAAACAGTGATTGGTTGCTTCCCTGACATGACCCAACTGGGGATCGAACCCACAACCGAGGTATGTGCTCTGATGGGGAATCAAACCCACATTTTGATGTATGGGAGGACGCTCCAACCAAGTGAGGCACCTGGCTGTGGCCATGCATAATTTAAAAAAGTCCAATAAGTACTCCATAACGGTGATATTAGGTACAAAATGCAGAGAGACCGACTATATGAATAAAAGAACTGGAGAAAATTTGAAGGAAAAATGTGCTTAGTCCTGAATAATTATTAGAAATTGATGGTTAAATGAGAGAAAGATAGGCATTTCAGTCAAATGGAGCACCATGAAATAGTGATAAAAAGCATAAAAACATATGACCAATTTCAATAAACTGGTATTCAGGCTTGATCTTTTTGGGTCATAAGCTGACAATGCAGTAGTGAATAGGTAAGTACTGGTACAGACAGGTTAAAGGCTGATCAGGAGGGTTTGTAATAAAATCAACAATAGACAGCCAGGATCTAAGTAAAGGCAGAACCCTGGGGAGAAAAAGGACATCTATAATCTGGGAGTGCTCTAGATTGAGACATGCATGTGTGTAGAAAGAGGGAGGGCAAATTATTATTTAAAGATGGTTTTTCTAAAAGTAACATTTACCTTTTAATATCTCTATGAATCTGATGGTTTTCATGTAAAAAACTGATGCCATTAGCTGCACCCTGAGAAATCCTGCATCTCAAGTGCCAAGAAAGTGGTGGAGTACCATCCTTGTGAAGTAAAAAAAGAAACAAACCAATTTAAAAAATAGGAGGATAAAAATACCAACAGATAACAAAAAATGTTCCTAAGCAACTTTTAAACAGGGGTTAGCATTTCTCATTTCACAATAGAAATATGTAATATTTTACATTTTAGATGATTATCTAATAGAATGGCAACCCCAGTTTTTTGCATGATAAATGTATAATTTTCATAGAGCAGGAAAAATATTAAAATTGATGCAGTTTAAATGATTCTGTACTAAGATGAATATTAATATCCAACAGAGAAACAGAAAGCCAAAAATCTGATGAACAAATATCTTACCAGGCAAGACAGTCTGTCTAGTAATGAACCGTTAGGCATGTAAACATATACTAAGCAGAGGTCATCTCCATCACTTGAGAAACCAAGTAGTTCTACTAAGTTTTCATGTTGGCACCTGTGACAAATAATTTTTCACTCAAAATTATTATGATATACATATATAAACAGCTGTATGTTGGAAGTTATTCAGTTTAGAGCTTTAATAGAAAAAAAAGATCAAGAAAATATGTTTAATATCGTAATATGATATATGCTTATATATCTTTCTTATGACTTGATAATCTTCTGCAAACACTTCCCTTTTAGTCAATATTGATCAACTAAGAAGCAAAACATCTTCCTATTTTATAGTAAAAGTTCAATAATTCAGACCACTGGAACTTGTGATAATTTGGTTAGGGACTAGGCTGATGTGTACTTTTATTTAGCACAATTTTCAATTATAGCACAAATAAGATTTTAAGAAATCCATTGAAACCTGTATGAAACCCTGCTCTAACACAGTGGTTGGCAAACTCATTAGTCAACAGAGCCAAATATCAATAGTACAATGATTTAAATTTCTTTTGAGAGCCAAATTTTAAAATTTAAACTTCTTGAGAGAGAGAGAAAACTTAAACTTCTTCTAACACCACTTCTTTAAAATAGACTCGGCCAGGCTGTGGTATTTTGTGGAAGAGCCACACTCAAGTGGGCAAAGAGCTGCATGTGGCTCGCGAGCCGCAGTTTGCCAACCACAGCTCTAACACATCCAAAGCATTACTGATTTACAGACATCTGATCTTTAATCACATCTAATCTACACATTTCTGATATTTCATCATATCTGATTATTTGTAACCTAACTTGAGTTTCTTTATATATGTGCCAGTAAAAAAAACTAAAGAGAGCTCAAGTGTAACAAAACTGCAGACATATGCGATACAGCAGAAAGAAAACTGGACTCAGTGTTCAGTGCTAAGTTTAAAGTCCAGCTCTGCCACCTCCTGGATATGTGAACTATAGCAAATTAACAACTCACCAAGCCTCAGCAAATTTGCCTGCTGAAAGTGGATAATAATACCTATGTAACATGGATGCTGTGAGAATTAAATGAGCAAATATATGAGAGCCTTGACAGGTACCTAGAACATGATAAATATTCCATCCTTTGCTTAATCATTTGTTCATTCAAATTGATCTATAATTCTAGCATTTCGTTATTTCAAATCAGAGTTTGATTTTAAATCAGTCTATCCTCAAAAATATTTTATGAAGTGCAAATTAAAATGACAAATTCTCCATGTTCCAGCAAATGAGCACATTTTAGAAATGAGTAGATAACATATGCTGAGTTTATACTGTATATAAGGCACTATAGTAAATAATTTACCTGCTTTGTTTATTTATTCCTTACAATAACATAATGAAGAAAGAACTATTATATTTTACTTTATAGATGAGAAAACTAATGGATATAGAGTTAAGAAATGTGGCTAAGGTTATTCTTCTAGTAATGTCCAGAGATTGGTACTTATTAAAAAATAGTAATAATGTTCAATAATGGTGAGGTAGCAGTGAGGTTTGAATTGTAATACATTGCTGATAAGAGAATTAATTATCATAACATATGTAAGGCCATTTGGACATATACTTGGAAAGTCTTTAAAAAGTTCATGAATTCTGAACTATAATTCTTCTAGGACTCTATCCTGATGAAATAAGCAGAGTTGCATTTGAAGATTTATGTACAAAGAGATTTAAAGGAGCTTTAATTCATAATATTGAAAATCAAATAAACCTACTAGGGCAAACTCATTAGTCAACAGAACCAAATATCAATAGTACAACAACTGAAATTTCTTTTGAGAGCCAAATTTTTAAAATTTAAACTTCTTCTAACGACACTTCTTCAAAATAGACTCACCCAGGCCATGGTATTTTGTGGAAAAGCCACACTCAAGGGGCCAGAGAGCCACATATGGCTTGTGAACTACAGTTTGCTGACCACGGTAATAGGGTAATGATTAAACAAAACATAATCCTTATATATGACAGAATTTTATACAATAATTTAAAATATTTTAAAGTTATTTTTAATGACTTGGGGAAATACTATGCAGATATCATGAAGAAAGTACACCAAATATCAACAGAGGTTATCTCTGATATGATTAGGAGGTGATTTTTATTATTTTAAAAATATTTTCCTGTATTTCCTAGATTACCTACTTTGAAAAAGTTACTTTAGGATTGGCGAGTGGGGGTAGAAATGAGGAGAACAAATTGAAAAAGTGTTTTAATTTTTTTTATCACTATGCATTATTTTTACTGAAAATAAATTAATTCCAGTCTATTATTTCTTTCTTGAGGTTAAGCAACTAGAATTGGTGATTTATAGCAATGGGTGTAGTAAAATTCATATCAAAAGCTCAAGCTCTGGAATCAAACAGATCTGTATTTGAAACCCAGCTCTAATATTTACTGGCTATGTGAACTTTCTAAATCTCAGCGGGGAAAAAATGTTGAGAGGGAAGTTTTAACAATTATTGTTAGGATTAAATGAGACAATGCACATAAAATATACTGTATAGCGTCTTGTACACTATGTAAACTCAAATATCTATTATTGCAATTATTAGAATAAAGTTCCTAATTTGTTTCTGTTACTTTTCCAGATGATGCCCAACAATTTTCAAGCGTACTGGGTCAAGGCCTTCTAAGCACTCTGGTATATAACACTTCCCATACCATAAGTTATGGGTGTTAACTTATATCTAAGAGCCCATCATACTATACTTTTTTTTATGCCTACAATTTATCTCTCATAAATCCTGAGAGTAGAAAACATGATAATGAAAGAAAGTTGAAATTCTATAAAACTTTGCTATGTTTTAAATTAATGGCTGCTGTTCAATCTACAGGCATATGGGTATGTTTAGTTACGGAATTGTAGTAAAAAAAAATTTAAGTTGCTCTAATCTAAACCCTTTATTTAATTTGTATATATGTAAAAACATCACTACTTCACAGTACCCTTTGGGCAAGAAACCAGATCCCTCATTCCTTGCCATGCTCTTTTCCAGAGTATCACACCGCCAAATAAACTTACTTTGCCATTACTTTTATTTCTTGATCAAACTGTTGTTTCAATTCTTCATTACTAATGTCAACCACCTGAAAGAATAATATACAATATAACAATACAATAACCCTAAGGTTCCTAATGCTAGGACATGGCTAAAGAGATCAATTGTCTGACACTACTTTCCTTAAAATAGCAAGGCATTATTCTCCCCATGTTATAGAACAACTGAGAACTAGTGACTTGCTCAAGGTCCCATGGCTGGTTAGTGGAAGGAAAAGAATCTTATAAACCAAGTAAACATATAAACCTCACCGAGTTATTATGGGAGTGAAAAAAATAATATGAGACTTTACTGCATAAACATTTTGCAAAAAAAAAAAAAAATTCTGTGGAGCAGAAAACATGTTAATTTAAAGGCAAAAAGAAAAATAAAACCTGCAAAAGTATTTTTAGTGTATATATATATAACAGGGTGACTCTCTTTGTCATATTAATATGTACTATATTGATTTAAAAAATATAACAACAAAACAATAAATAAAAGATGAATACCCTAACAGATATAGAAACAAAGGATATAGAAAAGAAAATTTTCATTTTTAATGTACATTTTATAAACTTTATTTTTAAATGAGAAAATACAAGAAATTTATTTCTATAAAATGTTCTTAGCATCTTATAATTTTAATCTTTGTTATGCATGAAGCACTATGTAAAACTGGGGTTCTCAACTTTATTTTGTGAATCTCCCATAATTGTATGAATAATGTTATGTATGTGTGCATAACTACATTTTGGGTAGAAATAGGACCCATAGCATTCAACAAATTTTTAAATCTTAACTACCAGCTTAGAATGATGTTTATTTAAAGAAAATGTGCACTGCAATAACATATTTCCTAAAGATTAATTTAAAACTTATTTAGAGCACAGTAGGAAGTAACTCTTCCTTTAAATCTTTTTATCCCTGGGAACAAAACTTACTGCTGCAAGCCTCTTCACAGCCACAGTTCTGTTGTCCACATAGCCTTTATAAACAACTCCGAATCCGCCCTCGCCCATTTTGTTGCCACCAACAGAAATGGGTCTTTCATCAAAGTTATTTGTGACGTCCTTCAATTCGTAAAATGAAAAACTGTGAAAACCTATAATGTCAATAAAGTAAGGGAAAAAGTGCTTCAATAAAAGAGTGGTTTTAGCAATTCCAGTATTTTATCAATTTAAGTATTTTATGTTTAAATATTTATTACTTTGGATTAGGCACAATGAGAGAGAGCAAAACGATTTTTAAATAAAAAATTTTAGTCACTTGTTTTCTTCATAAAATAATCCTTTCAAATTATGTAAATATTTACTTATGGACTCTACTCACTAATAATATGACTTTTACTTAATAACAATAAGTAAAAGATGAATACCCTAACAGAAATGGAAACAAAGGATATAGAAAAGAAATTTTTTATTTTTTAATGTATATTTTATAAACTTTATTTTTAATGAAGATGGTGCCTAATAAGTCAGGAGGGGAAAAAACTACAAAAGAGCTATTGCCAGTATGCACAAACAAAAGGAGGAATTTGTTTTTAGCAGTAATGGTCTTAATGACAAACCACCAGTACAGCAATTTTCAACCTTGTTCACCTCACAGCACACATAAGGTAATTAGTAAAATTCTTTAAAATACAAAAAGAAAAAAAATTTGCCATTCTGACAAAAAAGTTAGGTACAATTTTTCTTTGTTTTATATTATTTTATTATATTTTTAAAATATATTTTATTGATTTTTTACAGAGAGGAAGAGAGAGGGATAGAGAGTTAGAAACATCGATGACAATCATCGATCAGCTGCCTCTTGTACACCCCCACTAGGGATGTGCACGCAACCAAGGTATATGCCCTTGACTGGAATCGAACCTGGGACCTTTCAGTCTGCAGGCTGAGGCTCTTTCCACTGAGCCAAACCGGTTTTGGCATATATATATATATATATATATATATATATATATATATATATATATAATATATACACACACACACACACACACACATACATATATGTTTTTGTTTTTTTTAAGAGACAGAGACAGAGAGGGATAAAGATAGAAACATGGATGAGAGAACATCAATCAATTGCCTCATGCTCGCCCCCTATTGGGGATTGAGCCAGCAACCCCAGGCATGCGCCCTGACCGGGAATAGAACTGGTGACCTTTTGTGTCATGGTTTGACACCCAACCACTGAACGAACAACACTGGCCAGGCAAAATAGGTATACTTTTGATTTATTCACACTATACAGCTATTGATGTATTGGCTATTGTCATTTTTTTTTAAATTTGACAATGTAAGGGAAAAGAGGTCAATGCCTCTGACTAAATAGTCAAGTATTGCATGTTTTAAAAATTATTTCAGCACATTGGTGAAAGATCGTTGCCCTAGTCAGTGGAATGCACTGCAAATGTTACTTACGCGTATCACTAACTTCTAAACTTTCTGTACTGGAGGAGTCAGGTGGCGTATAATTTTGCTCAGGATTCCGCAGAGGTTTCACAAATGACCTGTCTTTATTACAAAGAGGCATCTGATTCTGCTCGACTGTTACAGCTTCTTTACAAGGCAGCGTTTTAACAGCTTTGGGAACAGCATCTGCCAAATGAAGCAAGATACAAGTCGTCCCTCCGTAGAAATAGTGAAAAAGTTAATCTAGAAACTTGGTTCATTTAAATCATTGCAGTTTCAACCATTAGCCCCATATTCTCACAGCACACACAGAAGCTACCTAGTAAGAATTTTGTTTTGGAAAAGACAGGTAAGGCAGTGTTTTCAAAAAATAGGTAAGGAACCACCTGCATAAGAAGCACTGAAGTACCTGAACCCAAATTCCAGAATTCCAATAATGATGTCTATAACAGAGCCCAGAAAGCTACCCGTTTACAAAAACCCCAGATGGTTCTTGTGTACACCGAGAATCCCTGGTGTTAATGACATCAACGGGAAAAGGAAAAGTCATGGGGAAAGCAGCAAGACACTACTTCACCAGAGTACAGGGTAAGGAAATCATGAACCACAGAGTCCCATTGGGGTGGAAGTGGAGGGTGAAAAAAAATAAGAGCTTAAAAAACAGCCCCCCCAAAACCCCCCAAATAATATCTAATTCCCATCCTTCTAAACTTCCTACTGGCACCAAACGACCTTACTTTAATGGTGGGGTAGGACTCAGTCACGAAGCCTCCATCTCTTTAACAGCAAGCAAGTCTGCAGAGCCCTATGTCTGGGGTGCTTGTTAAGAGCTGGGGACAGATGAAAGAATGAAAAGGAGTCTCAAATGTCAGGCTCATCTGCTATGAGAAAGAGTGAGAGTAAGAAGAAATGGTTCTGTTTTTGCTGCCTGTCTTTCCACCCTCATTGCTGATGCCCTAGTCACTCAGTTTACCTGGTAGCAAGAGACTCGCAGGGGCAAAAAACTCATTTTGGATCAAAAGATCCACAAGATCACCAACTGTGCAATTTGTGGTGCCCCAGTCAAACAGTAATTCACTGGTGGGACTTTTTCCAGTTTGAAGTAATGCTTCAAATCTCCTTAAAAGCAACAAAGAAAGAAAATTAGTATGTAAATGGAGTTAACATGAAAATAGGAATCAATCCCCCTGTTCCTTTCTGACAGCTCCGCCTATAATGTTAAAGAAAAGGGACAATAAAAAAAACTAGCTAGGCTCTAGCTGGTTTGGCTCAGTGGATAGAGAGCTTCAGCCTGTGGACTGAAGGGTCCTGGGCTCTGTTCCAGTCAAGGCACATGCCTAGGTTGCGGGCTAGGTCCCCAGTAAGGGGCGTGCAGGAGGCATCTGATCGGTGATTCTCACTCATTGATGTTTCTATATCTCTCTCCCTCCCCCTTCCTCTCTGAAACCAATAATAATATATTTAAAAAAAGAAAAGGAAAGAAAAGAAAACCAGCAAGAATTACAGAAAATAGGAAAGATAAGCAGAAGAAAAAAGATGGTGAAAGTGATGCTAATATGTTAACACATACAGAGCAGTTACTGAATATTTGCTCAGTGGACTACAGGACATACATATATGAACCATTTTATTCTGAAAGACACTATGAATATCATACTAATGAGAAAGCCAGGCATGGAGAGGTAAAGTAAGCAGCTCATAGCCACACAGCCAATAAGCTGTATCTAAATTAAGATCCAAATTCCGATTTCACTTGATGTAGGAATGTGCTCTCAATCTGCAAAGCTCTATTACTTCTCTAGCAGAGTTAATGATATAATATACACTGAGTGGCCAGATTATTATGATCTCTGAATGTATATCCTATATAATAAAAGGCTAATATGCAAATTGTCCCCCAACCAGGAGTTCAACTAACAGGCAGGCCGACTAACCGCCCATGTCCCCTCTACTTGGCCAGGCTGGCTGCACCCCACCCATGCATGAATTCATGCATACACACACACACACACACACACACACACACACACACACACTGGGTGGCCAGATTATTAAGTGTTCAGAGATCATAATAATCTGGCCACTCAGTGTATATATATTATATATTAATTCTGCTAGTCAGATGATTTTTAACAAACCTGTTTAAAGAAACAGAATATATGTAAACTTGGAGAAGTATTCCTTTGATCTTTACTATATTTCAGTTAAATTTTAATACAATCAGTTTTTCATTCCCACTTCTTTAAAAACTAGTTTTGAAAAGTAACATTTAAAAACTTACATTTTCTTCCAAATTTTTTATTTTGAAAAATTCCAAATAAAGTAATACCATGAACAACCATTTATCTTTCATGTAGTTTCACCAGCTGACCAATTGATAACATTTTGCCATGTTGTGCTCTTGCATGCGTTCTTTCCCTGTCTCTCTCCATCTCTCTCTCTCTCTCCCTCTCTCTCTCTCTCTCTCTCTCTCTCTCTCTTTCACTCTCTCTCTGTGTGTGTGTGTGTGTGTGTGTGTGTGTGTGTATCACATATGAGGCACATAATGGCAGTTTGTACCATTACTGGTGACACAAAGTTTGACTACTTGGTTAAGAAGGCATGTTTCAGATTTTTTCTCTTTTTATAGAGAAATTTCTCTATTTTCCCTTCATAATTCTCAAGTAAGCTGTGGGTAATAATTTCATATCTCATGCAGCTTTGCTCATTAATAACCTTTCACTTTGTGTTTTTTTTGTTGTTGTTGTTTTTTAGCACTTACTAAGGAGCCTTGTATGAACCAATTACTCACTGGTAGTTGTAAACTGGTAACTTTCTAATTCTATCTTTCTTTCAAAAATTATTTGCTTTTTCTTCCCACCACCACTGTCTCATCTTCCAAAGTTTTTAACAGTAATATAAATAAACTATCTTAAAAAATAGGCTGGCAAGCTCTAAACTGAAGCTTTTTCTAAGTAATTTAAGATCTTCATCCTTCATATGAGGAAACATTTCCTGGAAGGGAGTCATAGTTTTAGGTTAATGCTAAAAATCACAAATATATTTCTTTTCCTCTCATTTTGTTAATCCTCATCCAAGGATATTTTTCCCATTGATTTTTAGGGAATGTGAAAGGAGAGGAGGTGGGAGGGAGGAAGGGAAGGAGAGAGAGAGAGAGAGGGAGGGAGGGAGGGAGGGAGGGAGGGAGGGAGGGAGAGAGAGAGAGAGAGAGAGAGAGAGAGAGAGAGAGAGAGAGAGAGAGAGAGAGAGAGAGAAAGAGGGAGAGGTTGACTGGTTGTCTCCCATGCACCCCATGTGCCTGAGAGGATCAAACCTGCAAACCAGGACACGCCCTTGTCCGGAAATGGAACCTGTGACCTTTCGGTGCTCAGGTGATGCTCTCACCACTTAGCACACTGGGCAGGGCTACATTTCCAAAGACAGGTTTTGATATAGGTCTGAGCTGAAATAACTGACCACAATAAGATCTGTACTTATATTCTATACTAAATTAAGCAGAGATGAATAGAGAGGAAGAATAGAAATTATCTGAAGACAGTGTTGAGAAATCCTAGCTAAGAAATAAAAATTCTGTTCACAGATGTATACATTTATGAGCAACTAGAAAATGCCCATTTTAATTCCCAAAGTACACTGCTAAAGTGAATTAGAGATTTATACACATAGAAGTTTAGGTTCCACAATCGTGCTAGCAATTCTTGTGTTTTAAAAAATATATATTTTATTGATATTTTACAGAGAGGAAGGGAGAGGGAATATATATAGAGAGAGCTAGAAACATTAATGAGAGAGAAACATCAATCAGCTGCCTCCTGCACATTCCCTATTGGGGATGTGCCTGTAACCAAGGTACATGCCCTTAACTTGAATTGAACCCGGGACCTTTCAGTCCACAGGCTGAGGATCTACCACTGAGCCAAACCGGTTTCGGCTGTGCTAGTAATTCTTATAATATTTTTGTTACTTCAAACTGGAAATGACAGTGTAAATCAGACTGAACTGTACTCCTTGGCTTGCTAAACAGAATCAAAATAAAAGTGGGAATCTTAATTCTAATCCAAAAACCTATTTGCAAGATTGCAATATTAGCCTAGCTAATGAAACAAACATTGCAAAACAAGGGGGAGGTGCTTTTTACCAGTATCTCTACTGGGGAGACATTTATTTTCTGAACTGCAATATTAGACAGCATTTATACCTATCAGTCATTCTAGATTGTGATGTAATAATTTTAAAAGGAAAAGAATTTTATACATTACCTTATATGAAACTGATTGTATCTATCATCACCAGATGGTTTTTTAATAGCTACTGCTAACTTCTTCCATCCTTCTTGAGGATCAATAAAATCTGACAGCTTTCTAATTAGTCCAACATTGAGGCAGCGCACATATGTTGATGGTGTTACCGGTTTGTTCATCTTCTATTCCTATAATAGCAAAAATTCTCATTAAAATTTTACAGTAGTTTTAGTGATGATATCTATGAGCTTATATATCACTCTGCTATAACATATGAATTGTTAGCAGCTGTACATACTCTATAACAAAGAATAGTCCAAAGACAATTATAGGTGATGCTTGAACAACAAGGGTTTAAGCTATGCAGGTCCACTTATTAGTCTACGATAGATGTAGACTAGAGGTCTCAGCCTGGCCTGCAGGGATTGGGCCAAAACCATAAGTCCAACATTCCCCAAGGGATCCTGGATTGTAAGAGGGTGCAGGCCAGGCCGAGGGACCCCCCTGGTGCACGAATCTGTGCACTGGGCCTCTAGACTGCATATAAGATCTTTGTTTAATCTTTTCCTGCTCTCCCCCCTCTCCCCTTCCTCTGAGATTCATCAATCTGTTCCATGTTTCCTTGCCTGTGTGTTGAGCATCTGCCCCCTTGGTGGTCAGTGCACATCATACTACTGGTAGAATGGTCCAACAGTCACTTAGGCTTTTATATACAGTATATGGATATTTTTCTATAAATACTGTAAATATATTTTCTCTTCCTTATGATTGCTTTAGTAACAATTTCTTTTCTCTAGCTTACTTTGTTGTAAGTATACAGTATCTAACACAAAAATGTAACATACAAAATATGTGTCAATCGAGTGTTTATGTTATCTTTAAGGCTTCCAGTCAACAGTAGGTTATTAGCAGTTAAATTTGCAGGAAGTAAAATATTACATGTGGATTTTCAACTGCATGGGGGTCAAAGCCCCAATCCCTACATTGTTCAAGGGTCAACTATAGTTGATATCCTAATAAATTAAAATTGTGGTTTATTTGTTTATCCTCTGGGCTTGCTTTTTTTCTCTACCTATAATATCAATTAAGAAATTATAATTTATCCCCTGATACTGACATTTTATGAGTGAAATTTACACAAAGGAGTAAAAAGTTTACCTTTTTTCCCCCCATAAAAAATACTGTGAACAAATTTAGGAATGAAATCTATTAATAAAAGAGATTTATTTTTCGATTTAAAATAGGTTTACCAGTCAGCACATATTTCTATTAAATATTTATGCAATACTCTTTGGTAGAAGAAATATAAATATCCTGAAATAACTTGTGTAGCATTAAAAGATATGGTCTATCCACCAGCATTTCACATAACTTGCTCTTCCCTGTGAAGCCTCCACCATTTTTGAGTCCATCAGCTCTATCTGATCACAATTCATTCCCTACTAAGGCAAACCCTATGGCTTACCACCTTAACTACTCTCTAGGCCACATGTGTCAAACACAAGGCCCGCGGGCCAAATCCAGCCCGCCAGGCCTTGCAATGTGGCCCGCACCACGCTGTCATCACTGCACTCCGCTGTCAGTTTATGACATTGTCAGTTTATGACTGTTCAGTAAACCATTCAGCCCGCGATTTAGGCTGGATTTTAGATTTTGGCCCCTTCTCTGATTGAGTTCTCTAGGCAGAGCCTTTATTTCCTCTGTCCCCTTTTTCTTCCGTTACTCCACCTTGGAGAGCTGTAGCTAGGGATAAATCTCACTATTTTACTTATACACCAGTGCTGCTGAATACAGCTAGAGAACCAGATGACAACAAATTGGTGTGAATACAGATTTATGGGGACCCCTTTTCCACTGGGCCTTCAACACAACCATTAATCCTTTTACTTGTCTTCAATCATTGTCCTTAGTGAACTATTTCACACCTTTACTTCTCTCTATGTGATTTTATTTTATCTCCGTGGCCCTCATTCTCCTTCTAATTAATCAAGACACATAGATTCAGATATTCTTCTGCCAATTATTCTCCTCCCCTTTACATTTTTAATTTTAAGATGTCATACAATTAATATTTAGAGTAAAGAATATATTCATGTCGTACAAAATCCAGAATCTATAAGCAAAAAGTCTCTCTATATCCTAGGCCTCTATATTAGCATTTTCTTCTCTTTTGCCTTCTTTGAATACAATATCTAAGTAGCTTTGACTGCCCTCAACCTAATTATCTTTTATCACTGCACAATTTATTTGTAATGATATATTTATTTGTTTAGTTTTTTACTGGCTGTCGCCACCATTAGACTATAAGTTCCATGAGTTCAGAGACATTGGCCATTTTATTCACTAATATATACTTGTTACTTCAACCTTCTATTCATACACTAATATGTGAAAATTTCATATAGTAAGCATTCTTTTTTAAAAATATATTTTATTGATTTTTTTACAGAGAGGAAGGTAGAGGGGCAGAGAGCTAGAAACATCGATGAGAGAGAAACATCAACCAGCTGCCTCCTGCACACCCCCTACCGGGGATGTGCCCGCAACCAATGTACATGCCCTTGACCGGAATTGAACCTGGGACCTTTCAGTCCACAGACCGATGCTCTATCCCAGTGTTTTTCAACCTTTTTTGGGCAAAGGCACACTTGTTTCATGAAAAAAATCACGAGGCCCACCACCATTAGAAAATGTTAAAAAATTTAACTCTGTGCCTATATTGACTATATATAAAGTAATTCTCTTGAATAGGAATCAAATAAACACAAAGAAAGTATTTTATAATTACTTTATTATGAAATATTAAGTAAACAAAATAGTGAAAAATTATAAAATTCTTGTCTTGTCTGCATCTACGGCACACCAGGCAACATCTCGCGGCACACTAGTGTGCCGCGGAACAGCGGTTGAAAAACGCTGCTCTATCCACTGAGCCAAACCGGCTTCGGCATAGTAAGCATTCTTTACCTAAATCTCTCTCCTAAGCTCTACTTACTGCCATCTCCCCTAGTAGGTATTCACATTTAATATGACCAGAATTTATTTCCTCCATCTACTTAGTTGGTCAAGCCAAAAAAGTCAGGAATCAGCTTCTTTGCTTCCCTCACTCTTCTTTTTCTTTTATAGCTCATCTTTCATTCAATTATTTTGATTTGATCTTCTAAATCTCTTAATCTTTTTCTTCTCCATTCCTTGATTGTATACTGTTTCCAGGTTTTCATTTCTCCTAGAATAGATTATTGCAAAGTTTTCAGACTGGTCTCCCTTCAATTTTTCATCTAGAGGAATCTACTTAACCAAGTAAGATCACATAATACTTTTCCTGAAAACTCTCAGATGGCTTCCTGTACCTTTTAGTGTCAAGTTAAAATGCCTGTCATACGGTAGTACATAAGGCACATGATAATTTAGCCTTTCCCACCTCTCTAACTTCATCTCTTATTATTTAATGGCATGTATCCTATGAGATTACATAGGATAATCTCTTTTTTAAAAATATATATTTTATTGATTTTTCTTACAGAGAGGAAAGGAGAGAGACAGAGAGCTAGAAACGTCGATGAGAGAGAAACATCCACCAGCTGCCTCTTGCACACCCCCTACCGGGGATGTGCCCGCAACCAATGTACATGCCCTTGACCGGAATTGAACCTGGGACCTTTCAGTCTGCAGACTGACGCTCTAATGCTGAGCCAAACCGGTTTTGGCACATAGGATAATCTCATAGCAAACTCCTTGCCTGAGCCTAACCATGTCCTCCTGTGCTATTACTAATGCTTGGATTTTTTTTTTTTTTGGATGGGGGAGAATTATCCTTAATCCTTTTCATTCATTCCTCTATCCTCCCACCTCACCCAAATCTGTCTTAAGACAGCTCCTTCTGCCGGGACCGGTTTGGCTCAGTGGATAGAGCATCAGCCTGCGGACTGAAGGATCCCGGGTTCGATTCCGGGCAAGGGCATGTACCTTGGTTGCGGGCACATCCCCAGTAGGGGGTGTGCAAGAGGCAACTGATCGATGATTCTTTCTCATCGATGTTTCTAACTCTCTGTCCCTCTCTCTTCCTCTCTGTGAAAAATCAATAAAAAATAAATTAAAAAAAAAAGACAGCTCCTTCAGACTGGCTCGGCTTGACATTCCTCCTCTGGGTCCTGTCACACTCTGCACACACCTATTACAACATTTATCCCTCATAATTGTTTTATCCCTTGCTAGACTGAAAAACTTCTCTGTAGCTCCTATTACCAAGTACAACAATTTTCAACTGCTGCAAGAATTTTTAAAACATGGAATACCTGACTAGTAGCGGGCACTGACGGATTTACCCTTAGATTGTCAAATAGAAAAATGACAACAGCCAACACAATAGCTGTCTGGTAGGAATGTATCACAATTATACCTATTTTTTTTTTATGAGATTAGTATGTCATATGAAATAAGACAGTCAGAGAAAGACAAATACCATATGATCTCACTATGTGGAATCTAATGAACAAAATAGAAACAGAGGCATGGGTAGATGGAACAGACTGACAGATGGCAGAAGGGAGGAGGATGGGAGGAACTGGATGGAAGAAGGTGAAGAGAGTAGCCAGAGAACATATATGTATAGCCCATGTGGACACAGACAATAGTGTGGTGAAGGCCCGGGGTGGGAGTGAGGTGGAGGGACTGGGTGGAGGTAGGATGGGTGGTGGTGGTGAAAATCTGTAATAATGTCAACAATACATATAATCTATATATCACACACAAAAATCCATTGCACTCTGAATGAATCTTTTATTCTGAATGTGACTTTGATCTTATGATCCTTCTGAAAGAGCCTGGGACAACCTAACCATACCCTGAGAACTGCTGGTATAATATTTGTTTCAAGACTTAAAGCTTGGCTGAAGATACAAAGTGAGTAGTGAATAGAGTATAGGTTAAGAGGTCAGCTTTGAACAGAAGGAAACCTCTTCTGAATCTAGCAAGAGGGAAACAGAGGTTTGAGTGCAGATATATTTGAAGGGAGAGAAAGAATTCCCACACAATGTTATTTTCTCTGTGAAGTGGGAGGTAAGGTCATCTAGGGTTAAGTAAAAGAATTGCCCAAACACTTTGAGAGCCAGCCACCTGGTAATTGTCTACTATCCCTTCAAGTCCACTGCAACCTTTTGACTTTCCCTAATGTCTTTTACTTCAAATTGTCACCTGGTTGTTTTTCTATTAAAACAGTTATCATAAGTTATTATTTACTAAAGGCCCGGTGCATGAAATTCATGCATGGGGCAGGGGCAGGAGGGGTGTGCCTGAGCCTGGCCTGCACCCTCTCACAATCTGGGACCCCTTGGGGAATGTCTGTCTCCCAGTGTAGGTTCGATACCTTTAATCCGGGACTGTTGGCTCCTAACTGCTGGCCTGCCTGCCTGATTGCACCTAACCAATACTTGCCTGCTTGATCACCCCTAACTCCTCTGCCTGCCTGTCTGATTGGCCCTAACCACTCTGCTTGCCTGCCTGATCACTGCTAACTGCTCACCTGCCTGCCTGATCACTCCTAACCATCTCTGCTTCAGCCCCACCAATGTGGCTTCATCTGTAAGGACTTTTGGAAGGTCTTTTGGCTATCTGATCTAATTAGCATATTTTTATTATTACAGATGTGTCTACCTTATCTCCTATACAATCTCCTCTCTGGACAGAGATCCAATAAAATTCAACATTAGCAGCTACTCACAATATTTGTGTTAAATGAGAGAAAGACTGTTGTTTTTTTTTACATTAAGAAATTCTAAAAGCCTATAGCTTTTGCAGTTGCTCTATACACATTATTTTTTTTTATTTATTCAGAGTTCTACTGTGTGATTGACAAAGCTCATAAAAGTAGAACTGCTTAGTCATCCTAAAAGCTAGAGCTAAAACATGGGAATTGAGTGGGGGGAGGGGGAAACAGTCTATTTTAAAACCAGCTACCCAATAACTGGGTAGCTCTCCAGCACCCAGTTTTCTAGCAAAGGTTATGGCATAGGGATGCCAGAAAAAGGAAGGCTTTCTAACAAGTCCTCCATACACATATGTCTTAAACTTTTAGATCTCAAAATTTAACATTTTTCTTTAAATACACATTCATATATCACCCCTAACACATATTTGGAAGAATATGCACAAAAATGTTGACTGTGGTTATCTCTTGAAAATGAACTTTCTGGTGGTTCTTTCATTTGCTTTACTGCATCACCAATAATGAAAATAAGTGATCTGTGCAAAAAAAAAATTTTTTTTTAAAGTATCACCTCTTTCAAAGTGTTCAAGATTATTTTACTTTCGTGTACTTAAAGTCAATGGAAGTGCAATGGGATATATTGCTTATAAATAATAAATAAATATATCCATGATTATTTCCTCGTACCATTGATTTTTGTGGTAAAGAAACATCATTCACATTTCCAAACAAGACAACTCAGACAAGAATAGAAGGTAAATTGATAATTGAGAAATATACTAAAAGCAGTGTCAGTTTGTGAAACCCAATGCCTTCTCACTCATATGCACCTTCTGCAACAGACAATGGACTGTGCCCAAAACAGGATTAAAAACAATTTTCTCATCAAATGAATTAGTTCAGACTGTGCTTCATTACCTCTCTGATCAGTGGCAGAGAGTGGAGGGAAGATAGATGTTGAGGTTGCAGGGGCCTGGGTTCCAACACAGCTCTCCCACAAACCAGCTGTGACCAGGGCAATAGCTCAATTCACTAGATCCTTCATCTGAAAATCAGAGATGGTAATACCTAAGAGTTGCTATTCGTTTTAAAATCAGCAAATGTGAAGGACCTAATCCTGTCAATAACAGGTGATAAAAAAATGCAGTGATAATTATTTCATGGCAGAAGTTATTCTTATATCACATTTTAAAAAATGTACAGAGCTGTATTTAAGCTCAGTTTTCAGCATGGTGGTGAGTGAGGATCTACCAAGACAGCAGCAATGAGAGGTCTGAGAATATAGCCAAGCTTTTCAGATTGCTGCCAGCCTCGTTTTATCAAGCAAAGCGGCCTGTCAGGTACACTTTGCCTGTCTGACATTGCCTTCCCTGATCCTCACATCCCCTCTCGACTTTCTAATTTCCTGGGAGCTTGGAAGCAGGAGAAAGGAGCAAACTGGAATCTCGTGGAGAAGCAATGCTTCCCACGTCCCGAGCATCGCTGCCGGGTGCTGTCCTCACTTCCTGGTTCTCAGGGGAAGAGATTTCCCAGCCGGGTCCTCGGAACCATCCCCTGGGCGCGGGGAGCGGGGAGCGAGGTCCCGCTCAGCCCCGCACAGCTGGGCGAGGAGGCCCTTCAAGCCGGGGCTCCTCCTCGGGGGCGCCCCACCTTCTGATGCCCAGGCCCCCACCCGAGGTTCACCGCGGAGCAAGCTCTGCCCACGCAGCCTACTTCCTCTCTCACTTTCCTCACTCCGGAGCTAAGGCGATAAGATAACGGTCCCTCCACAGCCCGCGGGCAGCGGCCCGGCGGCCGAGGGGCAGGCCTCCGACCACCGGAGGGGGAAGGAGGCGCCCACAGTCTGAATCCCTTACCTGACGGAGCGGACCGACCCTGCCCCGCGGAGCAGGCGGAGGAGGAGCCAGTGCCCTGGGAAGGGGCGGGGCGGGGCGGGGCGGGGCGGAACGGGCCCAACCCTTTAGGCTCCGCCCCCGGAGGAGGGCGGGGCGAAATGGAGCCGGGGGCGGAGCCTAAAGAGTTGGGCCCGCCCCGCCCCGCCCCGCCCTCCCCTGCCTGTCGGACCCTCTGGGCGGCCGTACAAAGTGAGAAATTTTAGGTCTCGCGCGAGGCGCTACTTTAAGCGGGCGCCTGCCCCTTTAAATATGCCACTATCGGAGCCTGCCCCTTTAAATACGCCACTGTCGGAGGCTAAATATTCTGCCTTCGGGCATGCGCACCGTGTTGCTCTGGCGGATGCCTTCACCTGTGTGGGAGGTAGACTGGAGGGGGGGGGGGGTCCAGCTCCTTGCGCGATCCCGGGCTCGTGTGTGGGGCGATGACGTGATTGGCATTGGGGCCCCTACTCTTGATCCCAGGAGGAGGCGACTTGGGCCAACATCTCGCCGTGGGGCAGGCGGGCAAGTGGGTTGCCCGCGGTGTCTGGGGTGCCTTTGGACGCGCCCGAAGGCCACGGACATGAGCTCCTCGGCTTGGTGACAGCGGGAGGAAGTAGGAATGCGCTCAGCCAGGCTTTGGCGTTTAGTGAAGTAAGAGCACGAGCGGAAAGACTCCCCCTTCCTCTGTTTCTGTCATTTTGCCGGGATCTGCCCTCCACCGCAGCTTCCCTGCTGTGTGTGTGTGTGGGACACACTGTCCTCTCCCTCTGCTCTCCGCACGCTCATCCGCAGATCTGCAGCCGCAGAGGAACACTGCGCACTGATGCTCTCAACGCCACGTGGATCCGCTCTCCTACCAGGCTGCTTGGTTGTCATTCCCTCCTCGAAGCGTTCTCCCCAAGTTGTTCCAGCTTAGAGGGTCCTCTTCCTTTTCCTGGGAAAAGACTATAGTATTTGTCTTTTCAAGGCCAGTCTTACAACTGAGCTCTTGGTTACATTGCGGCCCAGCCCCTCTAACTCTTCATCAGGTGTATCTTGCTCAGTGCCATCAGCCATCTACCTAAAACATCTTTTGGGGGGATTGTGTCATTTTCTGACCCAAACATCTCCAGGGGCCATCCTTCGACCACTCCATGGATCCTAAGACCTGGACAGGGCCTCAAGGGTCTTCCGTAGTTTGTCACTAATCCAACTGTCTTTTTCAGAACTGGACTAGAAAACGTTTTCTCCTACGGCTCTGTACTTGGCTGTTCAGTTTTCCCTAACACATAGCATATTTTGTTTTACGTTGCTTATGATGCTACCTGGCTTCGTTTCTGTTGCTTGGGCAATTCTGAGGACTTAAATGGCCACTTCTTGTATTATGCATTTACTGATTTATCATAGGCAGACTTGATCTTTCTTCCTCTTCAGTGTTACAGTTCTTATTCTGTACTCGTTTCATTCACTCAACAATCACTATCGATTGCTTGCCTACATGCGCTTGACAGTGTTCAAAATATGAGGTAATCAGTGAATAAGGCAGACAAGGTTCTTGCTCTTATGAGTTGTAAGGGATAAAGATAATTAAATCCTGTGAACATTTATTTTGGTTATCTGCAACTTTCCTTTCTGGTAATTAACTGAAGAAACTTTTATTTCTTTTGTAGGCATTGTTATTTAAGAATGGAAGAGGATACAGATTTTAGAATAAGGTTTAGTTCTTTATGTTTCATTACTGATCATGTTGGATTCCATGGCACCATAAAAAGCTCACCAAGTGACTTTGTTGTTATTGAGATTGATGAACGGGGACAGTTAGTTAATAAGGCTATTAATGAACCTACTTACAAGATGAGTAAAGTACTGCCTGAGCCAAATAATTTTGCCAAAAAAACAAAATTAGGTTTTCAAAATTTAGTCTTTGAAGAGGGAAGCAACCAGAAAGTCAATATATTGGTCCAGTGCTCTGATGATGAACAGAATCATCAGTCTGGTCCAGAAAAGGAAGATACTAGTAATGATGGAACTTCCAAAGGTGAAGAAGAAAAAGCTTATGCATTAGGCTCTTTGTTGGATGAAAAAACTAATGAACGATTGAATCAGTTTGCCTGTGATATAAAAGAGAAATGGAATTCTAAAAGTGAGCTAACTGGACCGTCTCCTGAATTCTCACTGGGCAGAATCCTTGACAAAAACCAGAGGGCTATTGTGCATAGTGCTATTCGGCAAAAGTTTCCTTTTTTAATAACTGTAGGAAAAAACAGTGAAATTGTCGTAAAGCCAAATCTTGAGTATAAAGAACTCTGTCACTTGGTATCTGAAGAAGAAGCATCTGACTTCTTTAAATACTTGGATGCAAAAAAAGAAAATTCCAAATTTACCTTTAAACCTGATACAAACAAAGACCACAGAAAAGCTGTTCACCATTTTGTCAACAAAAAGTTTGGAAATCTTGTGGAAACCAAATCTTTTCCTGAAGCTAATTACAATGCTGGTAATCCAAATACAGTGATAACGGTAAGATTTCGTGAAAAAGCACACAAGCACAGGAAAAGGTCTGTTGAATGCCAGGAAAGAAAAGTTATATACACAGGTAATTTAATAAATTATTATCTTTTTATTTGATAAGTTTAATTAAAATTATGACTGTAAAAAAAAAAAAAAAAAAAAACAGTGAAAACTGAGTAATTCACATGAATTGAATGGACTTGTCCAGAGAGATATTGAAAAAAATATATGGCCTGTTTTTAATGGGCAATAGAGACTTTCAAATTACACTAATTGTAGAAATTAACCTATTGGTGATAGTGTGGTTAACACAGACATTTATAGTTAACAGTCCCAAATATATAAGGTTGAAGCAGTTATTTTGTATTTAGTTAGTTTTATTGGAGTAAATTCTTTTTAAAATATATTTTTTATTGATTTCAGAGAGGAAAGGAGAGAGAGAGAGAAAGAGAAAGAGAGAGAGAAGGAGAAACATCAATGATGAGAATCATTGACTGGCTGCTTCTTGCATGCCCCCTACTGGGAATTGAGCCCACAACCTGGGTGTGTGCACCTGACTGGAACTGAACCTGGGGCCTCTCAGTCTGAAGCCCCCCCATTAACCCTCTGGTTCTATTTTATTCTTCGGTTTATTTTGTCCATTAGATTCATTGTTTGTTTATTTTTATTTTTAGATTGTTGATATCTATTTATTGCCATTATATTGTTCCTATTTTTAATCTTTTTCTCCTCCACTTAATGAAAAATGATATTTTTCTACTAAAAATTAGTAAGAATTGTATTGTGGTTTTTTTGTTGTTGTTTTTGTTTTTTGAAATATATTTTATTGATATTTTTTAAAGAGAGGAAGGAGAGGAATAGAGAGTTAGAAACATCCATGAGAGAGACATCAATCAGCTGCCTCCTGCACACCCCGCTTGGGGGATGTGCCTGCAACCAAAGTACATGCCCTTGACCAGAATCAAACCTGGGACCCTTCAGCCCCCACTGAGCCAAACCCATTAGGGCAGATTGTATTGTTTTATAGTTCTACAAATCTTTCTAATATCTGACTTAAAAAATGTCAGCTGTAATCTCATTTCTTTTCCCGCAATCTGGTGTAATTTTTTGTTTTGATTGAAGTAAATGAACAAAATTCAGTTCACACAGGCATGTAGTTGAAAAAAGGAGAACATTGTGTACAGATCTGAAAATATTTGATATTTTGATCTTCCTATTGCTTTGACTATTTGCCATATTTTTATTTCTTCTTCAGGCCCCACCGCTGCAGCACTTCTTTCTCAAATTCTTTTCCAAGAATCAATGCTCCCAAAGCAGGGATCATTTTTGTCATATTGGCCTTTCTTCCCAGATTATTTTATTTAAATTCTATAATTAATCATATCATGACAACAGCTGAACTATTTTGAGATTATAATCTCTACATTTTAAATGTGGGGTTTTAATTTTATTTTATTTGAGACAAGTGATAAAAACAGCTAACTTAAAATAAGAGGTTTATATTCAAATCCATTGGTCAAGATATCCTGAAAGTGTAAAAGCAAATTGTGACTTAGCACACAGAATTAACTTGTATGAGTCTCTCCTTTCCTCTACTTCTTTTATTAGTTCTTTAAGAATAACAGAAGTCATAGTACATTTAAGTTATCACTGCTGTAATAGAAAATTTGGAGAATCCAGGAAGCTGTTATGGTAGTACAAAAATTAATGACCTTAGTGATAAAAAAAAGAAAAAGATGAAAGTAGTGGACAGTGTTTGAATATTTTTATATATAAGTATTTAGGTAAAAATATATATAGAATTTTATTGTAAAAAATTAAACTGAAAATATACTACATTGCATTGCAGATTTTTAAAACTTTCACATAAGTGATATAAACTATGGGTATTTTTGTTTTTTAGAGATTATTTACATAGACATATAAAGAACATGTAGCTCTTCCCCATTCTTTTAAATACTACATGATATTCCAAAGTATGATATTACAAGCTTTGTTTAGCTATTTCATATACAGGGTGGGCAAAAGTAGGTTTGCAGTTCTGAGTACATAAAACATGGAGTTTATTATTGCACTAGGGTCCCAGTGCACGAATTCGTGCATCTTGAAAGGAACCGTGGGCCGCGAGGCTGCGGTGGGCACAGGGGGTTGGCCTCGGCCCATCCTCTGCATCCCTGCCCAGCCCCTCCTGATGTGGTCCCGAATCCCCTGTCTGCCAGCAGCCCTGTTCCCGCCACAGCTGCTACTCCCACACGCTGATGGTGCTGGCCCTGCTCGGATCCCCTGACTGTGCAGAACAATTGGGGCTGGTGCCAGCAGCAAGTGCAAATGGCAGCTGCTGCCCTGATTGCCCCTTAGGAGCAGGGGGGAGGTGGAGAAGCCCTCGGGTGATTGGGACCAGCAGCCACCACTTGTACCCTCTGACAGAGCTGGGCGATTGGGACTGGCGTTGGTCACTGGTAGCAGGTGTGAGTGGCCACTCTGGCACCGGCAGTGGTTGCAAGTGGGGCTGTAGCCGACAGCACGTGTGAGCACTGGGCAGGACCACGTCGCGTGGGAGCAAATAATTTTTAGTAACTATTAAAGGCTTGCTCCGATGACAGCCTTGGTCTGGTGCCCCCATCACCTGCTCCACCATCCTGCTGCTGATGATGCCTGCTGTGTTTTGCGCGTGCCCCCTGGTGATCAGTGCATGTCATAGTGACTGATTGGTTGTTCTAACATCTGGTCTAGTTGCATATTAGGGTTTTATATATATATAGATTATTACTTATTAATCATTATATTATTTCCCATACAATACTGTAAGCCCACTTTGCCCCCAAAGTGGGCAACTGTAATTTTAAATCAGCAGCTATGGGCCTCTCTGAAGAGTATTCTAAGAAAAATGGACATTAAACATAAACATGACCCAGCAAGTAGAAAGATGTAAAATGTAGGTATGTATCTATCTACCTGTGAACATAGATTGGTTGCGTCCCACATGTGCCCCAACCAGGGAAAGGGATGGAACCTGCTCTTGACAGGGAATCAAATCCATGACCGTTTGGTCTGTGGGCCAGTGCTATAACCCCTGAGAAATACTGCCCTGTGCTGAAATATCTTATAGGTATGTATGGTGAACTGAGGATTGCTGTATTTTGTCACTGTCAATGTTGACAAGGTAGATAGGTCAATGTATTGGGAGCCTTTTTTTGTGGGCTTGGACCTCCTTCTCATCTCCACAATCTCAACTCCCATTTACTATTTGCTAAAAGCATTGTTTTATTTACTGGTTTGCTGGACTGGAACTCCAAGTCTATGGGGTGGATAAACCATAAGGAGATACATTTTTATACATGGTATTAAGTGTCATGATACAGATAATGACAGTTTGTGGAGGCATGCAAGATTAAGCAATCATCTCCTTATAGAGTTTATTTATTGACTCAACAAGTATTTGAATACTTACTATGTGTTAAGCTGAGGATATAATCCTATATAATAAAAGGCTAATATGCAAATCAACTGAACGGTGGAATGACTGGTCATTGTGACACACACTGACCACCAGGGGTCAGACGCTCAATGCAGGAGCTGCCCCCTGGTGGTCAGTGTGATCCCACAGAGGAGCGCTGCTCAGCCACAACTGGCATGGAGGGGGCCTAAGCTGGCAATCGGACATCCCCTGAGGGCTCCCAGATAGCGAGAGGGCACAGGCCAGGCTGGGGAACCACCCTGAGTCACAAATTTCATGCACCAGGCCTCTAGTAGTTTATAAAACACACATGATCCCTGCTTTGGGAGCATTCAGAGTTGGTAACCTGGAAAAAATATGAGGGAGGACTGCTGCTGCTGTTGGATTATGAAGAATGAATAGAATTATGGCAAACAAAGTGGAAGGAACATATATTTTAGAGAGACTCAAATGTGCAAAAGTACAAAGCTGTGGAAGGCTCTAGTCCACCCAAGGATTATGTTAAATTCTCTCAATATTATAAGATATATGAATGGAAGTAGAACATGTGGGGACTGAAAAGGGAGAATGGGTCTAATATGAATTCCAAACTAAGGAATTTGAATTTTTTTTTCTGTAAACCTTTAATGAGCCAATTGGCATTTTAAAAATGACCACTGAAATCAATGACACTGATTCTGTATTTTTATTAAAAAATACTCATTATTTAAATTAATGATTTGATTCATTATATTAATCTGTTAGTGTGCTAAGAATGTACTTGATGTATGGTAGCTGCCTTTTTTGTAATCTCGGATTTTTTTTTTTTTTTCCAGCCTTTACCCTACAAAAAGAAAATATAGAAATGTTTGAAGCAATTGGTTTTTTAGCTGTCATACTTGGTGTGATTCCTTCAGATTTTAGTTATGCAGGCCTTAAAGACAAGAAAGCCATCACCTATCAAGCAATGGTTGTTAGAAAAGTGACTCCAGAGAGGTAATAAGACATTACTTGATAAGAATAACTTTTTTCTTATTGCATCAAATAAGAAAATATAGGATTAAACTCTGAATAATGCTAGGAGCATATTAATCTCATTAATGTTAATTTATTGAGTATAGGCTTACTATCAACACATTCCACATTGATAATATAATTATTTTCTATATAATTTTCTAGTAAATTTGCACTGCAAATATAGATAATTTTACCATAGAAACTTTGAGAAGTGGCTGATTTTAAATGATCAAATTATTTCTAAACCTTCTGTTCTATATTTAAATATGCATTTATATTCAGGACAATGTCTTACAAATCTTTTTCCCCCCAATTGCTATAATACTCTTATACTTTTATTGTTGTGCTTTCTTATATTTAAAATAAATCTAAATAGAAAGTAAAGCATTCAAATTTAGCCTCCTTTGAGCTCAGTTGATTACTAAAAGTATTTTTGGTAATTGTCATGTTCATTGTATATTTAGAAAATAGAAAAAATGCTATATAAAAAAGAAATTAAAAGTCCCTGATAATTCAATTACTCAGAAATAACCACCATAATATTTTTATCTGTTTCCTTCCATGCATTTTTCAGAGACTATCCTACATACACACATTGTACAAAGACTTTTTATATATGTGATAATCATAGTGTATTTGCAATTTATATTTTACTTATAAAATTAAGATTCTTTTAAGAAAATTTATGTCATGAAATATTTCAAAATTATTTCCAGTATTTAGGCTAATTTATTTAACTTTCCTCTAATTATGGATATAGAAATTTGTTTCAATATTTCACTGTAAATAATACTGTGATTAATATTATTGTACTTAAATCTGTGCCTTGTAGCTACTTTTCAAAAAGTTGATCATTGGGCCAAAATTGAACCTAATGTGAGGTAAAATTGATGTATTAATCCTTAGTCATTAGATGTTTTAAGTGTGCACTATTTGCAGGTAAATGCTTCTAACCTCTAACATGAGGGACCAAAAAAAGTATATAATTTTGTTTTTATGATCAAAAGTGCAGTATAGCCAAAACCGGTTTGGCTCAGTGGTAGAGCGTCGGTCTGCGGACTGAAAGGTCCCAGGTTCGATTCCGGTGAAGGGCATGTATCTGGGTTGCAGGCACATCCCCAGTTGGGGGTGTGCAAGAGGCAGCTGGTCGATGTTTCTCTCTCATCGACGTTTCTATCTCTCTATATCTCTCCCTTCCTCTCTGTAAAAAATCAATAAAATATATTTTTTTAAAAATAAATAAATAAAGTGCAGTATAAGTAAGAGAGAAGGACTTATATTGCACTTTTGATCATAAAAACAAAATTATATACTTTTTTTGGTCCCTCATATTAGAGGTTAGAAGCATTTACCTGCAAATGGGGAAGAATAGAAAGTTTGAGTTCAGAGCATAATTCTGGGGGAATCCTCTGGTGCTAGTGGTTTTCTTAGTAATGTTGGAGAAGAGAGACTGAGGAAAGGAACAAAATTTAAGGATAGGAAGAACAAAAGAACAGTTAAGAAATTATATCACTTGAACTAAAAAGTCAAAAAGTCTACATAGATTGAGTTGATATCATTAGGAATATATGTCACAGTTTTTACAATAACTGATTAACATAATCCTATGATAGTGGGGTTTTAGTACACATTTGTTGAATTAACATTAACTTTGGAAGATGGAAAAATTTTTGTGTTAGTGTTGTGATATAAGTGGTTACCTGGCAACTATCATTTAAAACTTATAATATTTTTTAAATGTAAGATTTAATTGAGTCCATATGATTTATCATTTATAGGTTGAAAGATATTGAAAAAGAAATTAAAAAGAAAAGAATGAATGTGTTTAATATTCGGTCTGTAGATGATTCCCTTAGACTTGGTCAGCTCAAAGGAAATCACTTTGATATTGTCATCAGAAATTTAAAAAATCAAATAAATGATTCTGCAAACCTGAGAGAGAGAATTTTGGAGGCAATAGAAAATGTTAAGGTAAGAAAACTTAATTTTAAGAGTACTATAGGAAAATTTTGACAGTTCCTCTATTTACATTGAAGTAAGAAGATAAACTTTTTTCTTTTTTACCTTTTCTTTTTATTTATGTGTATAGGTTTTTTTTTTTTATTGATGAGAGAGAGAGAGAGAGAGAGAGAGAGAGAGAGAGAGATTTATTGTTCCACTTACTTATGTATACATTGATTGCTTCTTGTATGTGCCCTGACCGGATAGCGAATGCACAACCTTTGCATATTGCGACGATGCACTGACCAACTGAGCTACCTGGGCAGGGCCTGTATAATTATTTTTTAAAATAATATTTAGGGCTATTTGGCTTATTTTAAAATTTTCTTCTTAGTACGTTTTTGTATTAAACAACAACAACAACTTTAATATAATTTAGAAAAAATTAAAATGTGTAAAGTTTCCCAGAGATGGGGGAAAAATTAAAGCTATCTGTATAAGAAGAATGTTTTTCAGCATCTGCCATATAGGATAATATTTTAGGGAAAGGGATTAATATTTTTGGAAACTTTGTTTAGTAATTCTTTTCAGAAATCTTCGGTGATTTGGAAAATAATCTTTTGGAATTATACATTTTTTTTTTCAATCTAATTTTGAATTTTGTTTCAATGTACCATATACCAAATGACATTATATACATTATATTATGTCTTACAGTAAAAAATTACTTAACATATATTTTAAATGACATTTGCCAGGAATTTAAATATATGTATACAACCATAGCCTTCAATCAGATTATCTGTACTATGGGTCAGCAAATTTTTTTTTATAAAGATCCAGTAATACATATTTTTTTACTTTGTAGTCATATGGTCTCTGTTGCAACTATTCTATTGCTATTGTGTGGAAGCAGCCATAGACAATACATAAATGATTGAACATAGCCATGTTCCAATAAAACTTTATTTACAAAAACAGATGTTGGGACAGATTTTACTTGTTGGTAGTCAGTGGTTTGCCAAGTCCTGATCTAGAACTGTAATTCTCAACCTGCAGAGCTTAAAAAATTCTCAGCAGTAAATCTCCACCCCCTAAACCAATTAAATAAGATCATTTGGGGATGTAGTTTAGGCATTAGTATTTAAAAAAAATAACTTCCTAAATGATTCTACTCTGTAGCTAATATTGAGAAAAACTAATTTAAGTTTTTGGCCATGAAGACCTTTTTGTATAATTTTTTTGCCTCCCGCCCGCCCAGGAAAATAAACAAAAAGTGGTTTTTAATAAATATTATGCCTTATAGTCAGGAAAATATCCTCCAATTAAAGATTTTAAATCCAGCACATTCACCTGTGTATGGGAGTTCTCTTAATTTATATTCTATGTGCAGTTTTGTTACTGGAGGAGCCACCTGAGTCTGAGGAGGCTCTCTCCTTCTCAGCTCTTCTCTCTCTCTCTCTCTAAGTCCTCTCTTCAGACAAGTGACAGAAAGCAGTATTGAACAAACCAAGTGAATTTATTAAGGAAACAAAGCAATTGAATTTATAAAGCATAAAGCACAAATGGGCAACTCAGCTAGTCTGAGTGCCCTGCCTGGTGAGGGTTCAAGAGTTTTATACAGGGTGTTCCCCCCAAAATGTGTACGTACTTTAACAGATGATAGCTCTAGCTCCTATTACATTTTGAAAATCAAAAGTATTTTAATAAATACGATATATATATATATATATATATATATATATATATAGTAATGTATGTATTTTTGAGGTACATCCTGTAGTTTTCCCCTTACAGGTTTCAAGGTTTCCCTGCCAGATATTTGGGCAATAGACTAGATTTCAAGGTCCCTCTTTGCATTGTTGTGGCTTTTCCCAGAATGTATGAGAACATCTGGTGATTTTATCTTGGCAAGTCCCAAGACAGCTGACTTCTTTGTTCAGTGGGTGAAATAAACCCCTCCCCCCCCCCCTCACTTTCCCCCCCTCCAGTCCTAGCAGCTATCTATTCTGCCAAACTGTTTTTTCCTTTTTTTTATTTCTGGAACTACCTAACATTCTTTTCCTACTTGAGTCACTGCTACTAAAATTATATTTCTTACAAAAAGAAGGAGGTGCTATATTGTGATTTATAAGAAATATATATTTGGTCATTCATATGACCAAAATATATTTTTTAGATATATATTTGGTCTTCATCCACAGTTTCTGGCTCACAGCTTCCCAAACCCTTGGAATTTCCTAAGTGTTGAGAGTGATAGAGTTGTCTTTTGTTGGTTAATGAGGTGACTTTTGTAAAGATCCTAAGGATGGAGGCTGGCTTCATATGGAGCCAACTTTGTGATTACAGGGTTGTAACATTTATCTATCTATCTATCTATTTATTTATTTATTTATTTATTTATTTATTTATTTATTTATTTATTTTTACAGAGAGGAAGGGAAAGGGATAGTTAGAAACATCGAGGAGAGAGAAACATCGATCAGCTGCCTCTTGTACATCCCCTACTGGGGATGTGCCTGCAACCAAGGTACATGCCCTTGACCGAAATTGAACCTGGGACCCTTCAATCTGCAGGCAAATGCTCTATCCACTAAGCCAAACCAGTCAGAGCAGGGTTGTAACTTTTAGTACCAACCCCTGAATTGGGAGGGGGTAGAGGCTGACAGTGGAATCAATTGTCAGCAGCCAATGATTTAATTAATCATTCCTCCATAAAAACTCAAAAGAACCTAAAAGAAGCATTCATTCAGAGAGCTTCTGGATTGGTGAGCTCCAGCTGAATGTGCAGGGAGACTGGTCCCCCTGGAGAGGCCACAGGAACTCTGCATCGCTTCCATCTGGCTGTTCCTGGGTCACACAATTCTGAGTTTATAATAAATTGGTGATCTGATCATTAACATTCTTCTCTGAGTCTGCAGGCCTCTCTAGAAAGTTAGTGGAACTGAGGTAGGGTTCTTGGGAACTTCTAATTTAAAACAAGCAGGTCAGAAGTACAGGTATCGGCTGGTGTCTGAAGTCCAAGGAGTATTTGTTATAACCTTCGGTTCACAGCAGGTCATCAGAAACACATGTGCAGCCTGGTTTGTAACTGACCCGGCTTCTGAAGGTGGTGGGGGTGAGACAATCTTGTACCACTGACCACTTAACCTGTAGCATCTGATGCTGTCTCTGAGTAGATAGTGTCAGGATTGAGTTGAATGGTGGGGCACCCAACTGTCAGAGAATTGCTTGTTGGTGTGGGAACTCCCTCTCCACATTGAAATTGAATGCTCAGAACCCCAAAAGAGGGGCCTGAACTCTGATAGCATTTATGGCCTGTCTCATTTGGTACTTATGGATATATAACTGCTCATTATAAAAATCCCCATTTGGAATAATCCTAGCATTAGCCAACTTTCCTTTAGTTCTCATAGTAAGGGAAGGGAATTGAGAAGCCCTGAAAATAAGAAGTCTTTGAAGTTTTATTTTAGAAGTCATGTCTCTGATTGCAATAAACCTTGTTATTTCCAACCCTAAGTAACTAGAAGAGGTAGTTAAACTTCTTCTGGCTATTCTATGACATTATCGTATGTTGTTTTTTGTTTTTTTCAAATTTGAAATAGTTAAAATGTTAACTATGAGATTAAATACAGGGAGTACTTATTTTTATCTGCAATTGATTTTCATGAATAGCCTGAGGTAAGGGTGCCTTTTGTACCATGCCAATAACAAATTGTCTTAGCGTCTTAATTGAACAGTCCTGGAGTTGGTGCTCAATAATAATTGTTGAATGAATAAACATGTACTTATTTCATAAAGTGAATGTGGAAGACTCTTTCAAGAAACCGTCTGGCCTGGTGTTTTTTTTTTATTATTTTTTTATTTTATTGAGTTTTTACAGAGAGGAAGAGAGAGAGATAGAGAGTTAGAAACATCGATGAGAATCATCAATCAGCTGCCTCTTGCATAACCCCTACTGGGGATGTGTCCCTAACCAAGGTACATGCCCTTGACTGGAATCGAACCCGGGTCTTTTCAGTCCTCAGGCCGACACTCTATCCACTGAGCCAAACCGGTTTTGGCTTGGTGTTTTCTTTCTGAGAATACAGGCAGTCTTCGGGTTACGTTGGATTCGATATACATCATTTCTTGGTTACGTCGCCATCTCCCATTTATTTATTAAAAAAAAAAAAAGTTCCATCATTTCCACTAATGTACATATGTGCTTTATGTGTTTTATTATTTATTTACCACAAGTAAAGGTCAGGAATTGTTATCTTTTATTTATTTATTTTTACTGTTTCACTTCATTACTGCTGTGTATGTGCTCCATGTAAGTGACATAGGTGCTTATATAGGTCGGTTCTGACTTATGGTGAAAAATCACATTATGTCACTCCATAGGAACAGATCTCTGATGTAACCTGAGGACCTACTGAATATTTAATCACTGACCAATGCCTTTAAATGGTTGCAGGAATAAATTACAATTTTCTATTCTTGGTGAAGTGACACCATGTCATTGTCTTGGCTCAGGCTGTCAGAAACTGAGATGACTGAAAGGTGAACTGGGTTTGAAAATAAATCTGTTTCTTATTCCAAACATGTCCAGACAGCAGAGTCTCAAATTCAGACAGAGCTCAGGGCAAAGATCAGATATAATGCTAGGTAACTAATTCGTCCCAGTTTTCCCAGAACTTGCCCCATTTTAACACCAAAAGTCCCACATCCCAGGAAACCCCTCAATAATGTTACTGAAAAGCTAACATTTTAAAAGCTTTTTTACTCAGTTTATTTTCTAACTTTTAATCTTTTATTCTTCTCCTTTTTATTCTTTAACTGTATAGCATTTCTCAGACCATTTGGTCCCCATTTGTATATTGCTGATTATAGGATTCTTTATTAAAATAAATATGAAGAGATAGATTTGATTACATAATCTGATGCAATAATTGTATTTATTTGTCTTAGTTCATTACTATAACAAAGAACCCTAAACTGGGTGATTTTTAAACAACAGAACATTATTTCTCATAGTTCTGGAGGCTGGGAGCATGAAGTTACAGTGCCAATATGGTTTTCTCATTGTTTTCTCATAACGCAGAAGGAAGAATGAGCTAGCTTTCTGGACTTTCCTTATAATGGCACTAATCCTGTTCATGAGGGCTCAATCTTCATGACCTAATTATCTCCCCAAGCCCCACCTCCACATTCCATCACATTGGGGGGTAGGATTTCAACATATGACTTTGGGGCAGGGGTCACAAGCATGCAGTCCCTTCGAACCCTACCAATATACGTTTAATCAATTGATTTCTTTCTATTCATAGCATAAAGGGTTTGTGAATTATTATGGACCACAGAGATTTGGGATGGGAAGGAAAGTTCACACAGATCAAATTGGATTGGCTTTGCTGAAGAGTGAAATGGTATGTATTCTTAAAAATATGATCTTTTCTCTTTCTGCAGTTGCACTTACTCATAAGCCGGCTTCTTGCTTTCTTAACCCAGCATATATACATACATATACACACACACACACACACACACACACACACACACACACACACATATATATATATATATATATATATATATATATATATAATATTCTATATCACTGAATATATGTTGAGCAGCTACTTTATTCTTGGCACATACTATAAGAAAGCCAACTGTATGCCATGTGCGATATTGTTTGAGACTTAAAGAATTGACCAACACTCATCAAATTCTGAGAACTGAATAAGAGATTTAGAGTAAAGTAATACCCTATAATTTGAGAAATCTGGTATCAAATTATATAAAAGATAGAAATTCACCCAAAGCTAGAGACTAAAAAGGGAACAACAGATTTGAAAAATCACCTGGTTAATTTCAAATGAAGTTATAAATGAATGTCACATATAAGAGGCAACATTTGCCCAATTATTAAAATTATATATACATTTAAAAGTGTATATTTTGTATATAATTATATATTATACACATACACATAGTTTTGCACTGAATGAAGTGCATATAATATGAAAAACCTATAAGTCTATAAAAATTATATATTTGCACAAATGCAAGATTATTCATGTGATAGTGCCATACTCATTTGTGTTATAGTATGTTTTCTTGAGTGGAAGAAATGGCACTAGTAATAGTAACAGCACTGTGAGAAGCATTGTGCGAGTGAATATTGTCTTGTATGTGGAAATATGGTTGACAGTTAATGATGCAGACCACATCTGCAAATTTGTAGTCAGTATGCTACTCAAAGACACATGCTTAGAAATAAATCACAGTTCTAGAGAGAGTGATAAAATATAGGAATGTGGCCGAGACCGGTTTGGCTCAATGGATAGAGCGTCGGTTTGGGGACTGAAGGGTCCCGGGTTCGATTCCGGTCAAGGGCATGTACCTTGGTTGCAGGCACATCTCCAGTAGGGGGTGTGCAAGAGGCAGCTGATCGATGACTCTCTCTCATCGATGTTTCTAACTCTCTATCTCTCTCCCTTCCTCTCTGTACAAAATCAATAAAATATATTTTTAAAAAAATATAGGAATGTGTAGATGTGTCTTTTTAAAATAACATTTTCATCTATTTAGGTTTTAAAAGAAAATATTAAAGTTGGCAATTTCAAAAAAGAATTGGGCAATTATTTTAAAACCAATGAATTCTGAGACTTGAGAACATGAATGCAATTAGTGGCTTGCCATTCCCTTATGCTATATTCTTCCCTATTTTTGTTGTGTATGTTGGTCAAATTTGAGTTTTATGTCATTACTTCACACTTGTGTTCATGTAATAGAGGTAAAGAATGAAAGAAGAACTGTGGGAGATATGGAAAAGCACTTTTTCTGATTCATAATATTTTAAACCTGTATATAAGCTTGCTTTGTACAGAAGTTTATTTCTAAATGTAACATTGATTATTTTTGTTGCTCTTAATCCTCACCCAAGGATATTTTTTCCATTGATTTTTTTTAGAGAGAGTGGAAGGTAGGAGGGAAGAGGGAAAGAGAGAGACTGATAAAGAGAGAAATATCAGTGTGACAAGAGACACATTGATTGGTTGCCTCCCACAAGCCCCAACTGGGGCCAGGGATTAAGCCTGCAACCAAGGTAGAAGCTTTTGAACAGAATCGAACCTCAGACACTTAGGTCTAAGGGCCATGTTTTAACCACTGAGGAGCAAAACCAGCTAGGACAACACTGATTATTTAATTTTTGGAAGTTTAAAGATAAAATTGTAGCATCAAATATCAAATAAGCATTTGTTAAATGTCTATTCTTTGAAGAGGCATGTTTTTCTTAAAGTAAGTAATTTGTCATTTTTATGTAACATGTGTTTGCTTGCTTGATTTTTAAAGGTGAAGTCTGTAAAATTATTTCTTACACCAGAAGATTTGGATGATCCTGTAAATAAAGCAAAGAAATATTTTCTTCAAACCGGTATTAAAAAGTTTCTTTACCCCATACATAGCCATGCAGATACATTATATAAATCAGAAGAGCATTCATTGCTACATAGATGTGATAAGAAATAGATTGTAATATATTGTATATATTGATCATTTTTATTACATGCCCTAGGTACTTCAATTTTGATCTGATCTTAAGGCCCTTTTGTCTGTTCTAAATCTTGCTTGCAGGGAGATCGGAGGGGAGAGATGGTATATTAGTTTTTCTTGACCTAAATTCTCTGAGGAGATAGGAGTTCCCAATTCCAAACTGATACTGATGGAAGTATATAATTCACTACAACTAGAGGAGATGGAAAAATAAACTAAATAAAAGAACATTTGTTATATCTGATGCTTTGTGCATTGGTTCTGGTCTAGTTGCCATTCAGCCCTGACTGCAGATTTTGAAAACTCTAGCTCAATAGGATGATATATATGCAGAATGCTTAATAGGAAACACTAAAGAAAACTAGTTATGAGTGAGTCAATTTGCATGAGTGTAACTCTCACCTTTAGTACTTCCCAACTGTATATGGGCTTGTGCAATGAGTTAGCCTCATTGTTTTGTTTTTTTCACCTGAAATTGAAACTAATAATGGTACTTAAAAGGCTATTATGAGATTTAAATGAAATAACAGAGCTAATGCTCTTAAAATAGTGCCTAGCACATACTAAATACTGAACAAATCTTACTTGTATTTTAGTAATAATAACAGTGACCATACCATTTTAGATTCATTCAAATATGTGATCTACATATATGTGCATACTAAATTTCACTAACATTGAAATAAATGATACTATTATAGTTTTTAAAAAATCTACTTTATTTTTAAGTATATACATATTATAAAAATATATAATTATTCATAGGAGAGAAATATTTTTATGTCACAACACAATCTATAAATAATATGGGCATTTCAAATTGTTATGAGTAATCTAAGTGATACTAAAAAAAATTCAAAGTGAGTTATTTGTTTCTATTGTAGAGTCCCAAGAAGATAATTTCCTTATGGCAATTTCAATGATATTTAAACTTTAATGTTCATTAGAAACCCGATACAGTTATTAAAACTCTGACTCCAAGGCCCTGCTGGAATCAGCATCTTTACAGTAGAGTCCCTAATTTTAAAACACATCCCACCAGCAAGACCTAATATTATGCTTGAGGAATCCAGACATCACCCTTTCTTATTCAAAAAATTTTCTGTAAATGTCCATTATAGCTCTTTTTAAAATCCTAGGCTCAGAGGTTTATTTAATGCTCTTTTATGAAGTTCTCTTAATAACTGTAAATTAGTTTATCTTCATTCTGAAGTAGGAATTACTACTGTGCTTTTTGTTATTTTTTAATATGTTTTTGTTGATTTTTAGAGAGAGAAAATGAGAGGGATAGATAGAAGCATCAATGAGAGAAAAAAATCTTCCATCTGCTCCCTCCTGCATGCCTCCTATTAGGATCAAGCCCACACCTGGGCATGTGCTCTGACTGGGAATCCAACCCTGTGGCCTCTCGGTTCATGGGTTGACACTCAACCACTGAGCTAAACTGGCTGGGCTGTTTTTTGTTGTTGTTGTTTGTTTGTTTGTTTTTAAAGCAGGGAAAGTGAATGGCTCATATGATTAATGATCTTTATTTTTAAAAAACACAGTTCTTCAAGTGTAGTTAGATTTATAGTTGGTGCTGAACATCTTCATATTCAAGTATAAAAGACAGCAGCAATTCTCTGACTCTCATTTAGAAAGCATAATAAAGGTCTTCATAATTGGCTTTAAATAAAAGTGATTGACTAACTGATTTTCTCTTTATTGCAGAGGATGCTAAAGGCACACTTTCATTGATGCCAGAATTCAAAGTTCGAGAGAGAGCACTGTTGGAGTCACTGCATCGCTTTGGCATGACCGAGGAGGGTTGTATCCAGGCCTGGTTCTCCTTTCCTCATTCTATGCGCATTTTCTACATTCATGCATATAGCAGCAAAATTTGGAACGAGGCTGTATCTTACAGACTTGCAACCTATGGATCAAGAGTGGTGGAGGGTGATTTGGTCTGTTTGGATGAAGATGGTGATGATGAGCAATTCCCCAATAATAAAGTAAGTGTCATTTCATCAGAATTTCCCAAGAATAGTTACCTTAGCAGGAACACTAATTTTCTGAAGCCCTTATTTTAGAAACAATTTAAACTTAAATATGGATTTTATTTCTTTTTAACTTATATTTGCCCATCTCCTCTTCTACTCTGCTGTCAGCTGAGACTTAATACACATCAATACATTAAAAAATAAAGTAGTCAATGGTGTGAAGTGAAAGGTACAAAGACAGTAAAACTTCCTTTGAAGAACACATTCTTTTAAAAATTACACAAATAAAGCACAAAACAGTTTTCTTAAAAATAAAAACCAAAACACTGCAGATGTAGCTGTTATCCTTGCCATGACTGTTGTGATCTCCTCCCATGCCTTCAGAAAACCAACCTCTGTTTTTTGGCCTGTGGCCTTCTAGATATTTTTCTCTGCTTTCACATAAATATCCACAGAAAAGGAGATTTTTATTCTATTAACACCAAGAAAAGAACAGATAAGGCTTAGAGGCTAAAAGCTTAAAATATGAAAGAAAAAAATATTTTTGTTATAATGGTATATAGGGCATGTAATATGTCTGTGATTCTTTTATATAAGCGCAATCTCACAACTTGTTGCTTTCTTTTTAGCAATATCTTAGAGACATTTATATTCATTTCAATCAAAGGAACCCCACTTCACAATAACATAAGGAAGAGCAGACAGGAATTTATTGGCCCTCACACCTGGAAGCCCATGATTGATCCAGGCCCAGCTGTATTCAGGGTCTTATGCAATGTCCTACCTCAGTGGTCGGCAAACTCATTAGTCAACAGAGCCAAATATCAACAATACAATGATTGAAATTTCTTTTGAGAGCCAATTTTTTTTAAACTTAAACTTCTAATGCCGCTTCTTCAAAATAGACTCATCCAGGCTGTGGTATTTTTGTGGAAGAGCCACACTCAAGGGGCCAAAAAGCCACATGTGACTTATGAGCCGCAGTTTGCCAACCACTGTCCTACCTCATCCCTTATTTTCTTCAGCTGTCAGCTGATTTTCTGTTAGATTCATTCTCAGTCTGGCTTAAACTTTATTCCTTTAATGGCAAGATGGTTATTAGCAACTCTATGCTTATTTCTCACAACTTCTCCAGAAAATGTAGACATTTTCTTCCTCAACAGTTTTAACAAAAGCCAAGAATAGTCTCAGTGGGTCAGAATGGTGTGACTTGGGTCACAATTCCCCAAACCCATAGCTGTGAATTGGAGTATATGATTCGTAAGCCTTTGTTTCTAGGGCTCCTTCCTGGAACTCTCTCATCCTCACTGTGTTTGAGATCTGGGAGGGCAGCTCCCTGGAAAACTCGCTATCAGAAAAGGGGTAGTAAAGGCTGAGCAAGTTTTATTATTTCATTAAGTGGGTGGCTTTTGAATATTTAGATAAGAAAGTAATCACTAGAAGTATAAATTACTAAGAATGGTCATTTAACTGAGACACAGTCTCTGAAGCTGTGTAGAAAGAAATCTAGCATATCTTAAATTTTATTCTAACTCATAGAATAGAAATAGAAATGTCAGTGATCCTCTTCTGATAAATAATGAAAAATTCTAGGTTTTTAACACCTTCTAGATAACCTGTCTATTTAAATATTACCTGGGCAGTACATTATTTAGTAAGTCAGCCATTTTTCATTCAGATTTGCAGAAGTTAAAGGTTACTGTGACAAGATATAGCTACGATCTCTGAAATACATATGTCTTATAGGCTTCTTTGTTCAACATAACATTAGTAAGGACTTTTGTGGTCAGAAATGTATCAGCTTTTCTTTTTGGAGTTGTAGGAGAAAAGATAACATTTTCTCCATTCTATACTGAAGTTTTCTTTTCTCAGCTACAAAAAATTGTTTATAATTTTAAGGCAAATCTTTTATGCTTTACTAGTATTAGTTAGCATTGCGGAAAGAACAGGCAGGACTTAGAGGGTCAAAATTTATTATGAAAAGGAAAAAGGCAGAATAAGATTTTTAAGACATGGTATATAGGACATGTAATATTATATATCTTTAATTTTAAAAAATGGTAGGAAACTAATCTGACTTCCTTTCTAATAGTATTACTAGCCTAACAAGTACATCTTTACTTCAAGGAATTTGGTAGATTCTCTTTTAAATTTTTTATGAGCAAGATAGAGAAATGTGAGTTGCACAATGAATTCATATTTGGGGAGCAGTCATACAGCAAGAACCTGTTTATAGATTGATATTAACTTTAAGAGAGTTCTCTTAAGGCAAAACATGGTTTTTTGTACTTGATCATGTTTGTTTGGTATTTTCATAAATTATTTAAATAACAAAATTGTCGGTATGCTTATGAATTTGTGAAAGACAAAAAGCTAGAAGTGATATAAGAGAGATCATAGCCCCATCTATTTTGGTCAGATCAGATCTGGAGTTTTATAGCCACTTCTGAGTATAACAGTTAAACAGATTATATACCTATAAATAAACAACTCAAGTGAAAAAAAATAAAAGGAGGAACTTTGTTGATAATGGTAGAGAATCAAAGGGAAAGCAAGCAGATTTAGAAGCTATCTGGCCACTATCTTATACCATGAGTGCATTAGGAAGGTGGGAATGCTGTCACTCTTTGTGGAATGATGCTGCTGCCTTTGAACTTGAGCTCTCCTTTGCAAGATAAATTAGTTATCCTGTGATGTCCTGCAGCAGCATTTCTCAAACGTAATATATCACACACCTCCTACATGTAATACCTGTATCTGTTTTGTGAAGCACATTTTGAGAAACACCACATCCCATAGAGTCTGATATTTGTTGGGGACAGAGGAGGGAGAGGTGGTTTGACAGAAGCAAATTTTTGATTCAGCATAATAAAGAACAACTTTGTAATTTGGAAAATGATTGTTGGTGACTGAGGTAATAGTAAAGAAGTGTTAAGCTGCCCGCCAAAATCTGTGTGTGCCAACTTCAATTATCAGTGGTTAAAGCAGGAAGAATCATTCTAATTTTTATGAAGTCTGCTCCTCCAGAAATAAACTGTGAAAAGGTCTTGTTTGGATATATGCATATTCAGCATAGGAGTCAAATTTTGCATAACAAATTAGGGAAACTTGAAGGCATTTGGAACATTTAAGAATCATCCATATTTTTCATCATGTTTTTTAAAAATAGGTTCACCTAGTAACTGAAGAAGAGGAATCGGCTAATGCATATGCAATACATCAGGTAAATTTGCTTAAAAAGTAGTATTACTTAGATCTAAATGTAGACATTGTCTCCAAAAGACAAAAATGTGACCAGTTCCCCTCTCCCACTTTTTTTTTTTTTTTTTTTTTTTTTACCACTTTCCAATTTAGGTATAATATATATATATTTTCACTCTCCTAAGTTTACATTTATATGAGATTTCATAAATGTATTACAGCCATATGACTACCACAAAAATCAAGATAAAGAATAGTTTCATCTCCCCTCAAAATTTCCCTGTGCACTTTGTAGTCAACCCCCATCCCTGGGCAATAACTCATCTACTTTCTATTCTTATGATTTTGCCTTTTAAAAAATGGCATATAAAAGGAATCATATAATATAATAGAGGCCCAGTGCCCGAATTTGTGCACAAAGGATTCCCTTGGCTGATTGGGGTTGTCTCACCCAGTCCTAATTGGGACTGATTGGGGCTGGCCAGCCATGGGAGGTTGACTGTGGGAGCGCTCTGACCACCAGGGGAAAGCTCCTGCACACTGGCCCCTAGTGGTCAGGATATGTCATAGCTACTGGCCAGTTGTCCAGTCATCTGGTCATCTAGTCGTAATGGTCTCTTAGGCTTTTATATATATAGATGGCCTTTTGTTCTGGCTTCTTTCAGTTAGCATAATGAATTTGAAACATTAATATTGAGTTTTTTTTACCTTATTTCTTTTTTGAGTTTTTTTTTTTTTACCTTATTTCTTTTTTGACTCCCCTGTGGTACTGTTCAAGAAAAATGCCTAGAGGTTGCCGAGACCTGTTTGGCTCAATGGATAGAGCGTCGCTTGGGGACTGAAGGGTCCCGGGTTCGATTCCGGTCAAGGGCATGTACCTTGGTTGCGGGCATATCCCCAGTAGGGGATGTGCAAGAGGCAGCTGATCGATGACTCTCTCTCATCGATGTTTCTAACTCTCTATCTCTCTCCCTTCCTCTCTGTACAAAATCAATAAAATATATTAAAAAAAAGAAAAAGAAAAAGAAAAATGCCTAGAGGTCATCAGTAAAAGAGAAAACCCCACAGAATGCAGTATCTACTCATAAGTGGCTGAGAAAATAAACATTACTTTTGCTGTCTGCTATTTGCTTTCGTGTTTTTAAATCAGTAAGAGGAATGTAAAATTATCAACTAAAATACCAGTTGAGCAGTAGAGGTTATTCTTGTGTTACAGAAAGAATATGCTTTTAAGATTGTATGACTGCACAGAGATTAAGTCTGTTGGTTAACTAAATGTACCTATATTTCTTGTTCCATCTCTTCTACCTTAGCAGTAGTTTGTCTAGTAATATCTGACTTGAATTGGTTATCTTGTTCCTTATGAATCCTTCTTGATTTTAGGTAGCTCTTTTCTTTGTCTGCTAGCATAAAAAATAATCAAAGTAGTATATAGCATTTAATAGTATGTTTTAGGCTGATGGTACGTTTATATTCTGAGACTGTTTTTTATTTTTACAGATCTAGAACCCAGTCATAAAAGTAAATTTAAAATTTGATCAGATATTTTTCTGAAGGCTATTTCATGTATCTTTTTACCCTTATGCAGGTGGTTCTTCCAGTGCTTGGATACAATGTTCAGTACCCAAAGAACAAAGTAGGGCTGTGGTACCAGGAAGTACTTAACAGAGATGGACTACAGACATGTAGGTTTAAAGTACCTACTCTGAAACTGAACGTTCCAGGATGCTATAGAAAGATTTTGAAACAACCTCGTAATCTCTCATACCAACTAATAGAAGAACATGATACTGATGTCAAAGCAGAAGGTTCTCATATTGATGGAGCGACTTTATCTCTTTTGATTTCTTTTGATCTTGACGCTTCATGTTATGCTACTGTTTGTCTGAGGGAAATAATGAAGCATGACTTTTAAAACCAGTATCATTGATATTCCATGCATATGTCATTCTTCAAAGGAAAGGGAGCTAAAATTTATTTGAGCGTCTGCCATGTGCTATGAGTTTTATAATTGTTATCTCCCTTAGTTACACAATATCCCAATAAAGTAGGAATTTGCTACTAACATTCCAGAAGACATATATGCTAGTAAGTGTCAGGGTATGAATTTAAGACTCCAAAACCTGTATTTCTTATCTATTATCTGATATTTCAGTGATCTTTATTGTGTTATAAAAGTTACAATCTTTCTGGACTATGAAGAGCATATATAATACTGCAAGATAACAGTTAAGAAAGAATGCTTTTAGAGTAATGTTTATATCCTTTAGCTTCTTGCTTAGAATATAAATGAGACCAGATTGTAATGAAAGCATGTAGCTGGAGATAAAGATAGATGAAGCATTTTGTTAACTGCTATTGTCATTCTTTCACATTTGATATTATCTATCAGAAAAATACATCGTGGAAATGTAATCCCTTTATTTATGATAGCTACTTCAGTGTAGTGAACCATTTTATGAGATAAATAATCTTCAATTAATATTGAAATAAAATTTTTATACCATTTCTTTATCTTGTCATACATTGACCTCCCCCTTTCCTCCTCCACTGATTATCTAAGCATCGATTTTAGAGTCAGGCAGATCTGGGCTGACTCCATATCTGACACTTACTAGTGACTTTGTGTGTGTTACTGATTTTTTTTTTTTTTTTTTTAAGGAGCACTTAAAGAATCAAGTTAGCACCAATCTCATCAGCAACAAATAATTGGATTATCTCTATCTTTTATGTTGCTAGAGGAAGAAAACATTTGGCCCATTAAAAAATTTAAATATTTGTTAGATTAACTTATTTCACATCATAAATCATTCCTAACCACTTTATTTAATAAATTAAATTTTGGGGGAAATAGGAATATCTGAGCAGTCTCTAATTTCTGGTAGCTTTATATAATAAAATTTCAAAAAGCATTATATATTATATATCAATAATGTGTAACATATATACTTTAAGTCGGTCAAACCATTTTGGAAATATTAGCACAAGAAAACAAAATGCAAAAGAAAGAAAAGAGCTACATACAATGCAAAATTTGCTTATTGCAGTATTTTATATATAATGAAAGAAATTAGAAATAGTTGGAAAGTCAAGCATTAGCTAACAAAAGTAAGTAAAATGAGATCTACCAACTTGATGGCAAAACATGTTAATTACTAAAAATGATGATGATCATTTTAGTTACAAGAAAATATGACCCCTTAAAAGCCGAACATATATTACAGCTGGGGTACATACACTGAATGCAGCTTTTTCCCAGGAGAGACACTTAGCTTAGTAATTCAAAGCATAGATAGTGGACACAAAATCCCCCAGTTTGAACCTTGGCTCAGCCACTTTAACAGCATGCTATAATATCTTGGACAAGATATTTAAGTTTTATGTGCTTAGGTTCAATATCTGTAAAGTGGGGATGGTAATATCCCTATTTCTTAGGTTTATTGTGATGATTTGCTGCATCAGTATATGTAAAGCAGCTTAGAAAAGTGCCTGACACTTGTTATTAAATAAATATAGATTGGAAAGGAACAGGAAACAAAAATGAAAATGAGCCGAAACTGATTTGGCTCAGTGGATAGAGCGTCGGCCTGCGGACTGGAAGGTCCCTGGTTCGATTCCAGTCAAGGGCATGTACCTTGGTTGCGGGCACATCCCCAGTAGGGGGTGTGCAAGAGACAGCTGATCGATGATTCTCTCTCATCAATGTTTCTAGCTCTTTATCCCTCTCTCTTTCTCTCTGTAAAAAAATCAATAAAATATATTTTAAAAATATGAAAATGATATTCTGTTGAGATGATAGGGTGTTTGGATTTTTTTTTAATGCTAAAAAGTTCTTGTTTTGTCATTACATATTTTAATAATAAGTGTAGGACACAAAAAATGATGATTGTACCATGGATTTTAAAAATTGCCTCTATTTTAATGGCAATGATGATATATTAGGTAGTAAAAATTTTAGAGAAAATGTTTTACTTTATTTGATGACAAATTATATAAATACATTAATAAATAATGTAAATATAATCATAAAATTAATTATGTAGATTGTTAAATCTCATTTTTCTTTTAAAACATTGAGTAGCAATTAGAAAATATGAAAGCATAAAATGTGCTGTCATTAAGAGTCTTTTCTTTGCCTGTAGATGGCACTATAATTTTAGATATAGTTATTATTTTGGCCATGTGTAAAGAAAGGGTCACTAAACTTGTTTCAAGCCATCATAAAATGTATTCAGATACTGTACACATGAATAATTATTTTGTATACCAATAACATTTGCCACATACACTTTTTTTTTTTCAATTTAAGACTTTTAAGATATTTTGGACCAAATGATGACCAGGTTTTTAATGACCAGTTTTTCAGGGGCATTTTAGGCTTTCAAAAGGATGAATTTTAATTTTCAAAGTTGCATCTGAAACTGAGCCATAGTGCCTCAGAATTACTAAGGTAAAATAAATGGATATATTTTTATTAAGATTAAAACACCTGGATTTTTGTGAGTTTTAATAAGCTGAAAGTCATATGTAACTTTTGATACAAATACATTTTTTTGAGTGTCTGTTGTGCCAAGCATTTCTCTTATTTTAATTCATGTACCCATGAGTTAGATAGGTAGTGTTTTCCTGTTTTTTGCAGATGAGAAAATACTGAGTGGTTTACTGACCTATCAAGGCCAAACAAGCTAGTATGTGGTTGAACTTAATTGTGCTTCCTAAATCAGCACTGTTTTCATCTACCTAACAGTTGCCTTCTGCAAGTAAGTTTTTTTGGTTAATAACTTTCATTCCTACCAACTTGATATTACTTGCCATTTATTATTTGGTATATTGGAGGAGTGAGAAACAAGATTTCTTTTGAGATTCTGAGACCAAAATAAAAATAAAGGAGATTGATTCTTCAGGAAATTCACAAATCATTTTCTAGATTACCTTGGGACTTGTATCATAAACACAGGCAAAATCATTATAGGTAATAGGAAGTTATTTGAAATTTTACCTGGCACAGTATTTGATGTCATTTAAAAAGTACTTTGGAGAGAGTTGCTTTTTTCCCCGATTCTCTTTCAGTTCTTTAACCAATCATTCTGTTTAAGACAAGGAGAAAGCTGATTGTTTCTAGTTAACACATATCATTGCCACTTGCTGATGCACTCTTTGAACAGAGACAGTGCAGGTTTTGGGCTCAGGAATACCGGCAGGCAACAATATCAATAAGAATTTAATAAGATCACTTTGTTTTATTGAATTTATTTTTCTAGTTATTTTTTTTTATTTATGGCAAATGATCCATATAAATTTCCCACTTACATGATGTTTCTTTAAAAAGTAAATTTAATTTTAAAGAAAGAGAATCAATTTAAAGGCATTAAGTGCAGCTATAGCAGCAGCAGAACAAGAATGCTTGAAGTTTGGGGAATGCTGGCATAGCTTTGAGAACCTGAACTCAGAGAGGGACCTCACCACTGCATTCATCTGTGGCTTTACCCACCCATTGGATTTCTCTGTTGTGAATTCAGATTTGAAGTAATATCAGTAATCATTTCTCAGTTTTGCATCAAACAAAATAATGGAAGATATACAAATTCAAGATAATATGAACACATATACTGATGATCACATGCCATGTCTTAAAATTTCACTGCTAAGCCTTTATTTTAGAAAATCTTATGACACACTAAGATTAGGGTCTGGGATCTAGTTAATTCTCAATAAATGGCAGCTAGTGTTTTTATGGATATTATCTCACTGTTCTCTCTGATGAAAAGTTTTACCATTGAATGGTTAATGACTTTCCCTTGAGATCTGCTCTTATTCTGTCTTAACATAAAGTAATTATAATTCAGCACACTTTTAGATTTATTTTATGGTAAGTGGAAATAGCTATTTCTAAACCTGGGAATTCAGCAGTTCATTCAAATTAAGATCTTTTAAGAAAGATCTAGGTCAGTGTTCCTCAGTATTTTCCACCTGGGAACTTACCATTAAAGGACCAAGAAGAAAATGAAGCTCTGTCTCACAATGCAGTTTTCTTGCATTAATATAAGGACAGTGAAAGAGGTTAGAGAAAAATATGGGGAGTAATAAGGAAAATAGGACTTTTCATTGTTTCCTCTATTTACTTCTAAAATGTTTGGGTTTTTAAACAAAAATACATTTGTGTATTAATTTTGCAATTAAAAACCTTGAAGAATACTTAAGGTTCAGAGAGGGTCAGGTGAAGCAATTGATGGATGACGCTTGCATTTTTTTCAGAATGCTTCTGGCTCAGGCCAACCTATTGCCAGAGAGAGATTTGTGCATTGTACACTTCAATAGCACTAATGGTAATTACCATCAATAGTGTAAAGTTTAGTGCCTGTGCTATGGCTTTGCTTAAGATTCAGAAAGATGCTTAGAGATAGCTTGGTATCTCATGGTACTGTTTTAATCATTGTGTGTGTGTGTGTGTGTGTGTGTGTGTGTGTGTGTGTGTTAAGCCCTCTGCTTAATGCATTTTTTTTTAAAAAAAAATTTTCTTTATGGATAAAGGTATTACATATGTATCCTTATCCCCCTATACCTGTCCCCTCCACCCATGCCCTCACTCCCCTGGTGTCTGTGTCCATTGGTTAGGCTTATAAAGTCCTTTGGTTTTATGTATTTTTTTTGTGAATCACAAAGCAATGCCAAATATATGACATAATAATCAACAAAAATTTGAGTGTTCCCAAGTTAAAGACACTCTGTAAGATGTTATGAGGAAAGACAAAAAATATCAGGTAATCTCCTTGCCTTTAGGAATTATAGTGTTATACCCTTTAAGCTATCATTTGATTTGAAATGCTGTCTACATAAAGAAAATACAGACTAAATGGCAAAGACAAAAAGCAAGCAGCTTTCTTCCATTTCACTGTGGCTCACTATATAACCAATAATGTTACTTGACCTCTCAGAACCTTATTCTGAATCCTTAAATGATACTCTTATTAGCATTTCTAAGCATTTGAGATCTCTTAAAGTATGCTTTGAACTATTCAGTCTAAATGCTGCTTTCTAGAAAGTTACTAGTTTAAAGAATGGGAAATGGTGTTAATGGAGTTAATCTTGTGTAATTTCAGTGTGGGTTGTCAGGAATACCTTTAAGTAAAGAAAATGACTCTAATCTTCTTAAGCAATTCGTTTTCTTAGCAACTGTGAGGCAGGAGCTAATTTACTTTGCCTGTGTACATAAACCCTGTCTTATAAAGAAAAAAGTTAGCCCTGGAAAGAAGTCAGGATACCCATGAAATTATTGAAATTTAGACATATTGAAAAATAATGCAAAATATATGACATTACATTTTCTTTTCTGTCAGTCGTTACTTTAATACAGATCAAATGCCAATATAGAAATAAATCTCTGTTACAAGGAGGAAATTTTATCATGGAGTGAAAACAAGAGCTATTTGGTTGTTTTTAAAAGGGAAGAGATCAAAGCTGGTCACTCCTTAACAGAGGTTGTTTGAGCAGCAGGCTGGGGTGGGGAGTGGAGAGGGTTACAGCTCAATTCTTGATGCTTCTATTCCAAGTCACCCTTTTGTGATAAGTCTTACTGGCATTTTCTTAGACTGGTTAAGTCAAGATTCTGAATTTTTTCACTACAACGGGGTTCTAATCTTTGCTGATCATTGTTTCCACCCCCACTGCTGACCATAAAGGACCAGTGTTCTTTTCTAAAATGGGAAGAAGAAGACTCTTTCTATACATAACCTTTGTCATTTCTCTAGGTTGTAATACAATGGATTCATTTTTGCATATGTTTTTTCAAAAAGAATTAATTTAGCTTACATTTTCCCATGAAATTTCTTAAGGGAAATTTATTAATTTTTATGGCACGTAAATTATAACAGTGCACATTTCATATATTTAGGAACCATTAGGAAACTGGGAAGCAATCATTCTGATTCAGAGAACATTCTTCCAAAGCATGAAAAATAAAAACTTTCATTTCATAGTGAAGCATTTGATGATTATGTAGTTTAGGTACATATTCTCTCTCATTTTGATTATTGTGATAATTTTTCAACTGGCTGTCTTCATTCTTCACTTTATCCAGGTTTCCATGTATATAATGTCAGTTACCCTCCTTAAAGTAGAAGTCTGATCGTTATTGTGTTTATGGTATAAACACAATTTCAGTGGTTTCCCCGTGGCTATGGAATAAAAGTCCAAATTTCTAAACATAGCACAGGTAGACCTGCACAGTATGGCTTTATCAGCCGCTTTTTCTGAAACAAACAAACAAACAAACAAACAAAAAACATGCCTTTATTTCAGCTGTTCGCTCTTTCCTAAATACAGCAACTTTCCACATTATACATCTCAACTTCTCATTCCCATTGGCAGAATGTCTGCTTTGTTTAGGTTAAAAGTCTTGTTTGTGAAGTCATGCACCCATAACACTTTGTATATGCCTCTATGATCTCATTGGTCACATCACAATATACTTATTTGATTGAATATCTGGCTCATCTACTATTTAAGGTCATTGTTCTTGATGCCTCAGACATCCATCCAGTGCCTGACATGTAATAAATAGGTTTAAAAATGCTTAATGAGCCCTGGCTGATTTGGCTCAGTGGTTAGAGTGTCAGCCTGTGGACCGAAGGGTCCCAGGTTTGATTCCAGTCAAGGGCACATGCCTGGGTTGAAGGCTCAACCCTCTGTGGGGGGGGGGCATGCAGGAAGCAGCTGACTCTTGAGTCTCTCATCATTGATGTTTCTATCTCTCTCTCCCTCGCCCTTTGCCTCTGAAATCAATAAAAATGTAATTAAAAATAAAAATGCTTAATATCACAATCATTCCTTAGTAAATTATATTGTTACTAGGGGCCTGGTGCATGAAATTGTGCGGGGGGTGAGGGTTCCCCTCAGCCCAGCTTGCACCCTCTCCAATTGGACATCCCTCTTGCAATCTGGGACTGCTGGCTTCTAACTGCTCACCTGTATGCCTGCCTGATTGCTCCTCACTGCCTCTGCCTGCCTACCTGATCATTCCTAACTTTCCACCCCTGCCAGCCTGATCTGCCCCCAACTGCCTCTGCCTGCCTGATCACCCCTAACTGCCCTCTCCTCCTGGCCTGATTGCCCCTAACTACTTCTGCCTGCCTCATTGCCCCTAACTGCCCTTCCCTGCCAGCCTTATCTCACTCCCAACTGCCCTCCCCTTCCAGCCTGATCACCCCTAACTGCCTCTGCCTCGGCCCCACCACCATGGCTTTGTCTGGAAGGAAGTTGGACATCCAGAAGATGGCCAGTCAACCCGGTCTAATTATCATATTACCTCTTTTTTTAATTAGTATAGATAGATTATATAGAATAGGATTGCTTAAATGGGGTGTTGGGGGAGGGAAGCCTTTTTCAGCAGGAGTAGATGCTCTTGGCAGACAAAAATACATAATCCCTGTATCTGGACTGAAAGCCAGTCATATGCACTATAATACCAAACCGGTCATGAAAAAATTGAACCGCTTTTTTACACCTTATACCAAACTGCTGTTGCCCTTAAAATCCCTCCTCAGCCCCCATCTTAGGTTCTGCCTTCACAGTTCACCCAGATTTGATTCTGATTGGTTGGTTTCTATGCCAATCAGTACCAAAAGCTCTGCCTCCTAGGCAGCCATTGGCTCCTGGCACTTCACCACAAAACCATTTGGTTTTGATTGGTCAGTTTCTATGCCAATGAGCAACTCTAGGCCTATCTCTGGGCCTGATCAAAGAGGCGGGGCTGATCAGCAGCTCGAGAGGAGGCCGGGGGATCAGACCCTGCCTCTCTCTCTGCAGGCCTCTCTCTGGGCCTGATCCGCAGCCTCCTCCTCAGTCGTGGAGCCTTGGTTGTTATGGATCCTTTATATTTATAGATAAAAATGAAAAGCTTAAAAAAAAGCTTACCAGCAGCAAGAGAATGATTATTCTCAAGAAATGATGAGAGTGATTGCTTAATCTTCAGAGCAATGATAGAATATAGTAAAATATCTAATAAAATTCCCAAACATGTAGTGACTCACTAATGGAAATTAAACAAACAAAAAAACAAAACACTTCAGGCAGCAGGTATAGGATCCTAATCAGCCTAAAGTGGAGGAATGAATGATGAACAGGAAAAGCTTCAAGTATGTGTTTAAATATAAACAAACTGACTCATTTGTTTCTTAATCCCTTCATCTTTATCAACAGCCCTCCCTTGAACAACCAACAGTCTATTCTCTGTATATATGAGTCTGTTTGTATTTTGTTTTTTCATTTGTTTTTTAGTTTCCACATATAAGTGAAATTTGTGTCTCTCTGACTTATTCCACATAGATAATATCCTCTAGGTCCACCCATGCTGTTGCAAATGGTAGTATTAGATTATCTTTTATGACCGAGTAATATTTCATTGTATACATGTGCCACAATATTTTTATCTACTCTCTTATTGATAGGCACTTGGGTTACTTTCATATCTAGACTATTATAAATAATGCTGCAATGAACATAGGGATGCATATATCCTTTTGAATTAGTGTTTCGCGTTTTAACATTGAAATGTTCTAGAATAGAAAGAGTTGTTAGCTTCAAACATTTGAAGTACTGTAAACTTTGAATGATTATAAAAATGATTTAAGTTTTTTTCTACAAAATTTTATGTTGTTATATAGCATTTACTTTTTTCTGGGCACTGTCACAAACTCTTATTATTCTTTTAATCATAAGTTTTGACCAGGAAGTGTGTAACTATTTCACATGCAAAATCCATTATGCTTAAAGAAAGAATTTCTCATTGAAAATTTGAAACTACTGTATTATAAAACTTTATTTAATATCTTCCCTAGTAGTTTTATTTATTTATTTATTTTACAATTATATAAGGGCAACATTATTTTTTACTAACTCATACCTTCTAAATCCTCTCCAGGCTACTTTAGTGTGATTTCTACATGTGAGGGTAAACCATTGGGGAACACTGTAGCACCAGATAGAAGTGGGGGAAGAGTATGAAGGAAAAAGTCCTCATTATCTTTAATCATTCTGCATTTCAAGGCTATATTAAAAAACAAGTATAAAATATAACTTGTATATACATATTGCTACCTATGTTTATTTCCTTGTGTGCTTCTCCTTTTCTTCTCTCTTTCTTTTTGGTTCATGCCCCCATGCTCTCATTCTGCATTTGACAACTGACTTGATCAGTTCCATAGCCACAAAAAGTCATAAATGGTTGGCTTCATAAGATACTTCTGTGACCTTTGTACTGATGGTTACTTAGTGTTCCCAAAAGGAAACTCACTGGGAGCCAGCCTTCAACTTCAATGCCTACTCTAATTTCACAGTGAAATATATCCCTGTACTTACAACCCCCTCCTAGCTCATCTAGCTCTACTCCAGTACTAGTCTTCATGTCTTAAGGCTGTAAGAAAAGCTGGGAGCTGTGCTATAATTTTCTCTGCTATGTTCAAATGTTTATTTTATTGCAAGTTACTTTCTAGATGACTAATAAAGTATTTTGGTAATCAGTTGAATTTCTCTAGTAATTGCAGTGGAATAGAATTTCTCATAGAAGCTATTGGAAAATATTTCACATGTGTTTAATAAAAAAAAATTAGAGAACTCAACATTTTAAGTACTTGGTTACGGTTTTTATAATTGGTTTAATGTCATTCAAGAGGATAAACTAAATAATAAGCCTTATAAGACATGGTTTAAATAAAGCTTAGGTCTCATGGGTGCGGGTTGGAGGGGTTTAATGGGGAGAAAAAGAGGGACATCTGTAATATTTTCAACAATAAAGATACATTTAAAAAAATAAAAATAAAAACTTAGGTGTCTGCCAAAGCACCTTCAGGTGACTTTTGATAAGAATGTGGTTGTGCAAGTGGGCTTTCCCCCCCCTCCTGGAAATCACACAAAAGCAATAAGGAAAACAATTTTTTTAAACCTACAAACAATATAATTTAACTTACACGTGAGAGCTAGCTACCAAGAGCAGCTGAGACCTGAAAAAAGTTTCATGGTAGGAAGTGAAGAAAAGTGGGAAGAGAGTTCAGTAACAGCAGATCTCAAAAGCTTTGGTGGGGGGGGGGGAGGGTGTTTTTTCTGAAGATGAAGGGTCTGAGAAGTTGGGTTAGCAAGGCTGGTGGCAGAAATTTGCTAAACCTTGTGGCTAAACAAAGCATCACAAACGATGTGCTTTATTTGTGGGAAGCAGAAGAAAGAATCTTTTGAGTTATAAATCATGAAAAGAATATCCTAGTCTCTCCTCACCAAGAACTTTCGCAAATAGCTGGCCCAGAACAGTTCAGCTCATACAAAAATGCAAAAGAATCTGGTAGAGTCACGACGTAGATATCTAAGATAAATGTGAACCATAGCAGCAGCATTTGTCGACAGACTATGTAAAGGTGGCCATAAACAAGGTAAAGCTTGTGACATGCACTTTTATTATAATTGTTGTGGTTACAGAAAACAGTTCTATGAAGGAAGATGACAAAATGGCAATAGAAGAAGAAAGAAAAGAACACAGGAAACATAAGACGGCAGAAGCGGAAGAGGAAACCTGAGAGAGCAGACTTCAGGAAGATGCAGAAGACAATAGCAAAACCTTCAGAGAAACGAAGAGGAGGTTGAAACAAGGACACACAGAAACAATATACAATTAGAAAAACAATAACGGACACGAATATAAGGAGGACTAAATGTAATTCACCCAAATATTTGGAGATGTAAACACATACAATACAGGGAAAATAACAAAATGTTACCGGTTAGGATGTAAAAGGATATAAAAGACCATATTTGTGGTAACAAGAAACTGGGACAAAAATGATACTTCTCTATGGAATGGCAACAGAGTTTTTGGGTGCAAGGAAGGCTTCATGAAATGAATTCTAGGGTGGAATGAGTTCTTCAAAGCTAAGCAGAGAGATTGGTGAACTCAACCTAATCAAAGCTGTGGGGTCGCCTAAGTGCAGATCAAACTCTAGAAAGAATCAGAATCAACAGCCTTTCCTTCCAATTGTCAAATAAGGAAGGAACTTGTACTGTCTGAGAAATAAGCGAAACAACACTGGTCCTTTACACTTAGTCTTGGAACTAACATTTTATAAAAACAAGATATTAAATAAAGCAAGAAACCATGATTCACAACAAAGAGAAAACTTAATGGTGAAATATTGAACTGTTTTTCCTCAGATCAAAAAAGAGGCAATGGCTGAAACCGGGTTGGCTCAGTGGATAGAGCTTCGGTCCCAGGTTCGATTCTGGTCAAGGGCATGTATCGATACCTTGGTTGTGGGCACATCCCCAGTAGGGGGAGTGCAAGAGGCAGCTGATCGATGTTTCTCTCTCATCGAAGTTTCTAACTCTCTATCCCTCTCCCTCTCTGTAAAAAAATCAATAAAATATATATTTTTTTTTGGAAAAAGAAGGAATAGTATCTGCACTCACCACTTCTATTGTATAAGAGGTCCTAGTGCAATAAAGCAAGGAAAATGTATAAGGAAAGTTGGAAAAGAAAAAAATTAAATTTTTATCTTTGGAGGGCAATGTAATGGTACACATAGGTAATACAAAAGAATCTACAAAGAGAAAAGAATAAGCAGAACTAATAAATGATTTTTAGGTAGTTCATAGGTTACATGGTCAATGTACAAAAGTCAGCTTCGTATAATAGCAATGAATAATTGAGCAATAAAATTTTTAATGCATTACTAGTTACAGTAGCCTAAAAGCATAAAATATTTAGGAATATATTTAACAAAAACTTACATGTTCTCTGCATCAATGAGAACAAAACATTTCTGAGAGGAAAGAAACAAACTAAGAAAATGGAGAGCAATATGACAGTCATTGGAAGACTCACTATGTTTAAGATGTCAGTTCATTCCAAATTGGTATGTAAATTTAATTAAATATCAATCAAAACAGCCAGATGTTTGTGTAAGAGATGGTACCAATGATTTGGAAAACTGGCATTTTCTCATAAATTTAAGCATTCCTTAGTGTATGACTCAGTAATCCCAATCCTAAATATTTATCACAGATTAATGAAAATGTGTATATAAAATGTACAAAATGATCTACAAAAATGTTTACAGTAACTTAACAGCCAATAGTTGGAAACTACCCAAATCTCTATAAAAGGAAAATAGATAAAGAAACGGTGTATATTCAATGAAATAAAAATTTTAAGATATATATGACAATATGTATAAATATCAAAAATATTGTATTGCATGAGAAATCAGAAATAAAAGAGAACATGTGCTGTGATTCCATATATGAAGTTCAAAGCAGGCAAAATAAACTATGATAATAAAAATCAGAACAGTGTGTGTGTGTGTGTGTGTGTGTGTGTGTGTGTGTGTGTGTGTGAAAGAGCATGGTGGGGTGGCAACGAAGGAGAGAAGGAAGGGGGGTGGGATCCAAGGGCCCAAAGGAACCTTTTTCTGTGAAGGAAATATTCTCTTTCTTGTTGGGGATGGAGTAAATGGATTTGTAAGTTTGTCAAAACTCCTTAGATTGTGTACATTTACGACCTGTACATTTCACTGTGTGTAGGTTACACTTGAATAAAATATTATAAGATGTGTTTGGCAGCCATGTAGCTCTTTTACTCATATTTCCTCAAGCGTGACCCTGCTGGGAGGCCCATGGTCAGCATACAGCCTGTGCTACAGTCAGTGTTGGAGCTGACATTCTGCTGGCCACTCCAGCCAGTGACCTAGCATGACATGGATGTCAGAGCCTGGCCATGTCTGCCCAGGGAGGCTCTCCAAGGGCAATCTTTGTCCTAGAGCTCCCCTTTAGGACTGGCCACCCTGGTTTTCAGAGATGGTCTGAGGCTCTTCCTATCCAACCGGCCCTCTCTTTTCTTAAGTTTCAGACCAGTCCCATTGTCTGAAAGCTTTCCTGGCCTACTTCTGCTGTCTCTCCTTTGTCTTTCACAGGCATTACCCTCAGTAATTTCTCTCTCTCCCTTTCTCTCTCTCTCTGTTAATCCTCACCTGAGGATATTTTTTCATTGATTTTTAGGGAGAGGGAAAGAGAGAGAAACATCTCAATTGGTTTGCCTCTTGTACAGTCCTAACCAGGACTTGGGCTGGGGAGGAGCCTGCAATCAAGGTACATGCTCTTGACTGGCTTTTGACTGGAATTGATTCTGGGATCCTTTTATTGATTTCTTTACAGAGAGGAAGGGAGAGAGATCTAGAAACATCGACCAGCTGCCTCTTGCCCACCCCCTACTGGGGATGTGCCCGCAACCAACGTACATGCTCTTGACTGAGATCAAACCTGGGACCTTTCAGTCCGCAGACTGATGCTCTACAGCTGAGCCTAACCGGTTTTGGCAGAATCTGGGATTCTTTTAAGCCAACACTCTATTCACTTAGCCAAACCAGCTAGCGCAATAATCTCTTGTATGACCCAAGCTTTCAATCTTAGCTTTTGACTCAAGCTGTCAATGTGAAAAATCAGATACAAATGAGACGAAATATATGTCATATCAATACTTATAAATTGGCTTAATTCCAAAAACGTTTTTTTTTTTCTTCTTAGAAAGAAATTACACTTGATATATGTGTGCTGTTTGCGGCAGGCCCATCTAAAAAAATGTATTAATAGTTGACTATAAAGTTGTGAACAAAGGCAAAGGCAAACAAAAAGCAGGAGTTATGGTAGTAAGGTCAGATTAGGAGGAATTCAAGCTAAAACACATTAAGAAGAGGAAATGGTCATTTTGAACGCATGAAGAGACATTTCAAATACAGGTGACTTTAAAGGCAACCGTAGGATGAAGACAGAGGACATTTCCCCTGGAAACAAATATTTGAACATGTGAATTTCTCTGTAGTTAATTTAATTTAGTAAACCTATGTGGATGAGCCAAAAATATGAATTTATTTAGCATAGTCCTAGATCCAGTTCTCTCTTCAAAAAGTTATTTTCTTTAATAACCAAAATATATGTTCTGTCTAAAAAGCTTTATAACATCTGGTTTAAATAGTTACACATAATAATTTCCAAAGTAATTCAAACCCATTCCCTAGCATTTATCTCAGTTGAAGCTTTATAAATTTATCTCTGTGGTTATTAATATCTCTCTCAACATACAATGAGATTTACGAGGGCAGGAACAGTATGTGTTGGTTGGTGGGTTTACTTGTTTTTATCATTGTATCTTCTACATTGTAAACAGTGTTAGCCATAGTAGGTATTCAAGAATTCTTACGAATAAGTAAATGAAGAATAGCACACAATAATATTGATATAATTCCGTATGAAGGACTGCATCTACATTTATTTCTTCTAGATGGATGTCTTTCTGGAGGTAGAGAGATGCTTTGCTCATTCATTGATTCATCCATTCATTCAACAAATTTTTACAGTGTGGCCAGATTATTATGATCTCTGAACGCATAATAATCTGGCCACTCAGTGTATATACTATATAATAAAAGGCTAATATGCAAATTGTTCCCTTGACCAGGGGTTTGACCAGTAGGTAGGCCAGACAACTGCCCATGTCCCCTCCCCCTGGCCAGGCTGGCTAGACCCCACCCATGCACGAATTCATGCACGGGGCTATATATATATATATATATAAAGTGGCTAGATTATTATGCATTCAGAGATCATAATCCGGGGTCGGCAAACTGTGGGTCTCGAGCCATATGCAGCTCTTTGGCCCCTTGAGTGTGGCTCTTCCACAAAATACCATGGCCTGGGTGAGTCTATTTTGGAGAAGTGGTGTTAGAAGAAGTTTAAGTTTTAAAAAAAATTGACTCTCAAAAGAAATTTCAATTGTTCTACTGTTGATATTTGGCTCTGTTGACTAATGAGTTTGCCGACTACTGATCATAATAATCTGGCCACTCAGTGTACAAGGCAGACACTATACTAAGCATAGAATAACAAGTGATGACAAGAAGAGATATAGTCCTTGCTCTTGAAAAGCTCACAGCCTGGTAGGTAACTGCTTAGGTACTTATCATTTATATCTCTAATATTTAAAGTACAACTAATTATACATTTGTAATAATACTATATCAAAGAGCCCTCTTTTTTTGTATTTGACCTCCACAGCAATCTTGTCTCTGTTTTACAGAAAAAGAAACAGGTATAAGACAGTTATGCTTTGCATAGATTAGTTCATTCATTTAAGAAATATGTATTGAGTGCTTATTGTGTTTCAGGAATTTTTTAAAGAGCAGAATACAACAATGAACAAGACAGAAAAGGACCCTTCTAGGAAGAGGTGGCAAACAATGAACAAGTAAAAAAGATAAATTTTAATAGCGGTGTTACAGAAGAAATACATTGAATGATGCAATAGAAAGTGACTATAGAGAAGGAATTCAGGGAAGGACTCTCTGAGGAGGTGCCAACTGAAACCAAACAGTGAAGCATTAGATAGACCAACCATTTAAAGAATCATTGGAAAACCTTCAAAGGGAGAACCAAGCCCCAGGTAATGCACAGGAAATTAACTTGGCACATTCAAGGGGGACAAAGGAAGGCTGGTGTGACTGAGGCAATGGGTTACATGCTGAGATAAGATTCAGAAAGGTTCCAGTCTGATCTTGTAGGGTCATACAGGCCAGGTATTCTGTTCTTCAGGTATCGAGAAGCCAGTGGAGAATGTATACAATTTACTTAGCATGGGTACACACAGATGAGGATTCCTTGGCATTAAGTAAAAAATAAGTGAATTGTGTTTAAATTTGATTTCAAAGAAAACATTACAAGCAGCTGGGAGTTTCCCTTCGGCCATTGGATCACTCTGGAAACACTAAAGAAGGTGGTCAGTCTTTTTCAGAGATGTGTGTGTGTGTGTGGTGGGGGTGCCTAAAAAGGGTGATAATGCCTAGGAGACACTGAGGGTATGCAGTAGTATATCTTTGGTCTATCCATTACATGTCAGTTAATGCTGTTAGCTTTGTGGGGCATAGCATTTTTATTGGGTTTTGGTTTCTGGCTTATATATTCTATGCTTAGTCACTTTCACCATTGCTGTAACTGAGTTGTTTCAACAGCTTGTGTTGAATGCAAATGCATTTGCAGCTGTTCTTTCTTTCTGGGGTCCTGCCTTTGGGCATCAGGACTGCTTCACCTGAGAACCTTCCATAAAGACTTTCCGTAATAGCCATGATATTTGATTTTTTTTGGGGGGGGAAGGCTGTCAAAACTTTGTTCCCCTTTTCCAATGACGCCCTGATTTGCTCTTTTCAAATTAAATCTTCCTTGTGTGTAGTATTGACATGATTGGAGTCCAAGTGCTTGGTTTGCTCCTGCAAAAGGAACCACATAAGTTGCTTGGCTCTTCTTTCCAAAGGCTTTCTCTTACCTTCCAAGTATTACCAAGAGCGAGGTAGGAGACTTAAATAGGGCTAACCATTTACTCTCCTGGGACACTGACTCTTGAGGGAAGTAATGCAAAGAGAGAAGAAACGGTTGTTCGTATCTCAGCAGTCATGGCCACATAGGTTTCAGAAGACTTTCTTGAGTTGTCTGTTTTCACTTTTCTCAACCTTGATTTTCAGCTTTCCCATAGGACCTGTGAGCTACTTATGGCATTATATTTCATTTTGACTTAAATAAGCCAGGTTTGGTTTTTGTTACTAAAGAATCCTAAATTATACATAAGTCATACTAGGGTCTTCCCTAACTTTCCATCCCAACAAAGAAATCTTCTAGGGAAATAAGTCCTACCAGGAAAATAGATAACTAAGCTGATAATAAATACTAATCATGATTTTAATAGTAGGAGATAGTATTCTTGCCAGATACTGTTTGCATTGTCATAAGAAATGCTTTAATGGAAGAAATGTTTTGGTTTGGCTATAATGTGGTAGAGTCTTACCCAAAGGGACCATCTTGAACAATAGTCCTTACACTTCTAGGACAACAGACATAGTGTTCATAGTTGACACTTTGGGCAGGAGCCAAAAGAACAAAGAAAAAGGATGCAGAGAGATGAAGAGAGCAGGATTTGTTCTAGATCTGTACTCCCTAAAAACACCTTAAAGCTTTTGTAAACTTAATTTTAATGTAAGCACAGCTTCTTCTTCTCTTATACATTTTATATTTGTGTTTTTTCTGAGTGCTTTTAAAACTCCCCCAAAATAAGTAGAGATGATACAATACAGTTTTATACTTTGTAAGATCATGTTGTGATAAGGTTTAATAGTTCTTATGAATAGTATAAAAAAGTCTTTAGATTAAATTTTCCTTTAATTTATTTCAAGGTTAATAAAACAAGAGTTTTCAAAACTGAATAGAACTTTATTAAGCCTTAAAGCATTAAAATCAGGGAGTAATATTTAAAAATAAGGTTATTTCCTAATAGTATTACTTTGTCTAAAGATAAAATACTTGCTTTGACAAGATTAATGTGTTTATTTTGTCTTACATTTTCTTTTATTAATTTTTGGTCTCTGGTTAGTATATCTCATAGTCATTTACTAGTATTTCGAACCACCCCTTAAATAGTAAATAATGAATTGTTATAAGACTTATAGTCTATATGTTGGAATTGAATTATTATTTGCAGCTGTTTTTCTTTGTCTCGAGGAAATGTAAGCAGCATTTTCAATTTCCATGACACCATAATTTTTGGCTTCCTCTAGCATAAATGTACTAAGTAATCTTAATATTTATGCCTTATATGTTTAGCCTCATTAGGTTGCTGTTTGTAAAAAAAATCTCTTCATTTTGATTAGCCAGTTCCAATCATCCTCATAAGCATAAGTCAACTCTTAATTAGTAGGTTTCCTAAAAATATTCCAGGTTAAACCTTCCTGTCCCTAAAAGTCATTTAACACAGAATCATGGGTTCCTTTGTGACAATGGTTTTTGTCTTATTATTCAGCACTCCACTATTTTCCCCTCAACTCAGTTGAAAATTCCCTGAAACCAGGGAATGAGGCAGCATAACCAAGTTTTTAGAATTATGGACTCTTTTGTTGGAATGCCTTGGGTGAATCATTGCTCTAGCACTATTTCCCTATGGGCATGTGACTTAACTTCTCTAAGTAGTTTTCTCTTCTGCTTAAAAATACTCTACAATAAATGTTTGCCCTTTTTTTTTTTTAATATATTTTATTGACTTTTTACAGAGAGGAAGGGAGAGAGATTGAGAGCTAGAAATGTCAATGAGAGAGAAACATCGACCAGCTGCCTCTTGCACACTCCCTACCTGGGATGTACCAGCAACCAATGTACATGCCCTTAACCGGAATCGAACCTGGGACCTTTCAGTCCGCAGACTGACGCTCTACCACTGAGCCAAACCGGTCTCGGCAATGTTTGCTCTTATTAAAAAAATAAATAAATAATGGTATCACTCATATAGCATTTTAGCACAACTTGTTGGATTTAATCCTGATAACATTCTATTAAATATACTAGAGGCCCAGTGCATGAATTCATGCATGGATGGGGTCCCTTGGCTTGGCCTGTGGGGATTAGGCCAAAACCAGCAGTCCAATGCTGCCTGCTGCTCCTGCCTGCCACTGCCACTCATCCCGACCCATTCAGTTCTGATTGGGAGAGGCTTGCGCTGCCGTGCTGCTTGCCAGCCGTGAGCCCTGTGTCTGGTGCCTGTGACGAAGTGGGTGTGTGTGGGGGGGTCAGGACGCGATTGGCCCTCTGGGTGGGCAGAGGATGCATTTGCTGGCCCAGGATCCAGATTTGTCCCACTGACATTCACGCCGGTTGTCAGGAGCCACCTGGTGGCTGCTTTTATATCATTTCTTCCTTGCAGAGCATCTAGGAAGAGGAAGCACTTGAGGTGCCCAAGGCCAACTTCCTAGAGGCCATCAGCACTGTCCATAGATGCCTGGCAGTTCTCCAGATATTGGACTTACAGGACTACTGAGGGAGTGGACCACTGGGACAGGTCAGTCAGCTGAGTGACATTCTGGCTGTGGGAGTGCACTGACCACCAGGCAGCAGCTCCTGTGTTGAGCATCTGCCCCCTGGAGGTCAATGCGCATCATAGTGACTGGTCATTGGGTTGTTCAGCTGCTTAGGCTTTTCTAGATGTAGATGTTATTATCCTCATTTTATAGATGAAGACTTTGTTGTTTAAAAAAACTAAGAGCTTGCAAGCGATAATACTGTAAGAGGTGAGCCAAGTGCCCAGCTGGTGTGGCTCAGTGGTTCAGTGTCAACCCATGATCCAGGAGGTCATGGTTTGATTCCCTGTTAGGGCACATGCCTGGGTCATAAATTCAATCCTCAGTAGGGGGTATGCAGGAGGCATCCTATCAATGATTTTCATCACTGATTTTTCTGTTTTTCTCCCCCTCTCTCTCAAATAAATAATAATAACAACAACAATAATAATAAACATATATATATATATTTAAATCACATACACACAGAAAGAGGTGCAGCCAAGGTTTGAACTTAAGACTGCTCACTCAAACTTTGCATACAGATTGTACTAAATTAGGTGATTGATGAGTTGTGTCTTGATCACAATCTTTCCTACTTAGGCTTTTTTACTTGAAGACAACTAACTGTTCATTTCTTTGAATTTCTCCCCGTTCATTTATCTTCAAACTTCCCCTCTTCTCACCTCAAGAATTTTAAGAACAGGAGAGGGTTAATTATGTATTAGCTACCATTTCTCTGAGTCTAATCAAACTTTGAAATTTCCTGCTTGACTTGCAAAGTCAGTCTCTATTTATTTTGTACTTTCCAACCTCATCTTCTCTTGATCACCTTGCTGTGACTGCATAGCTGAGTCACCCTTTCATGTTCACTGCTCCATCGCTCACTTCCTTTCTTCCCCTCAAGCCATTACATCTGTCCTTCCTTACAAAATATGTTTCTTGTTGGTTGAATCTGTTTTTAATTCAAGTCTTCAATCATCCTTCATTGCTTGGAGTACTTACAGCTTGTCTGAAAGCCCATTTGTAATTTTATCCCTTTACTTTAGATTTCTTCTTTTTCTGTCTCTCTCTTTTTTTTCTTTGAAGAATCTTGTTCTATTAATCTTCTAGCATTATTTCTTTATCTAGTGCTTGTTCAAACTTCACTATTTTTCTATACTCACTATAGCGGAGTTGAAAATTATCTGTTAATAATCACACCTACTAGTATACAGTTAGAGTTCACTCTATAAATACTACATAAATTAAATTTTTTAAAATTTTACCTCTGACTCTTTTTATAAATCCAAAGTAAACAAACAAACAAACAAAAAACAACAACAACAACAACAACAAAACACCACTAGAATGTTGTTTTGTTTAAATGAGCATGGAATTTCAAGAGTAGGTAACATTTGGGTAAGATAAAAATTTATATGAAAACTTAGGTAGACTAAAATCCTACATCAAGATAATTATGTAGATATTTAGTATAAGATCAGTGTCTGTAAAGACCTGAGGTATTGTTTCCCTGTGTTGATGTAGGGAATTTATGATATTGCAAGCCTCTGTATCCTAATTGCTTTTTTTCCTCACAGTAGCATTCATGTGGCTGTTATGATCCAAGATGACTCAACCTCTTGGGTTGAAGGATTTTTCCTGACAGGGTTTGGCTATCAGGCCTAGAGCCTAAAGAGAGTAAAACTCCATATTCTCACATTTGCAAGCAAATGCCTTATTTTAGGTTCCCAATAATAACACAGACTATCCTTGGGAAGTCCCAAGGCTAGTAAGCAATACTTAATTCTGCCAAAATAAGAATGTAGTATCAGCCCTGGCTGGGTGGCTCAGTTGATTGGAACATTGTCCTATACACCAAAAGACTGTGGGTTCAATTCTGGGTCAGGGCACATACCTAGGTTTTGTGTTTTCTTCCCTGGTTATCGATGTTTCTCTCACATTTATCTCTCTACCTTCTTCTTTCTCTAAAAATCAATAAAAATATATCCTTCAGTGAGGATTAAAAAAAATAATGTAGTATCAGAGCTTCCATAAATTGGCCTATCTCTTCACTTTAAGGAATCCTAATTTGTTAACTGTTGTCTTATAATTAATAAAACTCTGTCATGCTCATCAGTTAGCTCAAGAAAGTCTAACATACCTAGAGTTGGGTTTCCTATATCACGAATTACCTTATTGTTTATTTTCTCACTCCTTCTTCCCAGGCAAGGATATCTGAAATTTCAGATCAGTCTATTGCTATGAGACAAATTCTGGCCTCAGGCTGAACTTATAGGAAGCTCAACATCCACAAACTCTTCAGCTCAATAATAAACCCCATTTTTACCCATGCCTATTGCTCAGAGTCATCTAATGGGAGCCTGAAACCTTACTGCTAGCCTCCTTGGCTTGAGTTTCTGAACGCGTACTGCCCAGAATCTCTTATCTTTTATCTCAACTTTCTAGCATGACTTCAAGTCCTCCCAGATGTTATATCTACCTGGTTTGTAATCAGGGTCCAAGGTACTTGCCAACTCTGGCCTGCTTTTGTTAATTTTCTTGACTTGGATTTTTGCTTGGCTAGATCTTCTTTAGTCAGAGCCTTAACATTTACTTTCTTATAACTACATTCCTAGTTCTGCTCTTGTAGCCCTTATCCTTTTTTTTGTTTCAAACTAAGCTCTGGTTAAATACCCTAATTAGTCATTCTACAACATGCACATTATGTTTAAGAAGAAGATTATTGTGCTTTTCAGTGTATTGCCTTTGTAATTTAATCAAATATAGCACCAAGTAGTCAATCAAAAGAATGATGACGCCTCACATGTCATCATACATACTATGAATTAATATATTAAATTACCTACAATTATGGAATGGTAACATAACTATTGAAATTTTCATTCAATAAATCAGAATGGTTTAAATACCCTCACTATACTATTAACTCAGGCTTTAAGCAGATCTTATCAAAGCTGATTTATTTATTTTAAAATAGATTTTTATTGATTTTAGAGAGGAAGGGAAAGGGAGGGAGAGACAGAAATATCAATGATGAGAGAGAATCATTGATTGGTTGCCTCCTGCACACCCCCAACTGGGGATTGAGCCCACAGCCCAGGCATATGCCCTTGACCTGAATTGACTTGGGACCTTCCAGTCTGCAGGCTGATGCTCTACCCACTGAGAAAACCTGGCTAGGGATGATTTATTTTTAGTTATAAGTTTAAAAGAGCAAGTGATAATAATTTCCAGTAAAATCATGAAGCAGTTGCTTCTCTTTAAATATAAAATGAAATGCCCTGGCACAGACTTATTTATATGTATAAAAATAAATTAGCAAAGGAAATTATACACAGAAAGTTGGTTGATAAATGTTCATTGAATAAATGAATGAATGGTTCAACTAACCATACTATTTATTTTTTCATGACATGTTTCTGGACCTCATTATTTTATTTATTCATACACAGTATATATATATATATATATATATATATATATATATATATATATATATATATATATATATATACTCCACCCCCTTCCCCCTCAAAATTATGAGGGAGCTGAATTTTTGGCAAATCAATAACAAATATGATTTGAAAAACTCATGCCTTATTGAAAATCATGTGCAGAGTTTTTATTTCTCAGAACAAATCTGAGGAAGTGATTTCATTGAATATATTTACTGTATTTTTTGTATCTAGGAGTCGTAAATTCAGGTATGCATTTTTCAATATCAGACATGACTATCAATTCATTGCCATTAGGAACCTTGTAAATAGTGTTCGAAATTTTTATCTCTATTGAGACTTTTCCTAGGATATACATGCTAGACAGAGATCTTAGTATTTTGCACTAATGTCCCAGAAAATTAACTGATACAATAATCATGTATCAGATATGGTAATGTTGCCAGTAGCAGAAACCCTAAAATAGCAATGGTATAATTAAGAAATAAATTTATTTACTTCTCAAGTAAAATTCAAAAATGGGCAGTGCAATGCTGTAAGGGAGACCTGTTTCACAAAGTCCCCAAGACCCAGATTCCTCCTGTCTTGTTCTGCCATACATAGATCTCCATTCCCAACATTTATGATGATTATAATTGGCAATTACACCCACATTCTAAAAGACAGGAAAGGAGAAATGAACCCAGAAAGGAGCAAAAGGTGTGGGCCAGTTATTTTTAAAGAAAGGATTTGCTTACATGTTATTAGCTGGAATTCAGTCATATACCATATTGAGCTACAAGACAGACCGAGAAATGTAGTTCATATTGTTGGCATCCCTGAGTCCATATAAAATGTCAGAAGCTCTTCATTGTGGAAGAAAAGAAGAAGGACTGTTGGGAGGCAATGTTTCTCTTCCACTGTATGTGAGTTACTTTAGGTTGACGATGCTCTGAAAACAAAGATTAAAGGATGTAATTATTTTGATTGGTCATTGGAAAATATTTTAGGGTAGTCACTGTAAATTTTTAATATAAAAATTGCAATGTATTTACATAATATGTGCATCTTGTCAACTTTATAATAAAAATTATTTGAAATAAGGCATAGGGAAAAAAATAAATAGTAAAAGTTAAACATTAGTCATCACTTCTAATTATCTATTTACCAAACCAGGTCAAGTATAAAGAACATGAATGGTTTAAAATTGTCTGAAATTAAAATAAAGCTCTTTAGTAAAGTTGCATTTAGGTAATTTTATATTTCCTACATTATTGCTTTGAGGGTAAAAAAAAAGAGAGAGAGAGAGAGAGAGAGAGAGAGAGAGAGAGAGAGAGAGAGAGAGAGAATAGGGCACTTCATCAAAACAAATCATATGAACTAGAATCTTGATGAGCATAATTTATCAGAAGGTTGGACTAACATCAAAGAGAATTAGGAAGAGGTAAACATGTTGCAGGACACAATCTTTACAACACTGAACGAAACAATATTAGATCTTACATTTCTTTGATAGTTGCATATTGTGAATGTATACATTTTAAAATGATGAAGAAATGTCCAGAAACATATCCTTTATAAGATTGAAGTAAATTAATTTAGGAATGGTTTCAACTTTGGTGATCTCTTATTTTGTTATTTGCATCACTTGTTCTGCACAATTTTCTCTTTTTTTGTGCACCTGTATTTACAAGAGATGAAAAATGTGCTACAGTCTCTTCCGTCCCAACCCCTAACCAAAGCACTCTGCTCAATTTATACTTTACTTTGTGAAGAGAAGCTTAGAGGTTGTGTGTGTGTGTGTGTGTGTGTGTGTGTGTGTGTGTGTGTGTGTTTGGGAGAGAAAGAAATAGAGAGAGAGAGAGTGTGTGCTTTCACACTTGAAAAGATTGACTTCTCTAAGTTTACCTTCAAACAGATGTCATTTATTAAATCGTTATTTTTATTCATTAATCTTTAACATCTTTCTCATCTGTCGTACTATGAAAATGTAACCAAAATAAAACTTTAAAGACAGTTTGAGGCATCTGCTGCCCACTCCCTTCCTTTCTTTGCCTCTGGAAGCAGCTGTGTTTTAGAATAAGGGGCGGGGGTGGGGGATGATAATACAAAGAGAGCTTTCTTGGTTTCTTCCTCTGTTATAGCCAGGAATTTATAATGTCGATAATGTGTTTTATAGTACACAAATATTATCTGTTAGACATTTTGTACAGTAAATTGGGCTTCTCCCCAAACTATTCTTTTTTTTTTCTTTTTCTTTTTTTAAATTAGAAGTTTAAATGAGTTAGATGTTATTCGTCTTTCTTTCCTTTGGCTTACAAGGTGATAGGAGGCAGATACCCAGGAGTGCTGAGGAGCTGACAGAGCCAAGAGTGGAGGGAAGTTTCCCAAAATATATAAATCAGTAAAAAGAATATTCAGAGGAGTGAAGACCAGGGTTGTGTTTAGGTTTGTGGGGGCCTGGGGCTTATTTGACAAAGAAGGGAGGGGGGTTCTTTTTTAAGAATCAGCATACAAAAATATAAGCTTAAAACAAATGACCATGTGACCACATTGATAGGTCCCGTCTGGCATCGTGGAGGTGGCCTGTGTGAGAGGCCCTGATGTATATTTAACTTTGTGCTAGGCTTGCCTCTGGTTGCTCCCCAGTGTTGTTACAGATGGACTTTGTGGGGGTTTTGTAGTGATTTGTGTATACTTCACTTGGTCCCCATTTTGACTTAATGGACTTTCTTGGGCTAAGCATTGGATTTGTTACATCACAGAACAGAAGTTGGGTAGTGCCTGCAGAGCCTGTTTGAGTCCACGGGCTGGAACCTAGCCATTGCTCTTTTGTTTTCCTTCTAACAAAGGATCATAAGGTCCTTTTCTGGAAGGAGAATGATTAATGAACTTTCTTATTGTAAAGAATCCTGTTAAATTGCGTCCAGCCATCCTATGTGTATTGATTAGCCAGTGTAAATAAACTATTTCAAACAGAAATCCAAATGTGATAAAATCTAATGACTTACAACTCACATATTATAACCCTTGTGAGCTCCTCATAACCTAGATTACAAAATACAAAATTGAAGAGTGTATGCCTATGTGTGAATTTATATAATAATTTTTATCAGTTTAGCAGGCAAGTATTTTTACTTAAAAAACATAATTTCTTGGCACCTTTATTTAGAGGTTATTAATATATAGTTTAATTATAAAGTAACTAGAGGCCCAGTGCACAAAATTCGTGCACTGGGGGTGGGAGGTTGTCCTTCAGCTCAGTCTGCACCTTCTCCAATCTGGGACACCTCGGGGGATGTCCAACTGCTGGGCCTAAACTGCCAATCAGACATCCCTCTCACAATCTGGGACTCCTGGCTCCCAACTGTTCACCTGACTGCCTGCGTGATTGCTCCTAACCACTTTTTCCTGCCAACCTGATCACTCCCTAACTGCTCCCCTGCCAGCCTGGTCACCCCCAACTTCCCTCCCCTGTATGCCTGGTTGTCCCAACTGCCCTCCCCTGCAAGCCTGGTGCCTCCCAACTGCCCTCCCTCCCCTGCAGGCCCAGTCATTCCTCCTCTGCTGGCCTGGTTGCCCCTAACTACCTTTCTCTGCAGGCCTGGTACCCCCCAACTGCTCCCCCTGCTGGCCATCTTGTGGCAGCCATCTTGTGGCAGCTATCTTGTAACCAAATGGGGGTAGCCATCTTGTGTGAAGGCATGATGGTCAATTTGCATATTACCTTTTTATTATATAGGATAATTTCCTATGAATTTTAGAAACATCTTGTCCACTTATTCAATAGAACCAGCTGTGATTATCCTAGAATTGTACTATAACTATAGACCAATTTGGGGAGTACCACATATTAACAATTTATATCTTCTAATCCATGAACAAAAGATATATTTCTATCTTTTAGGTCTTTAATTTGTCTTAATAATGTTTTATACTTTTCAGCACACAAATTTTACACTTCTTTTATTAAATTTATTTCTAAGTATTTTATTGTTTTTTATATTATTGTAAATGTAATGGTTTCTGTTTTCTTAGTATGTATGTTTTGAATTATTTGATGAGCAGTTTTGATAGGTTTTGTTGATGTATTCATAGTTTCTTACACTAAATTTTAGTTATTATGATTCTGTGAAAAAAAAAAAAAGATGACATCACAACTTCAATAAAGACAATCCATGTGAAAATCTGACTAGATTATTTTGACGTTATTCTCTTGCTACTTGCATGCTGAATTCATACTTTTGAACTCAATGGTTCCCAATATTATCTTTCTTTCTACCTTCACAATTCTTGCCATATCTGCATGCCATCAACACTAATAAAAGAGAAACATGCAAATTGACCAGCCAATCAGAGCAAGTATGCAAATTAACCCAACAAGGATGGTTGCTGCCACAGAGCTGAAGCAAGCAGGAGGCTTGGGTTTCCCCTGGCAATGGAGGAAGCCAAGCTTCCCGCCCTCCTTGGCCTGCCCTGGCCTCCACTCAAGGCTACAAAGTTTCAATTATAGAAGATAGATAAATTCCAGCCGGCCCTGGCCTATGTTTGGGTTGCCAGGGGTGTGGCTGGCCTGCAAACCACCACAGGCTCCTCACCCAGGCTGCCCCATGCCCCAAGGGAACCCCCACCCTGATCCAGCACACCCTTCAGGGCAAACCAGCCAGCTCCCACCCATGCACTAGGCCTCTATCCCATTTAATAAAAGAGTAATATACAAATTGACTATCACTCGAACACACAAGATGGCTGCCCCCATGTGGTCAAAAATGGGTGACCCCATGTGGACACAAGATGTCTGCCACAAGATGGCCAGCAGGGGTGGGCAATTGGGAAAGACCAAGCCTAAAGGGGAGGGCAGTTAGGGGTATGCTGGATCACGGTTGGGGAAGTTGAGGGTGACTGGGCCTTCAGGGAAGGACAGTTCGGGGTGGGGGGACCCAGGCCTATAAGGGAGAGCAGTTGGGGGATCAGGACTGCAGGGAAGGGCAGTTGGGGGGAACCAGACCAGTAGGGGAGGGAAGTTAGGAGCAATCAGGCTGGCAAGGGAACAGTTAGGCATCAATCAGGCTGGCAGGGGAGTGGTTAGGGGGTGATCAGGCTGGCAGGCAGATGAGCCTTTGGGAGTCAGTAGTCCTGGATTGTGCCCAGACTAAAGGTAATGTAATTATTTGCCTTTCAACTATCCTATTTACTTTCATACTGGGATCAGGCCTAATTGGGCAGTTGGACATCCCTCGAGGGGTCCCAGATTGGAGAGGGTGAAGGCTGGGGTGAGGGGCATACCCTCCCATGCACAAATTTCATGCACCGGGTCACTAGTTTAATATATTTAAAAAAAAATATGATCACTTTTCAAACTTTAGTAAATTTATCTGAAAGGAAATTTTATATAAAAGATTTAGGGATTAAATGCATAAATCCCTTCTAATATATTCTTTACTCTATATAAGTTATTATTAAAATGTTTTTCATGTACCACCTAATAGTATTTTTAGATCATCATAAGTTTACTACTCTTTGGGATTCTCTGCTCTAATCAGCCCACAATTTACTGATGAAATTGATATTTTCCTAAAACTTATTTTATGGTAGCTGAGTTATATCTTAGTGACATGAAGCAGTGACTTAAAGCCTTTCTTGAAATACTTAGACAAAAGACAAGATTAATTTCTCCAGTTCTTGATTTTCCTTTTCTTGAGAACATCTAAAGGATATGTATCAAGTTAGTGATATTTTGATGAATAAAATGTGCTCTCATTCAATGGTCCATGTATTACATCATGCTGCTCTCTTAAAATATGAATAATTTTCTTCTACAGGGTAGAGACTGCCTATTTAACTTGCCTCATACAGAATGCAGCATACCATTATGTTCATTTGGGCACTTAATAAATGCAAGTTGATGATATAATGCATTTGTTAATCACCAATCATCCTGAAAAATAATGATGTACCCAGAGCTGATGTGTCTACCCAGACTTTTCTTATTGAGGGTTGAATATTATTGAGAGGCCTCTGCTTAACAAGAAATACAGTAGAAAATTGTTCAGCATTTCAACAAATAAATTTCAAGTTCAGCTTTTTAGAACTAGGTACAATATTTCAAGAAAAATATTTCATCTCTGGAGTTTTAAACAATCTTTCAATAAGAACCAGGCCATAGGACCTTTGGCATGAAAAATTAGTTAAGGCTTAAGAGGTAGGGAAGCAAAGACTCTTGGCTTATCTCCTGACACTAGAGTGTTGAAACATTTAGATCAGTGGTTCTCAACCTTTCTAATGCTGCGACCCTTTAATATAGTTCCTCATGTTGTGGTGACCCCCAACCATAAAATTATTTTTGTTGCTACTTCATAACTGTAATTTTGCTACTGTTAATGAATTGTAATGTAAATATTTGTTTTCCAATGGTCTTAGGCTCTACAGCAGCAGTTCTCAATCTTTCTAATGTTGTGACTCACAGGTTGAGAACCACTAGCAGGGTCGCCTAAGACCATCTGAAAACACAGATATTTACATTATATTACGATTCATAACAGTAGCAAAATTATAGTTATGAAGTAGCAACAAAAATTTTATGGTTGAGGGGGTCACAACAACATGAGGAACTGTATTAAAGGGTCACGGCATTAGAAAGGTTGAGAACTACTGACTTAGAGAAACCAAAATTGACCTCATTCCAACCATCCTATTTACCTTCATGCTACTTCTGTTTCAAATTCCAAGTTCAGCTTTTTGAGACTAAAGACAATTTTGAGGGGAAGGCCCTTTTCTATAATTATTGCCATGGTCTAGCAATGCAAGGACAAAAAAGAGTAGTTGTTTTAACTAGGAACTGCTAGAGAGACTTGACTCATGTAATTTGATTTTGAACATAAATTTCCTAGATGTAGCACGTCAGTAAAAATAACATAAAATTTCCTAGATGTAGCCAAAGAAGGCTAGGTGGGTATTATATAATAAACATAAAACTGTTTATGGAGCTTTATAACCTAATACCGTGTTTCCCCGAAAATAAGACATCCTCTGAAAATAAGACCTAGCGCATGGAAAGATAAGACATCCCCTGAAAATAAGACCTAGCACAACTTTGGGAGAAAAAAATTAATATAAGACACTCTTATTTTCGGGGAAACAGGGTAATATAGGTTGTGAATTAAGTTATAAGCTGGCATCATACTGCTATAGGCCTGAAAGATATACCTGAAATAAAATTTAGCATTTTTTAAAAAATTTACTTTTTAAATTTTGTTAAAGAAATGAGAAGAGCCTTTAGTTTAAGAGTTAATAGTTACTTGTACTTTGTCATGACCTGCATCTTTCCTGCCTATAAAATGTGTGTTCCTGTATTTCTTTTGATTTCTTTGTAACCTTGATGGGAAAGTTGTTTAGTTTGATTAAAAAGATGATAGGGCATCTATCTGACTGTTAATCTAAATAGAAATTCAAAGGTGACAGGAAACTCCTTGATCAGATGCCCAGACTAAAAGTAATGTAATTATTTGTCTTCCTGTTGAAAATGCCCTTCATAACTCAAGAGCTTTGGATACTTGAATGGAGTCTAGGATTAATGAAACAGTTGGTGTTCCAAAATCCTTAGATTAAACATCTGTAAGGCTATATATTTAGTTTTTTTCCCCCCTTTAGGAACTGAGAAGTTTGGTTATGGTATCAAAATGTAAAGTTGGGAGAATGAATTGTTTTGTAAGAGTAAAACTAGATCTACATTTTTTTTCCTTAGAATATATTGATATATATATATATATATATATATATATATATATATATATATGAATACCAAATACATCAAATAAGAAAGACAAAGCAGAGAAATTTGTATCTTTAGGTGATAAAATAATTTGAAGTGATTGGCTAAAAAGCCTCAAGTCCAAGTCTTGGCACTGGGAAGAGTACACATAGAGTACACCCTTGCCAGTACACATAGACTTTTACTTTGATGTGCTCAAGATTATTAGATAAAATTGCTTTCCTTTCCCATCCTGTCTCTCTTTGGTATTGGGTACAATAAATCTGTCCTTCATTTATATTTGTCACCCTCCTTCTCTGTCTTCCTTTCCTTTTTCTTTATTCTTGATTACTTGGGTTTGCAGTCCTCATTAAAGTCATAACTTTCACTTTAGGTTTCTTGTTTACAGATCCAACTAAAACAAGCACTCTCTCACACTCATTTGTTATAAAAATGTGTATATAAATTGGAATTTCTTCTTTTTTTTTAATCCTCACCCAAAGATATATTATTACTAGAGGCCCGCACAAAATTTGTGCAAGAGTAGGCCTTCGCAGCTGCAGCTGCTTTGATCCCTCCCTCGTAGCAGGGGCAGCTGTCTCCATGCTGGGGCTGTAGCCACACCTTCATCCTGGAAGGATGTCCAGTCTAATTAGCATATTATGCTTTTATTATTATAGATTGACTTGAAAGAGAGAAAGTGAGAGAGAGAGAGAAACAGCAATGTGAGGAAGAAACATTGATTGGTTGCCTCCCAAATGCGGCCAGACCAGGGATGAAACCCACAATCTTTTGGTATATAGAATGATGTTCTAACTAACTGAGCCTCCTGCCAGGGCTGGATTTCTAAGTCCTATGTCCAGTGACAATAAAGCTTTAAGTAACAAAAGTTTCTGAATTAAATTATAATTATGATTATATTTTATGAATACAAAAATGATAAAAACATGCACATACACTATATATTTTGATAAATGGATGTATAATATAATAATAATAACTTTTATTGGTGACACATCTCTTAATGAGATGGAAGTAAGGCCATTTTCTCTAATTAATTTATGCATCCAGGGACAATTATTTATACTGGAGTATTTACTTTAAAAAATATATATATATGGTTATTGATTTCACAGTGGAAAGGAGAAAGAGAAAGAAACATCAATGATGAGAGAGGCCGAAACCGGTTTGGCTCAGTGGTAGAGCGTTGGTCTGCGGACTGGAAGGTCCCAGGTTCGATTCCGGTCAGGGGCATATACATTGGTTGCTAGCACATCCCCAGGGGGGAGAGTGCAGGAGGCAGCTGGTCGATGATTCTCTCTCATCGACATTTCTAACTGTCTATCCCTTTCCCTTCCTCTCTGTAAAAAATCAATAAAATATATATTTTTAAAAATAATGAAAGAGAATCTTGTTCAGCTGCTTCCTACATGCCCCCTACTGGGGGTTGAACCTGCAACCCAGGTATATGCCCTGACTCAAAATTGAACTGTGACCTCATGATTCATAGATCGACACTCAACCACTGAGCAACACTGGCCAGGCTATGCTAGATTATTTCCTGAGGCAACACACCATAGTAAGATTCAGGATGGATGACAATCTTGTCATAAGGAAAATGACAATTATGAAAGGGGATATGGCAAAGGAAAACTTGCCTCTTTATCAAACGCACTTTCTCAGAAAGAGTCCTGGGACATTTCAGAATCCTTTTGAAAATAGATTACTTTAAGAATATCTATGAAGATTGGAGTGATGCAGCCGCAAACCAAGGAACGGCGGATTTCATCAGAATAGGTGGGAGGTCTATAACTAGATAAGCATAAAGTCACAGGTCACTTCTTTGTGGCTATAAGCCTAGCCCAAGCCTCGGGTCCTCTAATAGAGGCTAAGGACTTTCTGTGCTAGAGAACCCTTAGTCCAAACTGAGGGCAGTATGGAATGTTAATTCCAAGTTATCCAGAAACAACAAGGAGACCAAGAGTATCCAGATTTTCTTCGAGGTATATATACCCTTCTATTTTATTCTATTTACTTTTTTTTTCATAGCACTTATCTACACTTAACTTCCCATTTGTCCATGATCTCTTTTCTACCACTATAATATAAACTCTATTAGATTTGTTTACTTTTGTATCCTCAACACATAGAATAATATCTGGCACAAAGTAGTTGCTTAATTGTGTGTGAACCGAATTAATTAATTAATTAATTAATTTACTTTATTTTATTTTATTTTACTTATTTGTTTTTTGGATTTGCAAAACAGCTTTATTTGGGAGTTAAGAGAAGGGAGCAAGTGTTTTCCAAATTTACTCTCTCTCTCTTTTTATTTTATATTAATTTATTATCTGTGTACATATTTTAACATTGGCCTCCCCCATGTAAAAAATGAAAATAAAATAAAGAATAGTAAAATTAGCATAAAAATGTCCAGTAATGGTCATTCACTTCCTCTGTTATTGTATTTGGCACGCCTGATTCTCGGACCAGACGGTCTTGCAGCTCCCAGCGTTCCTCTGCACCTCAGTTTTGTAAGGTAGTCCTTAATTTTAAGTAGGCTATATCTTAGTTATTTGTGTCCATTTATTTTTGATTAATTAAAAGTAAAAAAAAAAGGGGGGGGGGCAGTTTGTAATTCAGCTCCTAGGTGGCAGTGTTTCTGGTTTGACCTCCCAGTCTTTTTGGTTGCTCTGGCCTTCTTTTTCTATGGCTCTAGCTGCCAGAGTGCCTGCTGGCTCCAAGACTATCTCTTCTGGCTCTGAACCCCCATTTCCAGGAAGGCAATTTTCCCCTGCAGTCCCCAGGATATGCCCAACTGGGCAGTCCTTCTCTAGTATTCAGTATCAAGGGGGTGAAGGGGATCAGGCGCCAAGGTGTCCAGATATTCCGCCCTTTGCGGGACAGCCCGGATTCTTAACAATCTGTCCCGTGTCCCTTGGCGTTTTAAAAAAAAAGTCCCGCTTCTGGGGAAGATTATGCCAAACCCAGCACTGGGTCTTGAAGGGAAGGATTTTCTCTGCAGTGCAGCCTTCTTTTGGTGCAGCTTGGCGCAGGGGCCGCTTGGGCTCTCCATGGCTACCATCGTGGCGGGAACCGCTCAGGCATGCAGCGGCTGCAGTTGCTGCCGGCGCAGCGGGGACCCAGAACCCTCACGCTATCCCCGCAAACTCTGACCTTTCCGTGGGTGACCGAAGAACTCCCCTGAATCCACGTGTTTGCGCCGATTGGGGCATCACAGCTGCTCGATGGTCTCCTCTGCTGTGGGCACTCCAGGCCTCAGAGAAGATCCTCCTTTCCTGGTAAGATGGCACAGTCTTCCCTCTGAGCCCGTAGCTCCGGGAGAGGTCACTGCTGCTGCAGTGCTGGCTGCTTGGTCAGGAAATCCTGTCCAGTGGACCCTATCTTACCTTCCTTTAGAGTTCCGCTGCCCCTTAGCTGCCAATCAACATTCCCTGAGCGACTCAGACGCTGCTTTTACCTGTTCTGGGACCAGGGTCAGAACATGTCCGTCTGTTCGGTTGCCATCTTCTCCTGAACCAAATTAATTTAAAGAGAATGGTCATTTTCTTTAATGAGATTAGTTCATTTTAGAGAAGTATATAATCTTTAAACATTTTCTATAGTTATTACCTTAATTGAGAAATTTAATTCCAAAGTAGAACTAAGTACTCTAATTCTCTGACAATTTCTCAGAGTAAATCTCCTTTGCATTCTCCTTTTCCTGATATTTGACATTCTCCTTTGCTTATTTCTTTTTAATTTGAAAAATTCATTAAAGGCAGAAATTAATAATTACACCCATCTGATGACCCAGAACTAATAACTATTAACATTTTGTTTTTCTGTTTCTTTTTTAAAATCTTTTCCTTGTGTGTATCCTTTAAAAACATTATGTAAGTAACATCAGCATTTTCCTGTGATCATTATAACAAATTACTACATATTGGGTAACTTGAAACAATAGAAATTTATTTTCTCACAGTTCTGAAGGACCCAAGTCTGAAACCAGTTTCATTGGGCTGAAAGGGAAGGTGTTGGCAGGGCTGTGGTCCCTTTGGATGCTCTAGGGGAGAATCCACACTTGCTTCTTCAAGCTTCTCATGGCTGCTGACATTCTTTGGCTTGTGGCTTCATCACTTCAGTCTTTCATGCCAACATCTTCCAACCTTTCTCTGTTTTATCTTCATATTACCTTCTTCTCTGGGCCTGTGTCGGCCTCTTACCTCTCTATACAGATGTGTGCTGTTGAACGAGTGGATGGAAAACTTTCTCCACATCTTGACCTATACTTCTTTATGTTCTCAAATATTTCAGTATTGTTCAGATTATTGATCCATGACAGGCTGACTGGTTAGCTTGCAAGCAGAGTACCACTTCTCACATATCACAGCTCTTGATCATATATTTATCAGACTTTATTTCCAAGATTTAAATTAGTATAGCTAATGACTGCAGAAAAATGATATATTAGACCTCAAATTTAGATTAGAAAATGAGTTTAGACAGGGCACTGTTTGTAAAAAACTTTATCTACCATACTACCAACAATTTGCTCAAGAAAACTTCATGTTTTTGTACTTTAAAAAGTATGTGTCTTATAAAAATCATCTATAAACTTATTTGGGAAAATAAGTAGAGAAGTAAGTTACATAACTATCATCACTGTGATATAACAATGACTATTAAAATATCTTTAGATAGTTCTGCATCTAATTCATTCTGCCACATTTTCTTGACAGTTTTTATTATCAATACACAATGATAAAGTCATACTTCAGATATCCTGGAGTTTCTTTAATAACATATAGTGTAACTGTAATTTGTGTTTTTTTTCTTTTTCTTTTTGGCCTTAGATGTATTTTTACCCTCGACTTGAAAAGAAGACAAAAAGTTTACTACCTCCAAACAGAGTTTTTATCTGGCTACATTTGCACTGTCCTAATAGCCTGGGAATTCTTGAATAATACATATTCACTCTATTTGGTATCATAATTTATTTTCTTGGTTCAAATATATATATATATATATATATATATATATATATATATATATATATATATATATATATATATATATTGTATACACACACACACACACACACACACACACACACACACACATATATATATATTTAAATCTGTCATCATAGCCGAAATCTTACAGATGTTCTCTACTTTTTTCATTACCCAAGTCAGCTCCCTTTTCTCCCTGAAACATCTGCAAATCTGCAAATTCATTATATGTTTTCAAGAATTGAAGAGATATACTTCTTACTTATTGGGAGAAAAATCACTAGTTTTAGTAGGTCATTAGTTTGTTAATAGAATCCTGAATCATTAATCTAAATTTACAGTTAAAGAACATGACCATTTTCCATAAAATGTGTGATGGTATTCATAGCCCAAAGAGCAGAAATCAATACAGAAGAAATCCTTGGGTCTCAGTTAAAAAAATTTCACTTGAAGTTTTAAAACTAAAAAAAAGTAGAAAAGAAAAACTATAAAAAGAAAATCAAACCAATAACTTTTAATAATGAAGTTATTGGATAAAACATATCATACAAATAAAACTTATATTATTTAAACAATGAGGTCATTTTTATAAAAAGATGTAGGAAACTCATGCATGCACAATTTTCATTAATCCAACTCTACTGTATCTCCTCTTAAAATAGTTGAAATTATGCCCCATAATCAATGTAGTGTTGTCAGTGTATTATTCCATTTATAGCATGTTTTCAGAAAGAGAATGGGTTACAGATGATGATATGAATCCTCATGAAGTATTTTCTTATAAAATGAATTCATGACCCTTCAAGATAAGTGATTTTATTATAGAACAAAATAAATACTGAAGGAAATTCTCTTTCAAAAAGAAACTTTCACCTATTTTAACATTTGAATGGAATAAAATTTTTGTGATAAAACATTTTTTAGCAGCATCAAAATATTTGTAAGAAATCTGTTCTTTGGGTTTTTCTAGGATGTGTGACCTTAAGCTAGCCAGCCATTGTACTTTCTTATTTCCAAAAACATTATTTAGATTAATAATCAGTGAGGAAAAAATTCATGGAACCTTTACAATACAATGTGTAATTGTACTGTAAGTAAGTGCTGCTGGGTAGGTTAATCTGTGACCATTGTCTTAAAAGTTACACATCAAGACTAATCATAGCTACTGTTATGACTACTTAGAGATCTGGTCACTACTTTTGATTTTACCTTTTCTTTTCATGACTTTCCAACTTTACTGTTCAACTCCTCTTTTGTAATAACTTTCCTGGAAATTGGTGGATCTGCTCCACTTCTTCCTTATTTCCTACAACTATGCCAAAAGTTGCTATATTTCGGCTCTTGAACTGTGGGAAAATTCAACCATCTTTCCTTCACACAAGCCAAACTCAGCTTCAATGACAACAGCTTGGCTATAGACCAACGTCTTGCTTTAGTTATTTTTGCCTAGTTATTTATTCTGAAGAGTGAATCACAAGTAGTTTATTAGGAAAATATTATCAATTGTAAAGAGCTAAAACCATAATACATTTTGAAGTGTGGTAGCAAAGAATTTGATTGCTTACTAATTAAAACTACAAACTAATCATTACTGATAAATTAGAGTTAGTTAATGGGATTGTTGGTGTTTGTGATAGGACTATTAGATAACAAAAGCAACATTTTTTTTTTTATTGCTTTTCAGGGTTATATAAAAGCCAATCTGATCCACACAACTTTATGACTTAGATATTTTTATAAACTCCATTTATAATTGACAGGAATAAGACTTGGGGACATCAGTGAGTTGTCCTAGAAAATACACCTAGTGAGTTCCAAGAGGGCCTCAAACTCTGGTGCCTGACTTTTTCTAAGACCGCATGCTACATGAGGAGTTAACAGAGAAGCTATGTTATGGTATTAGAGAAGCAAAGGGAGAGGATAGACAGGTTTCACCTAATCTTCCAGTTTTTCCCCTTTTTATTTGGCCAGAAAATAGCTTTTACTATTCCAAATTATTGCTGAAACGAATTTATTTGGGGGTTGGGAATGAACGATTGTTACAGACTTTTCTAACCATCCTCATTAAAATGGATTAATTAATTACAGTTGCTGCTTCAAGTTATCCATTTTGAAAGAACTGGAGGTTTTTGGTGGTTTGTTTTTTTTTTTTGTTTGTTTGTTTTTGTTTTTTGTTTTTTTTTCAGTTGAGAACTGAGAAAGTAAATTTTAATAGGAAACAGGGATCTGCTTTGAAGGTGGTTGTGGTGCTGTGACCTGGAAGATGGGGAGAGAGGAGTGTGGGAGTTAAAAGGGTGGGAAAGGGAACCCGAGACAAATTTAGCCCATTCTCTTCTGTGCTCAGGGCCAGGCATGAAACCTGGGATGAAGTAAAGCAGGACTAGGGTTCACAAGATGAAACTTAGATTCAGCTTTCTTTCCTGCCTCATCCATCTTGCCCTGGTTCTGCTAAATTTTCAGAAAGACGTTGTCAAAAGATAGAGTTTCATGGTGGAGCACTTCTGCTCCTGTCAGTTGAGAGAACTGTCTGTTGTGGTTAAGATTGACAGGGGTGAGCTGAGGTGGGTGGGGAGGCAGAGGCAGTAGCTGCCTCTTGTGCTTTGTTCTATCATTAATGGGAAACAGACAGTCCAAACACCTCCTGTAAGTGCTAAAATCTACCTTATATCAGACACGATGGGCACGAGGGGGCATCCTTTATGTGGTCTTGAAACTATGAGTGCACCCACCCATCCCAAGAGGGCACCAGCAGTTTTGCTTCATTCTGGGAAGACTTATCTGAGTTGGAATTAGTGAGCTCCTTCTGAGGATCAGGTTACATGGCAATGCACATATTTGCCTTTCACAGTTCCCCTCTTTACAGTGACCCAAAGGGCAGCTGGGCATTTTATATAGGAAGAGAGAGAGTTCTTTATAAGAATGGCCTCATGTTTGGTGAAGACATTTTTCTTACACTGAAATACAGTGAAGGAGGTACAGATTCTCTTTTCAGTTTAATAACCAAATACCCTTTAAAACATGAACATTTATTTAAAAACCCAAGCTAAACCTTTCCACAGAAGTGCCTCCTTGTGCATAGAGTTCTTTCCTACTTAGAAAATTCCCATTCCTTAATCATTTACATTCACTCGATGATGAGTGGACTATATAAGAACTAGAGATAAAGTCAAATTAAAGAATAAAGAATCTAATTTTTGTTAAAAAATGTTTTAAAATATTTTTAGAAAGGTTTGGAGATTTCATATAAATATTCTAAATTTAGGTGTTTGATGGTCTCTGATTTTTGGGATTACCTAATCATTAATCAGGAGAATATAAATTATGAGATGAGTTCAATGACCACCTATGTGAGATTATAATCTGCAGACAAATAACTGAAATTCTTTGCTTGGCTGAATTAATTTTTTTTTATTTTACTATTTTACTATTTTGTAAATTTTGTAAATATATTTTACTATTTTGTAAATTTCCACAGCTTGATTGTAAATACTGCTTTCAGGGAATCTACTAGGAGCCTATGTATTAACTTGACAGCTGGTTATTTTCATACAACATTTGCTTCTTAATCCGAGGACACATTTGTACTTGAAAATGTACTAGGAGGTTATAATGGGGTGACTAACACTTACTCTTCTGATCCAAAATAAGTGTTCAACAAATGCAGAAATTGCTCAGCTTTTTTTCCTTCCAAGGGCAACTTAATTTAAATACTTTTCTGGGCCTTAGAAAACTCATAATTTTCTAGCATCTCAGTAGGACTCTTATGGTCCGTATTTTGTACTCTTTCTCTAATTATTGACTTGTATATTCATGTGGAATTTAATTCAGGCCAAAGTGACTATTAGGGAAAGGCTTTGGGCTATTAGGTGGAGATTACAATTGTGCTTTTACTTTGGGCATATAATGAGCCAACTGTCAAGTGCTTCTAGGAAGACTCTGTCCCAGTCTCTGTGTGTTGGAGCTTTGCCTTGAAGGGTTTGAAAAACGGCAGTATATTTTATTTGCCTTGTCACTTATTTTCCTAAACTCTGAAAACTGTGATTTATCTTGCAAGCATAAAAGATGAACCTAAATTTTCAAAAGGCAGCAAGATAGAAGTTAAACTTCTATATATTTTCTCCTTTGAACATTGTATTTTAAGAATAGTAATACAACTCATTATTATGCATTTAAAATCATTAAGAATGTTTCAATTCAATGGAAGGAAAATTGGAAGCAATTCCAATTAATTCATTTTCAGGCAAATTCATTAAGTTGGAATTTCTGATAACATGCTAGGATAGTATTAACTTTTTAGACTTTTATTTTTAAATCCCTCAAATTTTGGGTTGTATGCCAATTTACAGTAAAATAGTAAGTGATATTAAACCAACTCAAAAAATACAGTTTCTTTAAATCTTCAGTGTAGTAATTATAGACATTCAAGTTATTCTGTTAAATAAAAATATTGCATCTGTTAAAAGTTGAACAGACCATCTATTTAGAAATCTTTTTAACCAGTCCACCTCATATTTATATGCAATACATTTGCATTCCTTTAAATATTTCTAAAGGCTGTTTTTAACTGTACTTCTATAGTTTGAATATCCCTTTGAAGGAAAAATATGAATTAATCAGAGGAGGAAGACTCCAAAGAGGCAGAAACATGGTTAGAAAACCAGAAGGGATTATTGTCAAGGTTGTCAAGGGAGCCAAGTTTCAACAAGCAGTGCATACTAAGTGTTAATGCAGCAGCAAGGCCCAGTAAAATAAAGACTGAGAAGATGGCATTGCATTTGGAAACTTGGAGTTCATGGATGACCTGAGGGAAGTTAAATGGAGATACAGTTGGAAATCAGATTGCTGAGGTTGATGACAAAATGGGATGTGAAAAATTAGAGAGAAAGATCAGGTTAATTTTTCAAGAATGGTTAAGGAGAGCCGTAGGGCGGCAGAGGAAATTACAGGGTTGAGGAATAGTTTTGAGGAAAGAAGGCAAATGAGTTTGTGTTTGTGTATACATAGAGGGTAAAGCACAGGGTCAGGAGAGCAGGTAAAAATCAAGGAGAAGAGAGATGATCAATAAATAGAATTGAATGTGTGAATTCCTTTATTTATTAGTACAAATAGAGTTACACCAGTAAGGCTCCCCCCTTTTTTTTAAAACTTTGTTTAAATTTCAAAATCAGGATAAGGGAAAAAGATTTTCTGAAAGTCACAAAACAGTTTTTGTGTCTGAAGCTTATTGATGATGCATACTGCCCCAAGCTATTGCAAAAATCTACTTTTATAATTCCTTTTCCTTATTAAATTTCATGTAGTTGGGGGAGTGTCTCCTATTTCCTATTTTGGGGAAGAATTAGGGTAATTTTAATATTATTTCTTAAATGTTTAATAAAATTTACCAATAACCCTCTTGTGACTAGATTTTTTTATTTGTGGGAGGATTTTTCATTATTATTTATTTTATTTAATAGATGAAGCTATCTATACTAATAAAAGGGTAATATGAAAATTGGTCAGGATACCCTCACAGTAAAGACCAAGGAGCAGGTTGTGTAGGGTGACCAGACTGGCAGGGGGGTTAGTGAGTGACAACTGAACAACTGAACAGCAGGCTGCATGGGGCAACCAGGCCAGCAGAGGGGGGAAGTGTGGGGCAACCAGACCTTTAGGGGAGGCAGTTGGGGGCAACCAAGACTGCAGGGGGTGGGTGCATTAGGGGCAACCAGGCTGGCAGAAGGAGGCAGTGAGGGGTGATCAGGCTGGCAGGCAGAGGCAGTTAGGGGTGATCAAGTTGGCAGGCAGGTGAGCAGTTAGGAGCCAGTGGTCCCAGATTGTGAGAAGATGTCCAAGGGGTCCCGATTGGAGAGGTGCAGGTTGGGCTGAGAGGACTACCCACCCCCTAACTTCCAGTATATTTATAAATTCAAAGTTTGTTTCTTCTTTGTCAGTGTTGGTAAGTTGTGTTTTTCTAGGAAAGTGTATATTTCACTTAAAGTTTTAAATTAAATTGGCAAAAATATTTGCTAATTTTTCTTAACTTTAAATATTGGTAGGGACTATAAATCATTTGTGATGATATTTGTAATTTATGTTTTTCTATTTTTCCTTGGTCAATATTTTTGGGGATTTATAAGTTTTATTAGTCTTTTCAAAGAATGAACTTTTGGCTTTGTTTTTCTTTTTCTATGGTAGGTTTATTTTATACTTCATTGATTCCTTCTCTTATCTTTTGGTTTTCCTGTCTTCTACTTTCTTTGGATTTAATTTGTTATTCTTTCCCTATTCAGGTCCTTTGCACGTGCCTAAAATATTTATTTATCCTTATATTTTAAAATAGGTAATGTAGAAATTAACCTGTCTATTTTGCTCAGGATTTCTGAGAACTTGTTTGTCACAGCATCTTCTAGTGCCTTCAAGTAAAATCAGCAAAGCCCACTGCTCTTGTAAATACCTCAGGGATGGCCATAATTATTGTGTATCTTGATTCTTTCTCCTTTGCCACCTGGACTTTAATTTCCTCACCTACTGGCTAAGAGCTCCTGAAATGCCTGCAGCTTCAGTGTGCTTTCCTGTTTCCCTGGAGCCAGAAGGTCTGCATCCTCAGGAGATTTTCATTCTGCTGATGTGAGAAAAGGCAACAACGATATAGAAATTATTTCTCTCCTCTATTGTTCCTTCATTCTACCCCCATATGAGCCCAAACAACATAAACTGACTAAAGTCTTCTAAATATATGAGATATGTTAAGAACAATAAATCAGTCCTGATAAAAACAAAATGATATTTCTAAGCACCACAACACTTACTTCAGAGACACTTATTTAGCATTCGTCTTGTGTTAGACCCCATGCACAATAGTTTGTGAGTGAGATTGTTCACAGGCTCCAGGCAAGATGTGGTCCAGGCATTTTTCCTCCTAACTTCCTTACTCAGGACAGGTGGCCATTAACAATTGGTAGCAAGACTTCAAAGCATGGATTCCAGAGATAACTATTGATAGAATAGCATTTGGAAAAGATTTTTTTATTTCTATTTTGAATCCAATGGAAGCTAAGGAAGGGGCTCCCTTAAGTCATATGACCTCCCTCCCTCTCTTCCCCTACCCCATTGAGGTTCCCTAATTTGTTTTCTGTCAAGCCCACAACCCATCACCTCCCACAGCTGCTGGGTGAATGTGAATGAAGATAAGGCAAGGACAGAAATGGGTTAGAAAGGAACTCTGGCTAAGGCGAAGGACTTGAACTTGCATGCAAGTCTTCAAGTGAGCAAGAAAAACATAAGACCCCAAGGACCATAAAAATCAGGAAACTAGCATGTCCCTGCTGCTATATTCTCCTTTGTAATTTTCCTCTAAGGGAACTGTTTAGTAGTGACAACATATGTATGAAAATACACTTGTGTAAATTGAAACTCTGTGTTAAGAACCTGCTATAATAGGTAAAGTTTCTTTTCTTTCTTCTTCCTTTCTTTTTCTTTCTTTCTTTCTTTTTTTTATTTTTTTTAATTTGGCTATTGAAGACAAGATTCTTTCCTCCAGGAGCTCAGTCTAGTTGAAGAGATAGTCTATTTGCAACCAAAGTGTTCTTCACAGTAGACATTGCATACAAACCTCTCTGAGCTGAATCCACCCCTGTAGATGTGCTTGGTAAGAACTTCATAATGTTTTAATTAAATTCATTGGCTTCATGTAAAAACAGAGTTTTCCCATGAATATTTCTGATAATTCAAGGTGAAAATACATTTTTTTTATGGCAAAAAATAAGCAACTTTTCCTGTTAAATGAGGCAAACCCTCAAGTGGCCATCACTCAGGTAATTATCTATCTAGCATCTTTGGGCTTCTGAGTTTGCAACACCTACTCTGCCCTTCCTGTGCACCATTCTCCAGCTGTCCCCAAGCCCAGCATGTAGGCCCTTTTATTTAAGCAGGAAGCCCAAAGGTCAGTCTGTCCCTCTGAGGTTCCAGCTTTTCCCTAGGATCATTCCTCTTCCGAAAAAACATCCTGGGGCTTCCTTGCCCCCAGATCTTCCCAAGTATCTAACTTACTCCACTCTTGAGTGGGACAGCTTTTCAAGAAATCCCTCAAAAACAAAATTGCTTCTGTTATAGGCTTCTAGCAGGACCATGGCACCGCTAGGTGAACATTTAAGTGAGTCTTCACAGAATAAGGAAGATCTGTCTCTTTGAGGTTATTTATTCTTTGATTAGAGTAATGGGGCCCTGGGGCCCTGCACTTTCACCACTGTAGGAGGCCATTCAAAGGAGTCTTCACAAAACAAAGCTACCCATTTGTTTTCTGGTGGGTAACAACTCTATTAGGATTCCTTTCTGCATGTGTGAAAACACACACACAAAACCACTGAAATACAATTAGGAAAATATTATAAAGATATGAGCCTAGTAGTTGAAATTTAGTTAACAAATTTTAATAGACTCAATCACCCAATTAATATTAACATAGTGAACGTTTCTCCAATAATGACCACCTTTGATCATTAAAACTCATGAATTCTTGCCTTAAATAATATAGCATTGGGAATTCTCATATAATTTTAAAAATATTAATACTACAGCCATTTGCCATAGCCCATTTTTATTTATTTTTTATTTTATTTTTATTTTAAAAAATATATATTTTATTGATTTTTTACAGAGAGAAAGAGAGAGGTAATAGAAGCTAGAAACATCGATGAGAGAGGAACATCGATCAGCTGCCTCTTGCACACCCCCTACTGGGGATATGCCAGCAACCAAGGTATATGCCCTTGACTGGAATCGAACCTGGGACTCTTCAGTCCACAGGCCGATGCTCTATCCACTGAGCCAAACCCTATCCACTGAGCCAAACTGGTTTCAGCCATAGCCCATTTTTACATAGCTAGGCAGGGCACACTCTCCCTGCCCCCTACCCGCTCCCCTCCTCCCCCCCCCCCAATTAGAAATTACCAGCATGAAGAGATATAGGTCCTTTTAGTTCTTGTTTCATAATATAGTATTATATAACAATAGAGCTGAAAGAGTCTTTAAAGATCATCTAGTACAGCCAGAGTATTTCACTTTTGCACATTAAACCCTTGACAGATGTCTTTAGATCTAAGTTGTATTCAGCTAGTTTCCATTATGTTGCTAGGCTTTGATCTAGAAGATTCCTTATCTGTGGTCTACATAAAATGAATTAAAAACCATTTCCTTTCATCTCCTAAGAGCAATAAGTGTGAATCATTTGCTTCGCTTTGCTTCTTTTGAGTCGATGTGTGGCTGTCTTTCCTCTCTCCGGTTCCTGGTGAGGATTCTTTTTTCCCCTTGATGAACCAGTTCCTTTATCTGTTTCTACAAAAGGACCTGGCAGATGTCACTTCACATTTGTCAAGCCTAAACCTCGTAATCTTTTTAGCATGGGTTATTTTACAATATCTTCCTGGGGGGTTCTCTTTACCATCTTTCATTAATTTCCCAAAATTGCTGAGTAATTGAACTAAACAATAGGAAACTTTGGCAGACTTTGTGAAGAGAGCACAAACTGTACACCTCATATCCATATACAGGGGACATTCAATGCATGATTTAGGGCTGTTCACTCAATTTTCTGAATTAACTATGTAGTTTTAGAATTTAGGGCAGCTGTACTTAAAAACTAACCACAACATTGATAAGATTTATATATTTAAGTCACTATCTATATATACAGTTACAGTAGGAGAGTATATAAAAACTAAAAGACAATATTTCTGTAAGTCAGTACATAAGACATTCTTTATCATTGTGGCAATAAAGAAGAAAAGTTAAAAAATAATTTCCCTTGCCTTCAGACATAGTTGCATTCTTCTATTATTCAATATTTAATCTAGTCCTTAGTAAAGACAGTTTAAAATATATAGTCAATATTAACTAGGGAACTTATAGGCATATATGTATAGCACTTAGACAATAGTAGGGTGAAGGCCTGGGCTGGGGAAGTGCGGGGGAAAGAGGAAGGGAGTCAGTGGGGGAAAAGGGGACATATATCATACTTGCAACAATATAGATAAATTAAAAATGAAAATGAAAAATATATATACCATCAATACTTCACTCTAATTGGGAGAATATGTGATTTATTCATGTATTTACAAGAAATAAAATATATATGTTGTCTAGAAAGCCACAATAGTTTGAAAGAATTCTGTCATTTAAAATTGGTTTTGCTTTAAAAATTATAGTAATCTGTTCCAAATATCATGTTGCCTTCTTTAAATGATTGTTTTAAACACACACACACACACACACACACACACACACACACAAAAGCTTCAAAGCCAATTTCTTAATCAATTAAACAATGCATTGGTTGTGACTTTAAAATAACAAATTGATCATCTATTTTTCTCTATAATCACTGTGTGTGAAATACATTTTTACTCTATGACTAACTTACCATTTCTGTATAAAAATGTGAAAAGAAACAAAAAGTTCTTATTTATGAAGTGATTTTAAATTTGATTTCATAGGAATGGCACATGAGCACAATCTGCATTAAGTACTAACAATCTAAGATTAACCAATGAAAAAGGTATAAAAGCTGAATGCCTAGAAAATTCTATTTGGCTCTTCATGTTTTAGTTGAGGTTGTTACTGCTTTCATAATTAAATTATGGTCATTCCATATCAAGCCTTAGCTGAAAGTAAAATTTTCTGGTCAAGTTATTAATTACTAAATGTAAGGAGTTAAAAGGAAATGTTAACAACCCATAATTTAATGATCGCAGAACTAATAGTTCTGGTATAATTAAAGACTAGTTTAATCCAACAATTCTATAAAATTTGCTTAGTTTAATTCCAAGAACATGTTTATAGTGTGGTTTGTCTGATTAGAAAGGCTTTCTTTGTTTTGCTGCAGTGCAATTTAAATATCTCTCCCAGGAATACATGTCATTACCAATGTCCAAGATGTCAGAACATAAGGCAAAGTTTGTTAAAACCTGCAGAGTCAGAAAATTAGAGATATTTACAAGTATTTTGACCACTGAGATTTGCTGAATGAAAATTTCTATATGACCTCTTCCTTTCTATAGTGGTACAAACTTTACTACAGAAGGTTTTTCTGAAATGTATGACATTTTTTATAAACAGAGTATCCAATGCCTTTTTGTAAGGGCCTATGGTATAACAGTCCAGTCAATTGCTATTAATTTAGGTCAAGTTATTTATTTTGTTCCCATTATGATATTCTCCAAATAGTTTTAATGAGTTAACAGTTAACATGTTTGAGAGAAGACAAATTTCCTTATGTGTATGAAATACAAAATTATTTGAGAATCAATTTATATGGATTGTTTAAACTGATTATTCCCTTGTGCTTTGCTAACTTTCCAGGACTTTCTAATTAATGGGTTAGATCAGCATACCCGCATGCTTCTGGATAGTTCAACTCTCACTTTCCTTCCAAACATTCAGCATTAAGAAGCAGTATAAAACAGAATGTTTTGTGAGTGCCTGGGGTCCAACCTACCAGGAGAGTGAGCATTCAGACTGATAGAGTTCTAAGTGGAAGAAGTCTATCTGGGGCCGTGGCCAAGACTGGTCCGAAAGGGTCCCAACCCCCCTGAAACCAGTCCTGACTGTTATGGACTCTGGGTTCAGGATCACCACTTCTTCAAGGGAGGTGGGAACTTACCTTGTTTTTCTGTGTGGCCCGAGGAAGTGTTATGAGTAGTCAGTGTTTATGAGAATGAATTCCCTACACTCGGCTTAATCACTACTTTGAACCTGAACACTGGAGGCAAGAAGCGTTCCCATGAGCTTTAGGAAGACTACTGACCCAACTGACCTATCTGACTTCCCTTTCTCCTGCAGTCTTTGCTGTTTTTTCCAGGTTGCATAGTGATGTTGACTCACATTTGACAGCCATTTTAATTATAAACTCTTCATAACCACATAATATGGTGCAATGAAATACATACATACATATGACATATATTTTTAGTTTAATTAGTAGACTATATGGAAGTATACTATAAGAATATTCACTTAGAGACAAAATACTTTTGGATAAAAGTGTCAGATTAGTCTAAGGTTTAGGTAGTTTTTTAAATTGTTAAAAATCTCTCTCTCTCTCTCTCTCTCTCTCTCTCTCTCTCACTCTCTCTCTCTCTCTCTCTCTCTCTCTCTCTCTCTATATATATATATATATATATATATATATATATATATATATATATATATATATGAAAGTGAGATCAAGAGGGAAGGGGGAAAGGAGAGAATATGTGCAGACTACATTTATATAAATAGAGTAAACATATGTTATAACTTTTTGTCATCATTTTATACAGGAGGTTAAAAGCTCCAGAGTGGTTTGTGATCTGATTATCTTTTATTCTCTTGGATTTATCAACCTGAGAAAGTTTCAGTGACAGGGTATCAATGGTAAAAGAAGAATGAGCAAAGCAAATGGAGAGACTAATATAATTTTTACCTCTGCATGACTCTTGAAATTTAGCTATCAGTGCCTGTGTATTTATAGTACTATTGCCTGTATTTATACACTTATCTCATCTTCTTCTTGGGATGACAAGCTTACTCAGAACTGAGGTAAAGTCTTTTTTCTTTCTTTTTTACAACCTGTGAACCTACTCTGTGCAGTGCCAACTGATTCCCAGCCAAACAACCATTGTAGAGTGAGGGAGAAATAGAGACCTTAAAGGAAAGAAGAACCAAGAGTCTACTTTTTGTGACTTGGTTGTAGAACTAACATCAACTTCTAAGCTTTTGTGAATTTTCCTCCAACTTTTCCTTCACTTACATTTTCCCCACTTTTTTCTTTCAAATTTTCAGTAAAAACTCTACTTGTTTTTAAGTGTACCATGCAAATATCAATTCTTCTGTAATGTTTTTTCAAATACTCCTGGTAGATTATTTATTTATTCATTTCTTATTTTACATTTTTTTTGTTGAATTTATTGGGGTGACGTGGGTCAATAAAATTATATAGGTTTCAGGTGTACAATTCTATTATACATTAGTTGTGTATTGTATTGTGTATTCACCACCCCAAGTCAAGTAATCATTTATCCCCTATACCCTCTCTGTCTACCCTACTCCTCTGTGTCTATTTGTAATTTCTGCATTGAATTGTATTAGTTATTTACATATCTGTCTCATCAGTTAAGTCACAGAACTGTCTCTAGAACTAATGGGTAGTTCAAAGGCAGGGCTCTGGGGATACGGAATGGGTAAAATTTAGACCCCTTATTGTTATTTTAACCACAGATCCTCAGATTTGGTAATAACTGAAACAATTTATTTGATTTAATTGTTAAACTGCTAAAAAAAAAAAAAACACACACACAAAGTTTAAAGATCACATGCACCATTTTAAATTACTGAGTGGATTATTTTATTAATTTCTATATTGGAATGGAAAAATTGGAATGAACAGTTTTCTAGTAAATGAATAAATCAGTACTTACTGATGTTAAAATAACTGTATATGAGATGTTAAAATACCTGTATTGCATTGTAGCTTGAAACACAATGAATACATATAGTATTACTGCATGAATGCCAGTATTTCCAAACATTAAAGTGAAAGAATAACAGAACCTCAAATGTTGGTGGCAGGGGAGAAGAGAAAAAATCAGGGCCCCTGGGATTGATTTATGAACAAGGGTGGTGAGGTTTTATGGAGTGGAAACTAACAGATGGCTCACACTTTTTTTTCCTTCCCACAGTTACCCCTCCCTCAATTACTTCTGGAATATACATTCTGTACTGGCACAAAGGCAAAAGCTCTTTGGAGGATCTGTTGGAGTCACATGGAAATAGCACTTGGTCTCCTAACACAATGATGACTCTCAGCATCCCCAGTGTCTATGTTCATAGTTGTGGGTATTGTGGGTGTGACTTTTTTTATTCTTCGTGCAAAACTGTCTTACCAGACATGATTTATCAGAGGGTTGGGGAGTCACAGGTGTGCTTTTTAAGCTTCTAGTCTAGACAGAAGGTATAAAAACATTAGTCAACCTCCTCCAAATTCATTGAAATGAATCATAAGTTGATTTCCTCCAAATTCATTTAACAAACCTCAGTAACTAATATTTTTTATCCTTTTGAGAATTAGGGATGGCTGAGAAAACCAATCTTTTAAAAATCAAGTATTTTTCAACAAATATTTATGCTTCAACCTGCTTAAACATGTCACTAAAAATAAAATGGGCCTTATAAAATATGTACTTTGTTCCTTAACATCATTGACTTGATTAAATTTTGTTTAAAATAAAAAACAGAGTTCTGAACATATACTACTATTGAACCTAGAACCTGAATTTGAAAAGACTTTAGCAGCCTAATAATCTTCCAATGCAAAAATCATACGTAATCATGAAATCCTCATATTTTGACGGTATTGTTAGACAATTCTCCCTTCAGAAAGACAGTTACCTCACAAGACAGCCAATTTGTTATTCAGTGCTACTTGCTAAAAGTTGTCTTTTTATTAAGCCATAATCTGCCTTCAGGAATGAGACTAACACAGACCAATTCTTGTTTTACCTTCCGGGGAGTCTGCAGAATTATAATCTCTCTCCCAGAAAAGTTCTTTAAGTATGTGATGATACATATTATGCCCCCTCTTAAGACTTTTCTGTTTTACATTATGCATACATACTTCAAAACCATTTTTACATACCATTGATTTCTGGATCTTCCCAACTCTAATTATATTTAACTGGGACATTTTCTAATTTATCAGTGTCCCTCCTATATTAATGATAAAAAGCCTTTTATACCTGTTTTTTTTTAATAAACTCAGATATTTCAAAGAATCTAAGTGCTTCAGCTTTAAAGCAATATACAAATTAAAATATCTTATAAACAAAATTTATTAATAATGATCAAGTTATTAAAATAATTAAGTATTTGAATAATACTTTTCCTGATATTCTACACCATACTTTTATAGGCAAAATTATTAACTTGTGAATTTTTCATTCTCATACAGAATGAAGTACTTTCAATTTAACCTAAGTAAACCTGTCCTTGTCACACAAACTTGCTAAGATTTTATAATTTTTACATGTCATTTCCAATGTCTCTCTTCCCACCTCTTCAAAGACGCTTCATTAATTAAACCTCTTTTCACCTGAACTGAGAAAGTCCTCTAACTGAATTATTTTCCTCTTTCACCTAATTCATCAGGCCTGAAGAAGAAAACAGCATAAAGCATTCTCCTTGCCAGCATTGATAAACAACTCTTAGAGGTTTATTTGACTTTCTATTGTCAGTAGCATTATCTATTGATGTCTAAGGCCATCTCTTTTCTTTCATAGTAGTTTTAGTATTTAGATCACAATGTGCTTCTCTTCTCCATTATATATGTACATTTTTTCTTACATTGGAGTCTCACCAACTCCAATGCTTTACATATCCACCCCATTCCATCTAGCTACATACAGCCTGTATAATTCTTACTTGAACTGAGCTGGAATTTTCCTCTCCTCCAATTCTTACTGATTAGGACTAATTTCCATGGCTGCTCCAAATTTCTATACAGGCATTCCTACCATTATTTCTAAAATTTAAACCCTAAAATAACATTTCTGACCCCAAGTGCTTTATCTTTATAATTTTGTGACCTACTGAACCTTCTCTGAGTACTTACTGATTCATGAATCCTTTGACTTTTCTCACTTCTCTCATTTCATCATCTTTTTCATTACTTCTTTTTCTAGTTAGCATTACTAGATCACAATGTACTTTTTCATTACTTCTTTCTTCCAATGGCCAGCTATTTCAGGAAGACCAACTTCTCTAAAATCCTTTCCATTTCCTTTCTGCAGTGTCCACTCTCCAGATGTCAATCACTGATAGTCAAATTTTGACTGATGAATTCTATGTATTTGTGCTGTTTAACTTTAATTATGTTATTCTTTCACTTAATTAGTGTGAATTGAGAAGAAATTATGTTGGCCAGCAACTTTCCTGAGTGTAAGCTATTGAAAGAGGAATTAGATCCAATTCTTGCCTCTGAGAAGGTCACAATCTAGTAAGGAAAATAGCCACAAATGAATAGTTATCTATGCATAAATGTGCTAGAATGTAGATATGTTCAATGTTTAATTATGGTATAGAGGAAAGAACAATAAATAATTACAGAAAGTCTTCAGAAAAGAAAAGTATGATTTTTTATTTTCAGTGTCTTGAGTGATAAGCTATAGTTTCTTGTGTGCTGGGAAGGGTTGATGTGGTGGGGAAGAGAGGACAGGGCATACAGAGCTGGTTACAAACCTAGATGACCAAAACAAAAGATGAACCAGGGAATCACTGAAAGATAGAATTGAGCAATGCTGGGAAGGTTTTTGTCTCAGGAGTTTAGCATTTATTTTGGAAGCCAGAATTCTCAGGCTGAGTTCTTTGAGCAATAGCATCCAATCAGTAGTTACCTTCTGTGAAAAAGTGTCTTTGTGATGCAGAAAATTCTACAATACTAGAACCCTCCCTTTTTATTGAATTTACTAGTGGCCCGGTGCACAAAATTTGTACACATTAAAAGGCAATTAATTAAAGGAAATATTTTAATATTGTTATTTGCCCTTTCTCTATAATAGAAGTGTCAAAGATGAAAGAAAATTAGTAAAATACATATGAAAATCTTCCTCCTGTCAGAGTCTGGAGTGTGCCATGGGACCCAAAATCAAGTCCCTGCCCACCCACCACACCTCAATGTCATGTGAGACCCAGACCCAGCCAGCCCCACTCCCGTTGGGAGAGATTCAGACCCGGCCAGCCCCAATCTTATCAAGCCTCCCAGAGTGGGGGAAGCACAGCCTCAGGCCCCCCCAGTGCACCCTCAGGTCCCCTTTCAAGCCCCACCAGGCCAGGGGCGCAGCCTGAGGTCCCTTGTCATGCCCCGTTGGGCAGGGGGGCATACCTTGAGTTCCCCTGTCAAGCCCTGCTGGGTGGGGGGCATGGTCTGAGATCCCCCGTCAAGCCCCACCTGGTGGGGGTCTCAGCCTCAGGTCCCCTGTCAAGCCCCACTGGGCAGCGGGTGCAGCCTTATGTCTCCCAGCAGGGTGCCAGGCGGGAGGCACAGCCTCAGGTCTCCTGGCACCAGGGTGGGGGGTGCGGCCTGAGATCCTCTGGCCTGGGGTGGGGGCAGCAGCCTGAGGACCCCTTGGCCCAGCACCGGGGCAGAGGGCTCATCTTGAGGTCCCCTGTCAAGCCCCACCAGGTGGGAGGCATGGCTTCAGGTCCCCTGGCCTGGCTCTGGGGCAGGAGGCACAGCCTGAGGTCCCCTGCCCTGGCCCAGGGTCACACAGCCTCAGGTCCCTGCTGACTGCTCTTTAAGGCTCATTAAGGGAAATCAGCCTCCGCTGTGGTACAACCAACCATCTTGTGCTAGGGAAACCCCATCTCCACTGTGGGCAATGCCATCTTTGCGACAGTATGATGGTCTATTTGCACATTCCCTCTTTATTAGATAGGATTAGACTGAAATTGGTTCATAAAATTATATGTTTCAGCTGTACAATTCTGTAATACATCATCTGTATATTGTTTGTTCACCATCTCAAGCCAAGTCTCTTCCCATCACCATTTAGCCCCTCTTCCACCTTCCCCCACCTCCCTTTTCTCTCTGGTAATCACCATACTATTGTCTGTCTATGAGTGTTTTATTGTTTTAAAAATTATTATTTAGAGAAAGAGGAAGGAAGAAAGAGAAAGAAACATGGAGGTGAGAGGAAACATTGATCAACTCCCTATCAGGGATCACGTCTGCAACTCAGACATGTGCCCTGACTAGGAATCGAACCAGCAACCTTTCAGTATACAGGATGGTACTCAACCAACTAAGTCAGGGGTCTTCAAACTTTTTAAAGTGGGGGCCAGATCACGGTCCCTCAGAGAGCTGGAGGGCCGGACTATATGAACTACTAATCCCTACTGTAACACCTTGGCTGCGCTCACTGCCCAAAAAACCTGGCGGGCAGGATCAGACTCCCCTGGGGGCTGCATGTGGTCCGCGGGCTGTAGTTTGAAGACCCCTGACTAAGTCATGCAAACTAGGGCAAGATTGTCTTTGTTGTTGTTTTTAATATTCACGATTCACATTCACATTTTAAAAATTCTGAAATTTCTGTATGAATAGGCTATTTAATTTTGTTTAACACAGTGTCTTCTAACTCAAACAGATGTAATAATTCTCTCCCCCCCTCCTCCCCCCCCGAATCCCTCCTTCTTGTTTCAATGGTGTCAATTTGTGTAGGGCAAACTCTTGGCATCTGATTTGGAAGGATTTGGAAGGAAACTTCAAAGACTATGGCATGTCATATTTGCTGAGGCATCATTTTGAATTGTGAGTGCTTCAGGGCCAATCTGTGAGCCTGAGTCATAGAGCAGGAAAGAAAATCTAGACAAACACACAGGACCTACAAACCTCGGTGTTCTCTGTGATAACCTACTTCATTTGTCAAAACAACCCTCTGATGCCTCTTGCCATCTATAGGGTGGGGAGATAGAATCATAGGGTCTATTGTTCAGTCAGCAAAATATGTGAGCTGCAGAAGATTTTGCCAGGGAGTGTGAATAGATATTCCGAAGCTCCATTTATAAAAGCAGATTTTTAAAATCCTCACCTGAGAATATGTTTTTATTGATTTTAGTGAGAGAGGAAAGTGGGGGGGGGAGAGAGAATGAGAAAAACAATGTGAGAGAGAAACATCAATTGGTTGCCTTCAGTATTTGCCCTCACCAAGGATCAAACCCAAAACCTAGGTATATTCCCTGACTGAGAATTGAACCTGCAATATTTTGGAGTATGGGACAGTACTCCAATCAACTGAGCCACCTGGCCAGGGCTAAAAGCAGAATTTTAATTTCTGCTTCAACTTATCCATTTCACTCTATGAATAGTTATTTTTATTTAACAAATTTTACTAATACTCATATTTATCAAGCTAATTAAACACGATATTGTATTTTCAGGCTTGGTGTTTGTGGTGTATAAATTCTATTTCATCTCAATTTTACATACTGAGCAGATTTATTTACAATTATATTAAAATCTATGTAATCAAAGTCATAAATGTGTAAAATTTTGTTACTGCAAAATAGTAATGTAGCATTGTGGACAGTAACATAGCAATTCAAACAACCTCGCATGTATTTATAGTTGGCATCACATATTGGGTCTCTTTCTGCCTCACTTAACTTTGGGATTAAGATTTGAACTTGATCTCCTTGTCCTTGAGTTTATCTACCTTTTTAAAAAACACACCAAATGATTTCTGTCTAAAGTTAATTATAATTTACATGCAGTAAATTTACTAAATTGCTTCCAGATCTGCCTTAAAAAAATAGATGCAGACTAGAAAGTAATATTTGTTCTTTAAAAAGAATCTTTGTGTTTGCCTAGATGTACATTGTTTTTAAAGCTACATATGTTCAGTTAATTTTTTCTATGGTTGAAAATGGTGCCTAGAGAAACTTGAAAGACTTAGAATGGACATTGCGTTCTCAGTCAGCAAATTTATTTGTAAAAAATGGCAAAAACATAGCCTTCTGGGAAAGTTTTTGCCATGACCAAATGTAGAGAGGGTAAATACAATTCATCTCCTATTTCAATACTGATTAGTTGGCAGTGGCTGCCTTAAGGTCTTGTTGAAAAAATTTTGAGGGTGGAGGAAATGGTTTGCAAGGAGGTATTCAGGTAACGATCTCGGCTGTATGCACGGAATGGGAAACTACACTGTGTGGCATTCATCCCAATATTAATGCCATTTCAGAAATAGGTGAGTAGCATTTCTACTAAAAACAAGCATGTCTGTAACACATGAAATTTACAATAGGAAAAAACATGTCTGACTATATGGACTCTCATGTATGACTACATGTTATTCTCTGCTCCATTTAGTTACTGCCTATCCAACAAGTTGCCAGAGGCATTTGAAGTGAGAAAAACCATACCTTCATGTCTCTTACCTCTCCTCCTGGGCACTATGTGGACATGAGGGTCATCAGGCCTTGCTCTACTCCTTTCTCGAGTGCAGGGATCCAAATAGGACTCCTAATAGCATATCTAGACCCCAAATTTGATCTGACTCAAAATGCAAAGGAAAAGGGGAGGGTAGAGTGATGGGTGGCTAGAGAATGGGTCCTAATGTTTATGTATCAGCTCTCGGGCAAGCAGTTGAAGAAAGGAAAACCAGTACTGTCTTGCATCAGAAATACACACAATGTGATTAGTGAGGAGAGGAAGCCATAAAGAGAATATGGTAGAGAGGAAAGAGAGAGACCAAGCATCATGTAAGGGGCCTGCATCATAAAAATCAGTGTAGTCAATAGAGAATTCCTGATTGTGGGGGGTGATAGAATAATTTTTAGCAATTCTAGCTTTTCATTCTATGATGTGATATAAACTCTCTACATCATCATCTTCAGTAATAATCTCTATAAAGCTACCAGTACATTTTTGAGGGAAAGAAATTTGTTTACATAAACTCTGTAATAAACCCGATGATGTACCTATTTTTTCTTTGCTGTTAGTTCTAATTTGGTCTACCACTCACTTTGCTGCTGATCACTGCCTTAGAAGAAAACCTTAGACTTCTGGTTCTTGTGATATGGTGAAACTGTCACCATATGGCTGTCAACAGAGTGGTAAACTTGGGGAGGTCATATTTTCCCAATATTCTCCACAGAAATCCTACACATAAGATTATACAGATATGGAAGACTCTTTTTCTTTTATTTGTCTAACATACTATATGTAGTACTAATTTTTAAAAATATTTTTGTTCTCACAATCATTTTTTTTAAAGTATGCATGTTCATTACTATATTCCAATAATCTAAAACAACCTTTGACACATAATTGTTATTCAAAAATGTGCTGAATAAAAAAAATAAAAATTTTACAAAACAAGTTACTTTTTTAATCTGTTATACTAGTACAATATGATATAATAATATAGTCTAGTCCCTAACATAGTTAATTTTTAAAATGTGAATCACAATTCATTAACTTGATTATATGACCCATCAGTGGTCATGACCTATAGTTTGAGAAACAATTTAAACAGTAAGGAGAAGAGTTCTGGGTTCTACATGATCATATAAATAGAATATAGTCCATATTTCCTATTAATTACAACTAAAATATCTGGTGGGGTGGAGGCAAGGGGGAGAAGACTACCTGAGGACTCTGCAAAATAAACAAAGCAGGAAGAAGAGCTTCAAAAGTAAATTCACAGGATGTATTTTCCTTTTTGTCTCATTCTTAAGTACTTTGCCCCAAGTATGGGCCCCAGCCACAAGGCAGCATATCAACAGTGGATGCATGAGGGGATAAGACTTCAGTGGAAAGCCCATCTTTACAATCAGATAAACCACGGAAGGAGTTTCTGGGTGAGAAGAGATTCTCAGAGCAGAGGGAGCCAGAAGAGAAAATCTCTTAAGTCTGTGTATAATCTGCAGATATCTCTGGCTCATTTTTTATTGTGGACGGGCTCAAACACACAGAGAAAATGTTTTTAAAACAGAACCAAGATTTGAACCACCATCTACAAAAGACAAGAGAGAATCTGTGGTTTTAAACGTAACCATGTTGGTTGCCTACTAAATAAAAATCAACTTGCACCAGAGGATTATAACAGGAACTAGAGTCTAGACAGCATCTACAATGTCCAGTGTATAACCCAAAATTATTCATCATACCCCCAGGAAAATCTGGATAATTATCAATGGGAAATAATCAACAGATGCTAAGATATTAGAATTATTAGAAAAAAAAGTTTTAAACTGTTTTATGAAGAAATATAAAGTTTGATAGCAGAGAACTAGAAATATAAAAAAATAAAACAAAATGGAATAGAATAGAACCTGGAAAATAAAAAATTTACTGGGTGGGCTCCAGTATAGTATGTAGATGACAGAGAAAGTTAACAATGATTAAGTAAATATTATGCAACCTGAAGAACAAAAAGAAAGAAAAGAAAACATGTGTGACAATATCAAAAGGTCAGTCATACATGTGATTGGAAAATTTCAAGCCATTATTTTGTCAAAAGATTTTACTTCCCATCCACATGGCTTTGAAATATATGCCCATTAAAATAATGGATCAATAAATTTTTGTATAGCCAGACAATGGACACTCAGCAATAAAAAATAACTATTATTAATACACAATAACATTGATGAATCACAAATCATTATGCTGAGTGAAAAAACTAGACAACTCTGTGATCCCATTTATATAAAATCCTAGAAAATGCTAACATATCTGTAGAGACAGAAAGATCAATGATAGCCTGGGCAGGAGGTAAAGGGTGGATGAATTACAAGGGGAACACGGAAACTTTTATAAATGATGGAAATGTTTGTCTTGATTGTGGTAAGGGTTTCAAAGGTGTATACTTATGTCAAAGTTAATCTAATTATAAACGTTTAATATGTGAAGTTTGTATATCTCACTTATACCTTAATATAATTATAAAATAAAACAATATGGATGGACATTACCTATAGTTCTATAGTACTAGTACCGGTAAGTGAAAGCAAAACTTTACTGGTAAGTGAAAGCAAAACTTGGTTTCTCCCTTGGGACATGAAATATAACTTGATATAAAATATTAACTTTAAATTCCTCCCCTAAATATATTATATATTTGTTTTTCAATAATGTTTATATTATCCATCCTAATGTTTATATTATCCATCCTAATAAAAGAGTAATATGCAAATTGACCATGGCTCCAAGATACAAGATGGTCATCCCCATGTGGTCAAAGATGGCTGCCCCCATGACACAAGATGGCCACTACAAGATGGCCTACAGGGGAGGGAAGTTGTGGTAAGTTGGGGGTGACCAGGCTGGCAGAGCATGGCAATTGTGGGAGACCAGGCCAACAAGGAAGGGCAGTTGGGGCGGGGGGGGACCCAGGCCTGCAGGGAAGGGCAGTTGTGGGTGATCAGGCAAGCAGGGAGGGCAGTTAGCGGTGACCATTCCAGCAGAGGAGAGCAGTTGGGGGATATCAGGCCAGCAGGGGAGGGCAGTTAGGGGCAATTGGGCCAGCTGGGGAGCAGTTAGGCATTGATCAGGCTGGTAGGAGAGTGCTTAGGGATTGATCAGACTGACAGGCAGAAGCAGTTATGGGCAATCAGGCAGAGGCAGGCAAGAAGTTGGGAGCCAGCAGTCATGGATTGTGAGAGGGATGTTCGACAGCCCTTTAGGCCTGATCCTGGGGGGGATCAGGCCTAAACAGATGGTTGGACATCCCTCAAGTGGTCCCAGATTGGAGACAGTGCAGGCTGGGCTCAGGGATGAATTTTGTGCATGAATTTCATGTACCAGGCCTCTAATTAAATTATAAGCCTCCTGGGCTTTGTCTTAAACTGGCCTTCTACAGTGACAGTAATGTGCTCAAGGCATTTTTAAGAAAGCATCTTCTGTTGCATTATAAAAAGTTGGGGCAGATTCTCTTACCTTTTTTATTTAAGCTCTGCTGAAGATTGTTTTTAAAAGAAAAATACATAAGATATATATTAAGATAAAGAAAGAATGGGGAACTACCCAGAAACATATGAACAGAACTAAATTTCTTTGCTAAGAAGACCATCAATATACTCTCAGGATGTAAACTTACAATAGCCCTTCAACTGAAACACTCACTACACACACACACACACACACACACAAGCACATCACTTTTATCTTTGCAATAAACGAAAAAGAGAATCATAAATTGGAGACCCGTTACACTGTATTTAAAAGCAACCTACAATTAACTTTAGAACAAGTTACTTTATCCAGACTAACAGAAGGGTAAAAGCTTTGAAAAAACCCAGCTGTTCCAGTCAGTACTTCTATGCATTTAAGTAATGGGACATGCTTAGAGATGCTCCATTTTCTGCTCTATACCAAGAAAATCTGTGTTACACTGTTAGGCAAAACTCTATCTCCAACTAAGTTTGAATTTCAGTTGGGGATCTCTTAATCAAATGAAGTTACTTCTTCAATTGTTTGTTGCTATCCTTTCGCTGATGGTCCCTACATAAACTCCTGAAGAAACCCTAGAGAAGAACAATTTCTTGCTGATACTAACTCTGGAGAAAATTTCCCTGTTGTTTGTTGATTTTTAACTCCTCTGGGTGGCAGTGGAGAGGCTGAAGCTACTGGGTTTGTCTCAAAACAGAGGGTATTTGTATACAGCTTCACGATGCACAGTACACCAGACACTTCAAATTCCAAAGTGTTGTTATAATTTTTAAATGATACGTCACTGAAATCTAGTCCTGGAGTAGAACATTCCAGTCCTCCACAAACATTTATAAGCTCCATTTATTTCTGCTTATTAAACAGCAATCTTCCTGGCACATACTTAGTACTGTGCATCCTAGCCAAAAAAACCACTGTCAGATGAAATTAGTTACATTTAATGCTTATTTCATGCAAGGTTGCAAACAAATTAAATATGCACCTTCTATAAATAAGATCACTTGATGTTAGCCTGTGAAACTTTGGACTTGTGGACTTCTCGAGTCTCAAAGATTCAGTGAAGTGTAGATTTGTTAAGGTATTCCATATTCTGACTGCCATTAGGTCTAGTGATACGATACACAGGGGCTATTTTGCAGCTGTGGAAAGGATTACCAATGGCTTTGCCCTGCCAACAGTTAGCACTCCGAAGGAGCATGAAATGCTGCCGTTCATTGCTCTGTGTGAACACAGTCATGCTATACTGGGCTGCCTTGTAAAGACTGTGATCTTTGAACTTTGGGGGTTGCTCAGGCTCTGTAGAAATGAAAGAGCAGTTAAGTGGGAGCGTTTTAAAATCAGCATTGCAAAGTAATTTTCCTGAAATAATCACACTGAAAAAAAAAAAAAAAGAAAAGAAACAGAAGAAGGGAGAAGGGACACTCTTCCTATTCAATCCCCATTCCTCCAAGATTCTAAAAATAAGATTCTAAAATTGAAAACTTAATTTTCCTACTGAACTCTAAACATCTAGTCTGGAGTTATACTTTTCTATTCTACTTTTCTCCACTCCCTTCATTTGGGCAGGAAGTATGAGAAAAGGCAAATAACATGCTCAGTGCTTGTGAACTTGCTGCCCAGTAGCTTCTGTGATACAGAACAGAGAACTCTCCCCTGGCTAGTGAGGGCTCCATGTGGTCCACAGAATCTCCTCAAAACAACATACCGTTTCCTAGTATAGTCTGTGGAGTCCCACACTCACTGCCGAGACAGCCTCGCTCCTGGAGGGGGTTCTGATCTGCCAGTGGGGAAATACTGCCTCACTTAGACCACTCCTAGACCACAGCCAAGGCAGGAATTTGTCAGTTAAATTGTTTCTCATTTGTTCATAAAGAAATGGCTGTATTTATTCAATCAAGCAGTTTGGAACGATTTCATCTGATTCTTCACCCCACCCTCCTTCCTATTCCTCCTTTTTTTCTACTCTTTATTTCATTTAAACCCCCTTGATATTTTTTTCTTTTGAAAATAATTTTTTTTTTGTGATGAAAAATAGAACAAAGGATGTGAGAGTTGGAAGGGACTTTAAGACCAGCTAATCCAATATTCTCATTTCTGTTGTATAAATGAGGGTCTGAGACATGAAGTAACTAGCCTATTATTGCTACACAGTGGCAGAGCCCAGGGCTACCGGAGTCCCCAACTTGCAGTTTTGCTCTTTATGTCATACCCTTCTTGCTCTTAAGACACCTGACTGCTTCTTTTATTTTTGTTTTTGTTATTTGAACTAGTTCTTTCCATAAGCAGCCTTACATGGTATGATTGAAAGACATCAGTATTTATGCTTGAAGCAACATTGTTTCCCACTGCTGGCCAGGAGGCAGGGAATTTCCACCATTGGACCATCAAAAGAGATCCACTGTTACTGATGAATGAACACTGGGTCCAACACAAAGATTTGCCCTATTTTAAACTCCTACAATGACTTTGGCAAATGGATATTCTATCCCTGATCCTAACATTCGTTAATCCTGACTCATAAGATACAAGGAAAACTGTAATCATGCTTTCTCAGGATACTGGTTGCCAATCCTAAAGAATACACAAGGGAATTTCTTTATATTGTACTTCCTAAGTATGTAGGTTGCACAATGGTTCAAACGAAGAGACATTTGTGAGATGCTGTATTAATGGTTTACAAGTAATGGAAGGAAGGGAGGAAACGAGGGCGGTAGGGAGAGAGGAAGGAAAGAAAGAAGGATGAAAAAAATCATAGGAAAGAAGGATGACTACATAAGGAGGAAGAAAGAGAGTGAGAAATCAAGCCACTGAAAGCCTAAATACCATAAATTGAGTTTTTCCTAATCTATACATAACCAGGATGACAAGTTCTATGGGCATATAGAGCCATATAAGATTTATATAAGTTAACAAAGGAGCTCAGAATTGGAGTATAGTTTCATTAGATTATCAAATGAGACTCCTGAGTCCATAAGGATAAAGGGGCTGGCATAAGAGTTTTTCTAAAATAACCCTTATAGAGTGAATAGAGAACGCATGCACCTTAACCAACTCTGGAAGATGCTCTCATCTGGTCCTCAAGTGTCTTTTGGTCATAAATGGGTCTATGACTCCTCATTGCTCCACCTCTTTTGGAAGGAACTCTTCAGAGAAATGCTTATGTGGGATGAGCTCCAGTAGCTCCAATGGCTTTGTCCGTGTACATGCTTTAAGATTGACTTTCTTTCCCCTAAGCCATCCTGAACTAGACTTATCATTTTCTTCTATTATTTCTCAAATACTTTGTTATTGATCAATCTTTCTTCTATTTGATAATTTATTGCTTAATATAATGCAAAAATTCTCCAACTTTAAAATGCATTAGAATCACCTAAGATCTTGTTACAACACAGAATGTCTGCGATGCAGCCCTTGCTTCTGCATTCTTAACAGCGCCCAGTTATGTCAGTAAGGCTGGTTCATATATAATGTTCTTATACAGGAATGGATTGTTAACAACATTATCACTTAGTTTCCACATTGTGAAAGAGAAATTTTAGATCTAAATAAGTAGTGGGAGTGACTTTAACCCTCACTTTGAAGGGCTTTCTCAGAGTATCCCATTACTTTTGAGAATTGGGTGAAATTTTTCTACAGTTACATTGTTACAGGCTCTTTGGATGAGGTCAACTTATATACTGCCCAGAGCTCCTGGACTAGACCACAGCTGTTCTGCTATCTACTGGTATGATTATCATTCTGGGGGGACAAGCCACTCATGTTTTAGAGAAGGTTTGGCCTATTAAAAATGTTGTGGGTTTTTTTGCTTGTTTTTTTACATTTGATATGAAGTCCATGTAAAGGGAAAATCCTCATTCACCCCTCCCTCAAACTCTGAGAGAGAGGGGTGTATTTAACATTGTTTTCTAAATCTCCGATTACTATGTGAACAAGTATATCAATGAAGTAGACATCCAATATCACCAACAGTTTGACCTACTTCTTCACAATTTTATAAATCTGCTGCATTTTGCATAGCAGTATTTGAAATACCTTAAAGCTAAAATGTTTGGAAGCTATAGAACTTGTACATCAAAACCATGAAGAGAAAAATGATTTTAATTTAAAAAATGACATTCACTCTATAGTGAAATTATGCCTGCTTCCAAAATACACCCTAACAAAGCTCTACTTGACTGTTAATGCATATGCAGACTTAGTAGTGAATATTCCTTCTGTAAACTCAATAGGCACATGGCATCAAATAGTGTCTCAAATTCAGGAAAATTATAAATTTGTCTTTATGTCCTCTGGAATACAAAAGGACAAATAGTGCTTTCATTGAATGAAAGAAAAAAAATTGAAATATAGATGTTCATAATCAAGGGGAAATGACATACTTCTTTTTTTTTTTTTTAATTTATTTATTTATTTATTTATTTATTTTTTTTTTTAATATATTTTATTGATTTTTTTTTTTTGCCCCCCACCCTCCCTCCCACACATCCCCTCCCTCCCCAGAGTTTTGTGTCCATTGGTTATACTTATATGCATGTATAAAAGTCCTTCGGTTGATCTATTATCTCCCCCAGATCTTCCTCCCCTCCCCGCTGTAATTTGACAGTCTACTTGTTGATTTACTGTCTCTATATCTATCTTTTGGTTCATCAGTTTATAATGCTCTTTGTTATCCACAAATGAGTGAGGTCATGTGGTGTTTCTCTTTCATTGATTGGCTTATTTCACTCAGCATGATGTTCTCCAGTTCCATCCAGTTTGCTGCAAATGATGAGAATTCCTTATTTTTTATGGCCGCATAGTATTCCATTGTGTAGATGTACCAAAGTTTTTGGATCCAATCATCTGCTGACGGACACTTAGGCTGTTTCCAAATTCTGGCTATTGTAGATTGTGCTGCTATGAACATAGGGGTGCATATATCCTTTCTGATTGGTGTTTCTAGTTTCTTGGGATATATTCCTAGAAGTGGGATTACTGGGTCAAATGGGAGTTCCATTTTCAGTTTTTTGAGGAAACTCCACACTGTTCTCCACAGTGGTTGCACCAGTCTACATTCCCACCAGCAGTGCACGAGGGTTCCTTTTTCTCCGCAACCTCGCCAACACTTGTCGTTTGTTGATTTGTTGATGTTGGCCATTCTGACAGGTGTGAGATACTTCTTGATTCTACATTTGAGTTACCCTCTGGATTCCTCATTTTCTGATCCATCATGGTACCCTTGATCTATCAAGGAATAACTGAATGACTCTATTCTTATCTACTTTTCACTTAAATATCTTTTTACTTTCATATTAATATTATCTTGTTCCAGATTAAAATTATATTTTAAAAGGGATTTTCACCTAAATTCAGCAGCTAATCTATAAAGAATAATTAATGAAATATATTTAATATAAGCATCCTATATAATAAAGATGCAAATGGTGAAGTGTAATGACTGGATCACGGATAGGCAGGAGGGTGGGGCAGCAAGTTACAAGCAGACAGCGGAGAGCTACAGGAGGGGGCAGGGTAGCAAGGTATGAGTGGGGGAGGGAGGGCAGGAGGGTGGAAGGAGCTACAGGAGAGCGGCAGCAAGCTACTGGCTACAAGTGGTTGGCAGAGAGCTATAGGAGGGGGCAGGGCAGCAAGCTATAAGAGGGGGGAAAGGGGCAAGGGGAGCTATAGAAGGGTGGGGCAGTGGGCAGAGAGCTACTGGAGGGCGGTGGCAAGCTACTGACGCTCAGATTCATGTGCAGGGCTAGTAGTATTATATATAATATAAGCTTACATTTATATATGTACACTTATATAAGCATCTTATTTTTGCTATTTGTGCCACTGGGTAATTTGATTGCAGGATACATCAGTCAAATATAAAAGCACTACAGGGCAAAGTACTTTCTGCATTCTACATTAATTTGCATACCAAAACCATGTACCAAAACCAAGTTCTTGTTCTTCACTGATATTATTAATCATATTGCCAGCATTTGTACCTATCTGAAAATATATCCTCTACTTGTTGGTTTATTGTTTTCTCTTATTGTGATAAATTACTGAGAGCAGGGACTTCTGATTATCTTGTTCACAGCTTTATCCCCAGGGGCTATCCCTCTAGCACCTGACCCAGACAAAATACCTAGTAAATGTCAGTTGAATAGATAAATGCATAAATGAATGATTGGATAAACGAACAAATGCTACTTCTTAGGATCTCAGCATCTGGAGCTTAGAAGATAGCTAGATCTTTCTTCTAACCATTTTAAATATATATATATATATTATTGATTTTTTTACAGAGAGGAAGAGAGAAGAATAGGAGAGTTAGAAACATCGATGAGAGAGAGAATCATCGATCAGCTGCCTCTTGCACACACCCCACTGGGGATGTGCCTGCAACCAAGGTACATGCCCTTGACCGGAATTGAACCTGGCACCTTTCAATCCGCAGGCCGATGCTCTTTCCATTGCGCCAAACCGGTTTCGGCTCTTCTAACCATTTTATTGTACAGTTGGAAATATGGAATATGAGAAAGTATAGGTTTCTGTGATATCCAAAGGCAAAGCATTTCTATGAAACCTTTTGTAAACATCAATGGCATTAAAGCAAAGAAGCAGTGACTATTATTTACATGAGAAAATTTTGAGCATTCCCAGACCTCCAAAATAACCTACCAAATCATACTAGCTAACACATAAAATCTAAATAACACTAACATGTAATAAAAGCAGGAAAGATAGAATAGATGCACACTAAGCTTTGTATACCCATTAGTTCACTTAAGCAATCAACTTTCCATTTTATCCATTACTGTTGCCATCTATGAGACCACCAATCCAATAGTAACTTGGGCAGCTTTCAAGATTCTTTCTCTCCAAGTGTAGGTAGCGTGAAGAGTAAACACAGGCAAGTCCAGTGTATGCACAATGTCTTTATTTGGTTTCCAGTGATCGAAAAGCTTAATTGTGCCCAGTTTTATACTAAGGACAGCACCCTTGTGCGTTGTTAGGCTTTTCTGATGCCTTAGGACACATCTTGCTAATGGATGCACACAATGACTCGAGGTAAAGCACACATGCTCACAGGCATAATTCATAAAGCTGGTGGCTTGATGCTGAGATGCTGAGCGTAGTTTCCAGGGAGGGTCTTGGTTGGGCCACTGTAGCTGCTGGGTGCCCTGCAGCTCTATGGCTCACTGCAAAACAAAGATCCATAGCTATTTTTGCTATTCATTTGTTTAATCAAAGTGAAAACCCTCTTCAGATCTCTATTGGTCAGCCAAAACAGGTACATAGTGATGTAGGTATTTCATAAAAGTGAACTTTTGAAAAGCTTGGGTGGATACCTGTAACATTGTTTGCAGCAAGCTACTTGGGATGTTAAAGATACAGCTGGGACTAAAATATGGTCTTTTAATTCCTGGTCTAATATTATTTCAGATGCAATTCAACTTGATTATGAAAAGCAGTGATATTTGATTTGCAGATTGTAGAAATTCCTCCTCACATATATCATTCGTCCCACTAGAGGTCCTGAATAGAATACATTATAGAATTAAAAATGACTGTGCATGAATATAAGTATAAGGAGAAATAGGGAATAAAAATACAAATTTAAATGCAGCCTAATAGCTATGCAAACATATCTATTTCAATTGATAGAAACCAGTGGATGTAAATAATTATAAGTGGAAATATATTTAGATTTTTTTCTATATAATTAAAATTAATAAAAAATCATTTTTACTTGAGCTCTTAGAAGTTCTGACATTGAAATTTCAAAAATCCATGATCTCTTCTATCTCTTGTTTCTCTCTGATCTGTTGAGGATATTTTGAGAATCAATCTACTTCAGATATGTAGTCCTTCTGTCACTATTACTTTTTTAAAGAGAGAATAGCTTCTAGAATTGTTTGAAGTATGTTTGGAATTTTTATTTATTTATTCAAATGCTTCACACCACAATATAAATGTCTCCATACAAATCTGCTCCTCTTATCTTTGGAAAAATCAGTCCTTGGTCTGTTATTTCCATCCTTTCTATGCAGTTGTCACCCTCTTCCACACCACCCGAACTGAGAAATATATTTTTATTACATATTTTTAAAATGCTTGTTTACATTTTCCCAGGAATAAATCATTAAATACATTATCTGACAGATTCTGTCCCCAATGGTACGTAACATGGAGGAATCTCTCAGGCCAAACCTTTTCCACAGTGAGATGACAGTGAGATTTCAAGTGGAAGTGAGATTCTATTCTGAGCTTCCTTCCAGGTTTGGATCAGCTAACTTTCTTTACTTTGAACCTTATTATATAGTTCATTAGAGGACCCTTTAAATATATTCCAAATTGGCTGGAAACTTTGTAAAATATGGTGGTGTCCAGGTTCAAGAAGAAATACACAGAAAAATATGAATTCTATACCATTGTTATTTGATTTTCACTTTTTGAATATTGGAATTAAGACAATATTTTTTAAAATAAATCCTTCAAGGGTTGTATGTTAACAGGACAAAATCTAAATTCTTCCAAGTGCCTCTCTAAATTCATCTGCTGCTGTGTTTCTTCTTTTTGCTCTTTGTGCAGCCATCCAGGGGTGTCATTTGCCTTAATCCATCACATCTCGTGGTCTTTTCATAATCTCTGCCACTGTTCTAGCTATTTCCACTGCTTAATATCTCCTACTATTTCTGTATGCTTCACTCTTACTTATCTTTTAACACCCAATGGAACTATCAGCACCATCATCCCACTATTTTCTAATTATTCTCTGCTCCCCACACCACATAGTACTTTCCTGACCACACTGTGTAGAGATGAAAAAACATGAATGTATGTCTGCCCTGGTGGTAGATTTCAATAAATGTATTAGGATCAGAAACTGAGACTTGTTTCTGTTTCTCCAGGGTCTAGAATAATACCTGGCACAGAGTAGGACCTCAATAATTATTATTTAGTGAGTGTGGGTTCATGAGGGAATTCCTTAACAAACGATTTATTTGTATTAATTTACTAAATGAGAAAGGCATGGTAAATACAGAGATTCCTGTTATGCAATTGAAATAGCATTATTTAGAAAAACAATAAAACCTTTGAGGAATATGAAATATCATAAAAATTAAAGTAGTTCCAATTTTACATACTTAAGCACATGCTATAATTTAGTTGCTTAAAATAAAGTAGAAATTAGACAGCATACAACTATTTGTTTTCATGAGAAATCATGGAAAATTGTTAGAACTTTCTGTTTTCAAAAGTTTTAGTATTGTTTACATAGTAAGAATAAGGGTCAAGATAGTTATTTTCAGTTTACTTGACATCATATAGACTATTCAAATGTATCTGTTGGGTAGATCCAAAATTGGAAGGTGAATGAGATTTTGCTACAGTTAATTTAGAGAATGTCTGTTTTATTTCACTGAACTTTTCCTCACTCAATACCTCTGTCTTTCCTCCACTTCCCACTCCCTATTATAGAGATGAATTTCTTTCTCTTTCACATATGTGCTCAATATGGAAATAGTAATTATTTTTCCTGACATATGTAACAGATGATGTATAAGGATATGCATTCAAACACACATATGTTTGAACATATATATGTCTCAGAATTGAATATTATAAGGAATATGTAAGAATAATAGCTTCTATTTATTGAGTACTTAATATATGCTAAGGTTTGTGTCAAGAGACTCATACTAAATTCCATTTATTTTTTATGATACCCTTCAAGAAAGATAGTATCCCCATTTCATTAATCTCCATGGGGAAGTGCATTGCATTGGCAGTGGAATGTCTGGTTGAACTTAAACAATTTTAAACTACAGAAAAATCCTTTAGAAGTTGCTTACAGTGTTATGTATCTGGAGGTGGTGTTGTCTCCAGTGGAAGAGACTGTGATTTGGTTGTGTGAATCACCGGAAGTGGAGCTTAGATTACACAAGTATAAAACAATATTGGCCTATTGTTCTCAGGGGAAACCACAAAATAACCATGAAGTTGAAAGCAAATGCTTTGAATGATACGTTAGACCTTCATTTAGTAATAAGTATTTGGAAATTTTTAGCAGGACCACTCCACACCAAAGACAGAGAATCTTTCCTCCCTCCCACCAAATCTAGCTTAAGCTGCCAAATGCCTAAAAGCATTGATTATTCTTGGTAGGTGTGTGTGTGTGTGTGTGTGTGTGTGTGTGTGTGTGTGAGAGAGAGAGAGAGAGAGAACGCGAGAACACAAGGACGCAAAAACGAGAGCAGAGGAGGAGGAGAAATATTATTTCTTTTTGCCCAAACATTGCTGTTAGGTGGTCATGAGACTAGACTGCAGCAGAGAAGAAATGCACACTTGATTTTTATATCTTACTTAGGAAACCCTAGCAAAGTAACCAGGCTACACACTGCACAATACTACCTTGTCTTCCCTTTGGCATCCCACAAAGGGTGTTATTTCAGACTAATTTAGTTGGCTTTGGGAAATGTGCTGGGCTGAGCACTGTTATTTCTTTGTCTGGGCCATGGGGGGGCCAAACCACACTCGGCAGGTACAGGAGCAGGTTTTCCCCCTGAAGAAATGTGTGTTCCCACTGTGATGTTCCCATGAGACTCTGAGTGTGGGGGCAGATGCAAATATGGAAGTTGAGTATAGAGCGAGGAATTTAAAATCACTCTCCTTTCTCTGCTACTGTGGGTGGTTGATGTAGGAACTGAACGTGACCCTGACATCTAGAGCTTCCTGTTGGTGGGTGGAAGTAAAAGGAGGCCTGCTGGCATACTTCCAACACCCCAAGGTACTGAGAATCTTAGCATGTGCCTACCCTTGAGTGGAAGCAGGATAATGTGAGCACTTTGCCAACAACCTGGCAAAGCACTTAGGAAGGCGGGGGTGATCTGCAACCCTGTGGAGCAGACAAGGTCCCGAGTGAGGGGCAAACACAGATTTCAGCGCATGTAAGCATTACCTGGTAGGATGGTTTTATTATTGTGCCAACTCAGCCAATCTATTGTAAAATAGCATTTCCCAGAATTCACTTTTCTCTATGGTTCCGGATTAGGATTGCCCAAGGAGAAATCTGTGTGGGTTTTGGAAGGCATAAGTGAAGCAGCTGCAACTCTGTGCTGAAGGTCAGTGGAGGGTACCAGGCTCTGGTGAAGCTTGTGTGCATGTTTGCTGATCCCTTTGCCCAGTGTGTTGGTGGGGGGCCAGCTGGCCAGCAGCGCCTCCAGCTCCCCCCATGTCTCCTTTCGGTTTCTGAGAGGCCTGGGCCAGGCAGCTGTGCAGCTCCGTGGGAGGGCAGGAACCCTTCCCTCACGTCACCTTCATCTCAAGTCTGGAGACAGTGAGAGACAGATGTGGGATCCAGCTTGTACTTGTGATGTCCAGTTTGCCCTTTCAGGCACCAGTTTGTCCTCAGACATTCCCGCTTCACACCCAGACGGGCTGCACTGTTGACCTACAGTGACTTCAGGCCTGACACCAGAGGCAGAAACAAGGGCTTTCCAAAAGCTTCATCAGCTCGTACAACTTTATAAGGCGTAATCCCAATCATTTCTACTTCCCTGACCAAATCCTCACCCTTGGGGAAACCTAGAGGGAGGCATCTGGGTGGCATATGTGTTCAGTAAAAATGCTTAGAAATTATACAGCGGTTGTCTGCAATTAGAAAGAATGATTAATAAATTTATGAATTATGATTCTGTTATTGTTTCCTTTGAAGGGTAATCCTTTATCATCTTAAATAGGACTATATATTGTGTGTCAGTAACATCCAATGATAAGTCAGGGACATGCTGCAAGCTCAAGTGACATATAACATAATTATCAAGGTCAAATTCAGATACGTTATAATTTAGTTACCAATCATTCCCACTAAAGAATGTAGTTCAAAGCCACAAATGATTAGTGTTTCGTTCCCTTCAAAAATTTTTTTTAATCTTTATTGTTGAAAGTATTGAATCTCAGAGGGAAGGCAGGAGTGTGCGGGTGGGTGGGACAAGACCAACCAAAGATCTTCGATGTTTTTAACATATTTTCTGTGCCAGAAACTGTGTCTGATGCTAGGGACATAATTACAGGTTAAAAAAAAAAAGGTATAGTTCTAGTTCCTGGCCCCAAGATGTTCACTACCTGGAGGTAGTGACCCCTCATAATCCTTTAAGCTAGCCAGGGTGGCCATTCATCACTGTGACTGATAGCTAAAGAGAAGATGCAGAAAGCGACATCTGTTGAGATCATTTTTCCAGGCCTCTGCTCTGGCTCTTGGCTCCCAGGATTTCAAATCCCTGGCTCCACACTCTTGAATTCCAAACCTGTTTCTGCTCCTCCCATCTGCTTGGGGACCTTTGATTTTCAGCTTATTGGATTTTAGCTTTTCATTGCGCTTTCCTTGTTCTTTGCCTCTGACATGTTCTGAAGGCTTTTCCATCCGGGCTCAATGAATCCAAAAGGTAGGTGTGTCCCAGACGCTCTCCTTGCGGAAGGAGCGGAATTCAGATAAGCGAAGAGACAGAATTGTAATATAATGAAACAAGCGCTACACTGTTCATGTATGAAGTGCTGCACATTCATAGAGGGTGATGTAATCAGCTCCATAAAGTGTGACCTCCATCAACTTCCTGCCCGTAGAGCTACATATCTGTATCTGCACTCAGTTATTCTTTCATTCATTCTACAAATATTTATTATGCAACCACCATGTGCCACCCACACATATTGCTTTCCGTCCATCTTACAGATGTCTCCTCTGCTGTTGCAGCCTACCACCCAGGCTTTGGAGCAGCAATATACTGTTGTAGTAGCGATGAAGCAAGTGGAGCTAACCTGCCTGGGCTCAAATCTTGACTCACACTGCTATATGTCTTAGTTTCTTCATTAAAATATAAGGTTAATCACAACATTTACTTTCTAGGACTCTTAAGGTTAAGGCAAAGAATGCATCAAAGCCCTACTCCACTGCCTGGAATGTTAGGTAAATATTCAGTGTATGCAACTATTATTAGCATCTCCTCTAAGATAATTGTTTTCATTTTGCCATGTTTTCAATTTTTCTTTACTGGTTCTTATCACCCCGTGTAGTCTATAAATGTATGCTCATGTCTCATATATTATTGAATGTCCCCAATTCTATATATCTCTCTAGCCTCTATACTGACCATTTTCTTTTTCTTGATAATAAGAATGCTCAGAAATATTGACATTCACTATTTTTATTTTTCTTACATTATATTCACTTTCCAGCCTTTCCAATTATGCTGCTGCTCCTGACTAGAAACCTTATTAATTTTCAAGTTCAAAGATCACTTTTATCCTCTTTTATTTGACTTCCTACAGCATTCTCTCTTTCTTTGGCATTAGCACACTGCTCTTTCTGATTCTTCTTCCACATTTTCAGCCATTTCTTCTCAGTCATGTTTGCAGATTTTTCCCATCCATATAAAATTGATTATAGAGTTGTGCTCCTTATAAGTCCTTAACATATCTTTTATCTTTCCCTTCCACTCTTTTCACACCATAGTTGTCTTAGCACAGATCCTTATTGTATCTCATTTGAATCATTGCAATAGTCTTCAAGTTGGTCATACTGTTTTGTGTTTGCCCTCACTCTGTATTTTATCTACAGTAGAGATGGCTCCAAAATACAAGTGTAATACATTGTAAATTTCCCAGGCCAAAGCAATGAGATAAAAGTGAACTCTGTATCAGTATTAAAATAGTATTTCTCCTCTCCAAACTCATGACCCAGTCTAATATAAGAAAACAAAATCAGAAAAGGTCCAGTAGAGAGGACTCTTATGATATGCTCCTCAAAACTGTCAAGATAATTGAAAATAAGAAAACTGAGATAATGTCACAGCTAAGAGGAACCTAAGGAGACATAGCAACTAATTGTAATGTGGTGTCTTTGATGAGATGCCAGAATAGAGAAAGGACATTAGATAATTACTTGGGAAATATGAACAAACTATGAAGTTCAGTTAATAATTATGTATCAATATTGGTTCATTGATTGTAACAAATGTATCATATTAATGTCTCTCGTTTATTAATAAAATGTAGTATTCCTCTATAAAAATGTATATGTATTGATTTCATAGAGGAAGGGAGAGGGAGAGAGAGATTGAAATGTCAATGATGAGAAATAATCATTGATCAGCTGCCTCCTGCTCCCCGACTGAGGATCAAGCCCACAACCTGGGCATGTGCTCTGACCGGGAATCTAACTATCTAACTGTGACCTGCTGGTTCATAGGTTGGCACTCATCCACTGAGCCATGCTGGCTGGGCCTAGTATTTTTTTTTTTATCTTACTGCTTTCTGTCTGGATTTCTCAAATTCATGGGGCCGGGGACTGGGGATGTTGCACCTGTTGCTCTGAAGTGTTTTTTTTGTTGTTGTTGTTGTTGTCCACTATGTTTCTTCTCTTTTGTTCTGGCTCCTATAGAAAAAAAAGGAATAATGTTGTCTTCTGAAATACCTGAAGTCCTTGCCAGGGCACTGATACCAATGCTGATGGTCAATGTTTAAGGTACCTATTTCCTTGCAGAGCAGCCAGGACCTTTCTTTCTGCCAAGGCTACTGACTCCACTGCAGTCGACTTGATGATACTGTCTTGGGATCTGAGATTCTCGTGGGAATTTTGTGAAATAGCCCTTGTAGATTACTTGCTTGTTACTATAGTTCTTTCTTCATGGGCTCAGGCATCCATCTGTAGGGACTGGGAAGAAGGATAATCACAGGGGCAGCCACTGCGTGCTAAGGCCAGAGCCACTGCTTTTCTGTCAGTGACCCAAGAAGCCTACAACTCTTGCTTCTTAAAGATTGACTTATTTTCCAGGATTTTTTTTTTTACTACTTGTGCAAACAAACTACTGAGGGCATGGGCCACTAGCTCTCATTACCTGTCCAGACATGTCTGAATCTGAGGGAGGACACAGCACAGACTTAAGCTGCATGAATAGGGTCATGCTGTTGTGCTGTTTCAAATTCTTCAATGGTCCTTTGTACAACTCCATTCCTTCTTTGGTGTATCTCTCTAGCCCATCTGGAGACCAACCCTCCTGAGACTCTCTTGTAGAGCCACATGGGATTATTTTAAGCACCTACATTTCATGAATTTGCCAGGCTTCTCGTGTCTCTTATCTAGGTTAGCTTAGCCACCCATCCCCTACCACCATCCTAAAGGCTAATAATATTGTATTTTTGTGTATTTTCACCACTGCAACACTCTGTTGTGTTAGTTATCTATTGATGCTTAACAAATTACCTCCAATTATAGTGGCTTCAAACAACAAATATTTATTACATCACAGTTTCTGTGAGACAAAAATTTGGGCATGGCTTAACTGGGTCCTCTTTCTCAGGGTCTCTTACAAGGCTACAATCAAGGTGTTGGTCAGGGCAATGGTCTCATATGAAGGTTCAACTGGTAGTGGGTCCACTGGGAAACTCACTGAATTGTCTTTTATGGGATTCAGTCTCACATAGGCTCATGGCCTGAGGACCTCAGTTCCTCGGTGGCTAACTCACAGGCCTCCCTCAATTTGTTGCTGGGTGGACCTCAGAAAGTGTCTCACAACATGGTGGCTGGTTTCCATCAAAGCAAGGAAGAATAGAGAACATGCAAGAGAGAAATCAGAGTCTTTTTGCAATCTAATCACAGAGGATTACTTTACTCTTATATATTAAAAGTAATGACATGCATCATTTTTGCTATATTCTGTTTGTTAGAAGCAAGTCACTTGGCTAAACCCACAATCAAATAGAGGGAATTATATAAGGCCATGAACACCAGGAACCTGGGATCACTGAGGTCCGTTACCCTCTGGAAGGCAAGCTATCCCCTCCCACAATTGGTTCATATGTTGAGACTGATGATGCCAAGATGTAAATAGTTAGCACTCACAAAATGAAACTTTTTAAAGAAAGAAGAACAAGAACAAAAGAAAGTCTAATATATCTTGATAATCTGATGGCTTTAGTTTTTATTGTGGTGAGGGGTTAGGGTCTCAGTGAGGGCTCCTGTGGAAATGGGGTTTGGGTAGTTTGAACTTTCCTACCAGCAAGAATGGGACTCTAAAACTTTCTTAACGTTTTGCCCTCATATGGGCAAAGAGGAAAGGGGGAAGGGGGGAGGGCATGAAAGCTGTCAGGGATCAAACATCAAAAATGCATTTGGAGTCAGATTCCTTATTACAGGGGCTATTTTATCAGCTATCTACTATATCCATTATATTAAAATTGCTTGTTAACTTGACTGTACTTGACAAAATAATGTATTTTACTTACCTATATGTTCTCAGTATGTATAATGACACTCAATAAATGTTGGTTGAATGAATAACTATATGACTGAATAGACTCTCAGACCCTCTTGACTATTATTTATGCCTTGTTGTATATCTATTGGTCTTTCAAGATTCATCTCAAGAATTATTTCCTCTCTGATGCTTTTCTTGATCCATTTCCCCCCCTTCTCTGGTAGAACTGACCATCCTTTCTCTCTTCTTTGTTCTCAACTGCACTGGATACAGATTTCTGTCATAGAGCTAACATAATTAAGTGGCATTTTTTGATTTGTAGGACTGTACTTTTACTAGTCAGAAAGTTCACCTAGGACAAAAACTTCTTAGACACATTGTACCTTTGTATCTATTGTGTTATCATACAAAGATATGCAGTTAAGGTTGCACAAAAGATTCACACAATTCTATCATGGAGAAAGGTGTAAGAGAAAGCTAAATATAGAAGGGGATAATTAATCTGGATCTTGAAGAATAAGTAAAAGCTTAATATCATGATTCTCCGAAAATAAAACATCCTCCAAAAATAAGACCTACTTACAGGTTTCCTTCTGAGTGAAATATAAGGCATCCCCCAGAAATTAAGGCCCCCCACTAGGCTCTGTCTTAGAATGAAATTAATTTACCATAAACTGGTCACTAGGGCTGCCCAGACTGGCGTCTGTGCAACCAGTGACTTTACCCAGAGTCCTGACATCACTGCTGTGTGGAGGCAGAGTGGAGGTCAGAGTGAGTGATGAGCACAGGGCGGGAGAGAGGAGGAGACTTTCGCAGATGTGTGTAGAAGAACAGGAGGATTAGAGCAGATGGGACTCAGCAAAGGTGGTGAGTGCTGGTCTGTCTCTGGTGACACTACCTGATGCTTGCGGCTGCCCTTATGATGACTGAAGGTTCTCAGTCTGTGGCCGACCCTGCTCCAGCCCAGATCCAGGCCCCAGCAAGCCCAGTGACAACCCCCAGGCAGGCCCCAGGGGGTAAATGTCTGATAAAGGGATAGTGGGGATGTCTGGTGAAGGTGTTCAGTGGCACAGGGTTGGAGGGAGGGGAATCACTTAAAATGACACAGGAGGATCAGAGGGGGGCAATCAAATGACACAGGAGGATCAAAAGGGGTTACTAAAATGGTAATTCCCCCTCTGATTCCCCCCTCTAATCCCCCATGTGTCATTTTAAGTGATCTCCCTCCCCCCACCTTGATAACCCAATTTCTTTTTTTTTTTACCCCTAGAAATGAGCACAAAAAGAAAAAGCCACTCTGTGGAGTACAAGAAAGGAATCGTGGAAGACTCTTGGGACCAAAATCTTACTAGTTTCTGTGAAGAGAAGATGTTGAGTATCCGATTGGTCCGAAAATGGCGAGCAGAGTATGGTAACCTCATTGAACAAGTGGACAAGGGAAATGCTATAAAGCGCAAGTGTGGATCATGTCGGCAACCATTATTTTCCGAGCTGGAAGACCTGATCTGTGAATGGGTTGTTGACAGGAGAGCAAAGGCTTTGGTTGTGAATAGGGCTCAGATTCAAGAATTTGCCCTTGCAATGGCACCACAGTTTGACATAGCCCCCGAAGACTTCAAAGCATCACAACACTGGCTGGATAATTTCCTTCAGCGAAGTGAACTGTCTTTAAGATCTACAACATTGTTTAGGTTGGAAGATACTCAAGTTATTAAGCGAGCACTTGCATTCAAGTCCTTTATTGATGATTCTGACTTCTCTAAATACAATCTTTTCAACATGATTGCTATGGATGAAACTGCAGTGTTTATGGGCCAATCATCTCAAACAACAATTGAACAGCGGGGTGTCTCCTTAGTGTACATTCCCTCCACTGCTTATGAAAGTGCATGTTTTTCCTGTATTTTGGCAATTCATCTGGATGGCACCTTTAATCATTTCTAAGGACAAGAAGGAAAAGATTCAACGTGTTTTGGGCGTTTTTATTCTTGAAACTGAAAAAGCCTGGGCCACATAAGCAGTTATAAGGAAGTGGGTCGATTTAATGCTGCTGCTTGTTATGCGAGGGAGCCAAAGAGGTCTGCTAGTCTGGGATGCAGCCAGCACTCACCACACTAAAGACATGAAGACATTTCTTCATGAAAGAAAAATAGATCAGATAATGATTCCTGCAGGAATGACGGCCTATTTCCAGACTCTTGAAATTGCAATAAACAAGCAATTCAAAGACAATTTGCGCATGGAAATTAATGACTACATTGAAAATAGAATGGAGAGAAATCAGTGTGGAAACTTTGTGAAACATAAACTGCAAGAAGTTGTGACTTGGGTGAAAAATTCATGGGAGAAAATCACTGACAATTGCATTGCAAATGCACTGCGAGCAGGCTACCTTGACAAGAAGTACTCATTTAAAGACAGTGCTATTGCTGATCATGAGAGATTTGGTCCACTGATTCTGAAAGAAATGGAGTCACAAGAAATTCACCAGGAAATTCAGGAATTGGATTGCTGTGATGTTGTTCCAGAAGATGATGACATGATTGTCATTGAATAAATGAGTAACTTCTTGATACTGTAGGATTCACAGTTTGTCTGGTTTGTGTTGACAACTACCGTACTACCGTACCATATACAGGGAATGAATTTCCTTTATTTTCATTTAACAATAAATGTGTACCATATTCTTCTTCATGGAAAATAAGACATCTCCTGAAAATAAGACGTAGTGCATCTTTGGGAGCAAAAATTAATATGACACTGTCTTATTTTCGGGGAAACAGTGTAGGAATAGGGGCAGGAGTAGGGAGGCTTTGGAGTGGGAATAATCTAAATATAATAGCAGAATCAAAGATAATGATTTAGTGTATGCAAGTAAGATAGCTGGTTGGAGATGAGGCTAAAAAGGCAGGTTTATAAGGATGTAAAAAGTTATGAAATGTTGTAAGCTATATTAAGTAGGGTGAAACTTTTCTTGAAGATAACTGGAAGCAATTTAAGATTTTTAAAAGGCTTGGGTGAGGTTGTTAATATAAATAAGTATCCCATAAAACCACTGCCATGGCAGAGTAGAATGGATTTTAATAGGGAGTGACCTGGAATCAATCAGAAATGGGAAATGAGTGGTTTCACTGGCACAACATGAACTTTACCTGAAAGAAATCAGAATAGTGATAGAAGATAAGTTTCTGCATTCTCAGTGCTGCTCAGAGGAACCAAGGATCTGAGATTTGGGAGGTGTGAAAAACAGAAAATCTCAGTGAATAGGTTTTTCACCCACAGGTTAGGAATAGATTTGATTCAACTTCCTTGCTTTACAGATAGAGAACAAGTAATCTGGAACAGGTCATTTACATAAATTGCTCAAGGTTACACAGAGTTCAAGAGCAGGGTAGAACCTAGAACTCCTGACCTTTAGGCCAATTAATACAATTCCAAAATAGCCAAAAGCTTTAGACATATTAAGACAAAGGCAAAATTAAGTTATAATGTGTATGCTAAATGGTATGCTATATGAGTTCTCTTCAGAAGTTCTCTTAGACAGAATTTTCTGGCATATTTGACATAACGTATTGGGCCTATATTACTATGAAAAGTTAAAAAATTATTTCCCCAATTTTCATTATATGAAATAAACAATGCACCATTTAGAATCTATGTATGATAGATTCTATCTATCTGCTTTTCAATACATGCTAAGCATTTGGTACCATGGTTCAGTTTCTTTCACATAGTTCTTCCTCTATGAGAGAGGGAAAGTTTGAATAAAGAAAATAAAAGCCAGAGTGGCTTGGCATGCAAGAAGAGGAACGAAGGAGGGTCGGGAGGGCAGGCGTTTGAGATGCTGAACCTAGGTGCAGATGGCTCTGTTCCACCAATCTTGCTGAAGGAGTGTATTTGAAGTGGCATAATAATTAGGCTCAAAAATTTACCCTCCGTGTGCCCTTCAAAGAAAAAGCTTGGGTTGAACTTTGGGGCAGTTCATTTCTGATTTTTAGACCTCTGTGGAATACAGCTGCAGATGAGAAATCTCAAGAGAACTGTGTTTCTACTCCCCCTTCCCCTTTGAGAGGTAGTACTGCATATTTTCTGACTAATCAGTGTTGGTGAAAGGAACTTCCCTTTACATTTTATGTCAGTTATTAATTCTTTAAGATTAAACCATTACTTTCAAAACCACAGAATGAAATTATAATTAGGCCTCGTTTTTCTGAACTTACATATTTCTTAGAAACCTTATTATTATTATAAGACATACAATGATTCTAAACTCTGTTTATTGTTTGCTTTAAATCAGGGGTCCTCAAACTTTTTAAAGTGGGGGCCAGATCACGGTCCCTCAGAGAGCTGGAGGGCCGGACTATATGAACTACTAATTCCTACTGTAACACCTCAGCTGCGCTCACTGCCCAAAAAACCTGGCGGGCCGGATCAGACTCCCCTGGGGGCTGCATGTGGCCCACGGGCCGTAGTTTGAAGACCCCTGCTTTAAATAATGAGAGTCGGGAAAATTGTAATTGCAGAATGAAAATGCACATAGTTATCACTTCTTTCATTAAATATATGAAATATGAAATATGTTTCTTTCCATGTTTGTGGGTGAGTTTCAGATGGAATAAAGGCCTGGATGCTATTCCTTTAGAGCAAAGTTAACATATAAACATATATAACAGACACTCTGTTTTGTCAATCAAAAAGATCTTAAATACAATTTCTAAGGGAGATAGATTTAAACAAACAGCCACTTGCTGACACTTAAGCACTTTAGAAGTGTATTAGAGAGCGTAATGTTATGTTCTGGCGTGGAGCCAAAATGTTTTATTTTTCTTACCAACATTTTATTTCCATGAACTCTAAAAGAAGTGACAGGTTATTTTGTCTGTAATGGTGGTTATTTTCGACTTCAAAAACTTTTCTGTGATCTTAAAACCTTATAATTTGTTCACAGTTACAAGTTAATACAGGCACTGAGCAGCATCTGTATGTAATTTTAGCTGAGAGATAGAGTGGGAACTTTCAGTCCTTCCAAACTTATTTCATTAGACATGCATTGTCTAGAAACAAGGTTGCCGCAAGCGGAGGACTGAGTATGCGTAAGGCCAAATCTATTGTTGGAACGGTGGACATTTGTGTGTCTTTTGAGGTCTCTGTGGCGTCCCATCTCAGTCGGATTCTCTGTTATACGGAGATGGCAGGAGGGAAGACAGGAAGGAGACACTTGGACAAGAGCTTGTTATGCTTTCTCCCATGGCCCACCACTAAGTCTGAAGAAAAGCTCACCGTTGCTCTCTTTGATATGCCCTTTCTGGGTCTGCCCTTTCTGACAGTGATGGGCCCTCCAGCTCCTTTCCTCTTCTCTTCTGCTGCATTTCCGGGCAGCAGGACTGTGGCTTCCTACAGATGCAGGACTTAACACAAGTAGTCTGAGGAGAGAAAAAGGAAGTATTGGGGGCAGGGATCCTCAAGTCACACAGAGAACAGTTACGCCTTCATGTAAGAAATAAATCCCAGGCCCAGCCATTATGGCACAGTGATGGAGCCTTGTTGACCTATTATGAATCAGGAGGTCACGATTTGATTCCCTGTCAGGGCACATGGCTGGTTAGTGGGCTCAGTCCCCACTGTGAAGTGTGCAAGAGCCAATCAGTGATTCTCTCCCATCATTGATGTTTCAATCTCTCTCTCCCTCTCCTTTCCTCTCTGAAATCAATGAAAATATATTAAAAAATAAATAAATCCCATGAATAGTCCCATTGAAGTGAGGGGTAGACACTTTCAAAAATTAAGAAAGAAAAAAAAAGAGTTTCTTTAAAAGAAGAATTAATTTGGTTTTGGTTTAAGTTTTATTTATTTATTTATTTATTTATTTATTTATTTATTTAAAAAATAAATATTTATTATTGAAAGTATTACATAAGTACCCCTTTCCCCTCCTGACCTTCTCCTGCCTACTCCCGCCCCAGGCCTTCACTGCCCTATTGTCTGCGTCCATACTTTAAGTCTCAATTTTTTTTAAAAAGGGAGCAAGTTAGGAGGCATCAAACTTCGTGTAAAATTAAAGTTGGATAGGGTCTATCATTTGATAAACTTAGAATAAATGTGGATAATGCCAATTTAAAGATTACAAGTCAGAGAAAAAGACGGGAATTGTGTGCATTTTTCAAAAATTATCTGCCGGGTTATATCTAGTCTTTATATGTGCAATTGTGCCCACTTGTGAAAACAATTCTCAAAGCAAGTCTTACCTGATGCATTATTAGACATATTGTCTAGGTAAAAGTGGGTGGAGCAACTTCTCTGTAAAAGGCCTCTGCTCATTATTTTCCATGCAAGGTTCTTGCCCACTGGCAATAGGGACAGAGACTGGAGTGATTTGTGGTGGCAGCAGAAGGCTGGCAGTGAACAAATATAACAATGCCTCTGTTATCTGTTTCCAATTCTTGCAGCATAGAGCTGGAATCCAGAAAATTTGCCGCCTTGAATAATTCAACTTTCAAATCTGTTGGTGGTTCATGACAATTGTGATTTACTTTTCTTTAACATTTTGCTCTTTGCCTAGTTCTCATCACTAGTTCACCCCCTTCCCCCCCACCCCCAGGCACTGCCTAAAATTCTTTGGTTTTAAGAATTGGAGTGGTGATCTCCTTTAGAAATTATTAAGCAAGACTAGGCAGAAACAAGATACACAGAGAAAGATATATGAAAAAAATAAAAAACAACTTCTAAAATAAGAAGTTAGCCTGAGGTTTACAAAGCTTTATGATTTTATAACGACTCTCTTTCCCCTCTCTACTGTTCTAGGAGAGCTTCAGTGCTCTCGTGTGGAGAATCTCCTTTGTAGATGACAAGCTGACACGCTTTAAACACTGGCAGTGGGACTCCACAGTGTTGCAGAAAGCAATGCAGCTCCCAGCATATGGGCTATGAGGCTGGAGTCTTCATTAGGTTCGCACATGGTGCTAGAGTGGAAATAAACAGTCTACAGAGGCAAGCCTGAAGAGGCTCAGAGAAGGTAAACATTCACATGTGTCTTCTCAATGTGTGTTCTATTACATGTGTTTGTGTTTTCTTCTGATTTAAGAAAATAGTTTTTGTTCAAACAGCATGAACATGTTAATAAAGAAAATGTAAACTGGAAAATATAATTACTACTTCCTAATAAAACTTCTCTCTCTCTCTCTCTCTCTCTCTCTCTCTCTCTCTCTCTCTCTCTCTCTCTCTCTCACACACACACACACACACACACACACACACACACACACACACACACACGCTAAGCTTCTCTTTGCCTTCATTCCTTCAAACTGGTTTTCTCCACATGCTGGCGAACATGGCTGGGAGCAGCAGCTCCAATGTAAACATGATAGCTTCATGACTTTGAGAAAAGACAGGTCTTCTCTCCCCCTGCTTCTGTATATAAAGCTTCCATGGGACAGGGCTGATTAGCCACTTTTGAGGCTTGTGCCCCCTGTTGCTGAAACAAGGGGATACTTTGAGTGGCGAGTCGGGTTCATGTGTCTGTGACAGGCAGCCT